>NC_142393.1:28793225-29105309 GCF_059441095.1 Idiotropiscis lumnitzeri | reverse complement strand
AAATCCATGGTGGGCTGTGTTTGCCCTGCGCCCCAATTAGCGAGGACGTCATTTCGTGCATCTTCCCGATTCCCTTCTCACAGCACAATGCAGCATTTTACATTTCGAAACAGCAGGGTAGTGGGGCAACTCTAGGAACATCAATTAAATGCGAGTCGCCGTTCTCAAATAAATAAAGTCACAACTAGCCATCTACATCTATCCAAACTCATTTTGCTCGTTTTGAACTTATTGAGGAATTTGACCGTGGATGGTTTTTCTTTTTTTTTTTTTGTAAATGTCTGGAACAATTCTGCTGAAACACAGCAGCACCGATCAAAGAAAAAAAAAAGTATGCGCAATACAACCGTGACCGTTGAATCAAACGATTTACATACAGCATTGTTGCACCTCTAATATATATATATATATATATATATATATATATATAAAATTACCCAAACAAGCAGGAATGTTGCCAAAAGCTCTGCATACATGGGAAAATGGCGCTATTAAAAGAAATAAGCTTGCAGGTGGTGGCACAACGTGCTTCTTTCACTGCACAGAGATATGTATACGCCTTGGCGCTGAATCTGGAATAATTAGTTTCATTTACTTTATTCATCGACCTAGCCGGCAGACACATATATCAAGACTCTGGAGACTTGCTGCTGCAGAATTTTAAACATTACCTGTTAAAATGGGAGGATGAGGCAATTTGTACAGGGAGAATTTTGTGAAGTGATCAGAGCTGCATATTTATGTACACTTAGGTCCTGGGGCTGCCGACAACCTGATGGGCTAATAATTAGTTCATTTCGAAACAGTCAAAGTTTGTTTGGGTAAGAGTTACACACACACACAAAAAAAAGAGAGCTGTATTGGTGCTTGGTTCCGATGATACAGCAAATTGATAGAGTTAGAATGGCAATCTGCCAAGCTTGAAGGCCGCTCTGCTGTATCAAATGCAGCATAGATGGCTAATCAATGCAGCGCAGTTGACTTTCCGATAAGCCCATCTGCTGGTTGATTACTGTCATCAGTACTAATTAAGCAAACTATAGTAGCCGCCTACTTATGCAGTTGGTTTTGGCGCCAACAGACATACTCTGGGTGGTCATCAATAAACTGGAGCCCATGTGGGAATTTAGATTGGCTTGCAAAGAGGTTCCTGTGGGACTTTATTAGTGTTTTGGCACGCTTTGATTCTTGGACTCTCCACTTTTTTCTTCGCCGTTTTTTTAACTTGTATAGATGACAGAGCAGAAATGTTGGCTCTGTTAAGCACCGTTACTGGTTTCACTATTGGCACTTTGTACTTTTTTTGTTTTTTGCTTTTAGCCAGATGAGGTTTTGACCAACTTCTTTTGGACAACAATCCGCTTTGTATGTCCTCTGTAGTGGGTTCAATTCTATCCGTGCATTTTAAAAACAAGGCACACTGATGATAACGTTGCTCAATGATAACGGGGTCGGGGGCCGAATAAGGCCGCAGGGTCGAGGCTGCAAGGGTACCCAGGTCGCGGCCGGAGGGCGGGGGGAGTGACCAGCAAAAAAGGGTCAAGTGCCAAGCTCTGTCCATTTGCTTCTCACACTCGAGGCACAGTAGCTAATATTCATCATTCATCATATCTTCTGGCTGTGCAATACAGGGATTCACATACCCTTGTCACTCCAGCCTGGACAAAACAGTTTTTACTTTTGTGAGTTTTATTTTACCAGAATCTTGTTTTGACTTCATTAATAGTAAAACATTTTTGCCTGCTTTTTCCATGTCAGTCAAAATATTTTAGGATACCATACAGGTTATAATTATTTCAAATTACATTATTCTCTACCCCTGTGGACAATGCAAGTGAGCAGTATCTGTATTTGTTTATTGATCATTTGGTAAAGTTTGGCAGCTTTACCAAGTGATCATGTTAAATATATACGTTAAACAAGTGGTTCTGAAATGAGCGTATGTGAAGACATTTCGGGGGGATGTAAGATTTTAAAATAGATTTAAAAAGTCACATCAATACAAAAAGATAGCAAAGATCCTCAGTCAAGCGCACGCCCAAGTGGTGCAACAATGCAATCTTCAGTGTTGATAGTTGCTAATATTCTCAGTCTTCTTTTTAATTCGATAAATATTTTCACATGTCATTTTTTTAAGCATTTCTACTTTTATTTAAAATTAAACTTCCATTTTGAGAGCCCACCTGTACTATGATCCCAAACGAGGACACTTTATATTGATAATTCATTTTATGTGTACAAATTTTCATTCATAATTTTAGTCTTTGTTTCTTTATCTTTTTATTTCCAAACAATTCTAGAGATAAAACGACAAATGGAGTTCCAAAGTTGAATAAATCAGACACTGATGCCACTGCGTTCTGTTTTAATTCTACTGTTAAGCTACTGCTTTCACCTGACAACATGTCGCTGTCAAAGGCAATGGAATTTTGCAGCTCGAATCTCCAACCGAGGATGCGCCACCTTCACTTCTTCCCCTGCTGGCACAGAACCAGTCAAAAACATTTCTCATGGATGTGACGCTCTCCTCCCACCTCTCTAACTTGATTGGTAGAACCTAACCTCCATTCACTCCATAGACAAAGCCATTCAAGTGCTGCATGGTGGATGCCATGTGCCAGCAACTCTCAGGATTCCACAATTAGACAGTATATTTCCCTACTGGGCATACCTGAGGACCTTGCACCCTTCCTAGAGTCAAGAGTAATATCTATATCTATCTATATGGCTAAACAGACTCCCTGATAACTGTCTGGTCCCTGCACGAGTTAACATTAAGTCAAATATGTTTCCAGTGAGTGTTGGACTGTTCCTAACCTTCATGTGCAGAATTCTTAGGGCACAACTGAGGTGATGAATTAGGGTCTTGTTTGACCTCAATATTACATTTCTGCTTTTTTGCAAATGTTGCAGACACAAGTTAAAATATAATGTGTATAATACACATGTGAAAGTAGTACAACTTACAACTGGAGTATCGTAAAACTATAATCATGTGAAATGAACTGGACTTCTGTTCGAGAACAATCTTATTGGAAGTCAGCTCAAAGCTATACAGCACCTCAATACACCGTCAGCGTGTTCATATTAGCGGGGGGAACAATCGCATATCGCAAAGGTGGAATGGTAATGAGTTCCGGTTCACCAACTGCATGAACAATACCCTTAGCAGAAGGGCTTCAACAAGTACCATCTGCAGAGGCAGTGGAGTGAGGAGGATGCTTGTCATCTAAAGGACTAAATAACACTTTTTTTTTCCTGTTGTGGCTTGTGGGGGACAATAGTGGCAGTGGTATGGGATGACTATAGCAGAAGAGAATGTTGTGCCCCTACAAGGGTGTCAGTTCCTCTTCGACCCAATGCATGATTCATTACAGGCTGGACTGAGCAAGGACTAACAACAAGCTTATTTGCAAAAAACTTTTCAGGGCTGTATTGTTGTTGAAAATGTTACAGCTTTTTAATGTGAATGTAATGAGACCCAATGCTACTTTACTTTCTAATTCAAAGCATAATCTGTATAATTTAAAAAAACAGTGACAATTTTGTGAAGTATTGTAATGATCAGGCAGAAACCCTTTGTGTCCAAATATGGTCTATGTCCTCTCTATTCACAAATCAATATGATTAATCTTGTGTTGTCTGTTATTTTCGTGCATCATCCAATTTAAAGTGTTGAAAATAGATTGAAAACAAATGTCTTAACTCTCTTTCAAACTTGAACTGCCTGATATGTATCCTAAAACTAGAACTCTTCCTCACTTCACAGGAGCAATGTGGCATTATGTTGTCCCAAAACCAGGGGGTGCCTTGCCTACGGGGAAGTTGGGGAGTTTCCCAGTGGGAGACCATGACCACCACAAGCAGAAGAAATAGAAATGGGAAAGAAGTGTAGCACTATGGTCAGCAGCTCTGTTGGCCACAAGGAATAGAACATGTCCCCCTCCTCAGATTCATGATGACCACAACCTGCCTTCTCAATTTTTGCCATGTGAAAAAAATTAAAATCTCATTTAAAACAGAGGACATTGAGGCTACAGTAACTGATGCATTAGGCCGACAAAAATCTCTGAATTTGTACTTCTGCACTTTAGACTGTTGTCTTGATGTGAAAGTGTGATGTATTGGAAGAGGTCTTGTTGTTATGTCAGGTCTTGGTTTATGTGACCGCCCAAGGGACTTCACATGTATATTAGCCATTGCTAACTTTGGCACATTTATGAAGGTATTGTCACAGTGTTCATTAATTTGCATTGTCACATTCAAATAAACAATGAAAATGAAATGAAATAAATAGTGGAGATAGCAGTTTTGATATTTTTCCTGTTTCCACACTCGTAACACAAAGCACGTTTATCTTTTGATATGAATTTTTTGTCGCACTGCATCAAATGTGTCCTCTGGTGTGCCCGTCTTGGCCACCTGGGGCCAGTATACAACAGACAATTGAGCCAATATTATAAATCCCACTGTGTCAGGATGAAGCAGCAAATCATTTCGCATTGAGGCGTGTCCTGCTTAGTTCTGCTTAGAACTCAGTGAAATTCATAACGTTTCATTGATTCATTTCAATTGATCCTATCTCAGCTGTGGATACAAAAATGGATAAAAAAAAGTGGATAAAAAAATATATTACTTGAATTACTGTTGCCTGTCTTCATGTTGTTGCTGCACCATTAGTTTTTGATACACTGCTTAAATATGATAAAGCACAGCAACATAGATGCTACTTAGCATTAGCAATAAGCTAGCTGACAGAAATGCCAACTATGCAGTTGTTTTAAATGCACAATGTATTCGTTGGATGTTTAGTTTTGAAAGTGAATTTCAACTTTTGATGAATTGGTGACTATTTGCCAAACTGTTGTTTATTGTAAACTGTGTTGTGCTGACTTTCACCATACAATGCTTGTATGTCAAAATACTGACGAGTCAAGTCATTACTATACATTATATATGTTTTTAAGATAATTGCTACAGATGTGTCCCAAGACTGAGTACAATGTAGTTACATACTGAATTGTGGAACTACAGCGTTAAAGTGTTTTACACTAGTTTCTCTGATGGGTTTTGGGCATGGCTGAAACAATGTCCAATGACGTCCGGCATGAGTCACCCATCCCCCAAAACTATATGTAAGAACTGAGTCCCTTTATTCTATCAGTGGATATCTGTAGAAAAAGTTATAATAACTTGGCTCCTTTCTACCACAGATTTTTATGTAACACGAGATGGAGCCTAAGACTTCGTGAAAGAATTGGAGCAATGTGCACAGTAGCCGCCATCTTGAATTGTACTGGTACCGCCCCGCCATTTCATTTCCATTTAGACAGTGGGCATGAGCACACAGAAAAAAAATCAGAAATCACAGTTGGTTGGCTAAATCATTATTTTGTTGCTAAAATATTAACTCGAGTAGTCTGAGACTTTGGCTCAAAACTGTAAAGAGTTGGCCTCTGTGGGCATTGCCATTGACTTGACTGGCTGGTCATGCACCGTTCCCTCAGTACGGTGTTACCTCCACAAAGAGAGTAAACAATTTGGATTCCTGAGGATCATAAATTGCGACACTCTACATAAACAGGCCTATTCAATCTGCTCGTGATTAAAAACACATTTGCTAGATACTTTTGTGCATGTCATAAGCAGCCCAAAGCACCAACAGGAGTCCAAGTGCCAGATATACAAATTCAAAATGGTCCTTGTTTTTGGTATTGTTAGAAAAGTGTGCCTACTGTGGAGAAGAGGGGCCTGATTTACTTAGGGTTTACGTTTAATTGCTGCACAGTTTGTTTTGTGCATTCTGTGACGTGTATATGCAAATAGATTACAAATCCCAAATAAAAGAGTTGGGATGTTATGTAGAATGTAAATTAAAAACAGAAAACAATGATTTGCAAATACATTTCAACCTATATTAAGTTGAATACACCAGAAAGACAAGCTGTTTAACATTCAGGTTCGTGTTAAATTATGAATTTGTCCAAAGAAAGACATTTGGACACCCTATCGAGGTTGAGCATATTGATGACGTCATCATATCAGCCTCTGTGTTCACTGCTCAATGTGACAATGGTGTCACCAAGGAGCAAATCCACAGAGGAGGAGGAATCGGGTATAAAAAAAAAAAAAAAAAAAGGAGTGCCACGGCCGTGATTTGGACGTGATTTAGATTAACACAGTGAGATTGCGAGCATGTGTGTGCAGGCATCTGTCAATTTGTCGGAAATCTCATCTCAAAAAAGACCTTAAATCACTATAGAGTCTTTTATGGGGGTGAATTTTACTAATGATGTAATTTTACATAGATACATATTATATAAGTGCCAATGTTAAACTCAATCAAGCCTCTAAATTAATCTACTACTATGTATTTTGAAATTAAATGTTTAGCATCATTTCAAAAGTAGGTTTTTAAATAAAATGTACTTAAAATTCTTCTGTAATTACAAATAAGATGATTCAACATTTAGTTTAGCTTTTCAACCCCCTTTATACTCATATTTTGATGAAAAGAATCACTCATGTCACTCTCCACTTGATCATAGTTTAGTATTATAAGATAAAAGATACATATTTGGTAACAATTATGATTATTACAAATTTCCCAAGTCAATTTGGGCGGCTTCACAGCATTTAAAGTGGCATAAATTACTTGATAACTTAATCAATTCTGGGGCTAATTTCATGGGAGCCATGAATCTTTGTTTAATGATATGCTCGACTTTTATACAAAGGTGGTTTGACATTATGTAACATGTTATGATCATAAGGTTTTGGACAGGTGCGATGCTGGTTTGGCCACCATATTCATGTTTAATTTTACTCACCATGGTCCGAGGACTGCTCAGGGAGGTTTTTTCAATGCTCACGCACATGGAAAATTGGAGAACATTGTTTTAGACTGACTCACGCAGAAACAACTACTCTTTGAGGGGACGGTTGACTGTTCTGTGGCTTTTCAGACACTAAAAGATGCATCACTTTGTCACGAATAATGGACTTCCATGGCTTTGACGAAACATTGATTTGGAGTACAGATGCATCTAATTTTGCAATTGCGTCAGTGCTCTCTCAGGTTCAAAACGGGGACAAAAGGGTTGGTGACTTACATGAGTCATGTACTTTTGAACACTGAGAGATAGCTGACTTCCTTTGAACAGAGAACTTTATGCTACTGTTACTGCCGTATCAATGATACGCTGGCGAAAGAAAGTTTTAACGCGCACTCACTCACCATGGGTTGAAGTTGCGATGACGTTCGCTCGGCTTCACTGGTCTTGATGTTGATGTGTAGTTATGTATGTCACGTCACACAGTCAAGGGTTAGTCTTAATCGTAGTCATTTCAGTCCAGATGTCATGCCGTGAAGTCAAGTAAATCAAATAAATAAATCAATGGCTACGGTCTTCCAAACTTCAAGTCAAAACCATACGCGCATATGCGGTAATCAATACAATCAATACTATCTTCTATCTTCCAGTTTGTACATAAATAATGCGTCTTGAGTAAGTGCGGTTGAAAAACGGTATACGACCAGCGTTCCCCCACCTGTCCTGCATTCGTTATTTATGGATGAACGCAACCAGTGCTGACGTCATCAATTGCCCTAGTGGTGGTGTTGCCATACTGCATTACTCAAAAGAAAACTGCTCCAACAGCTACTGTTTGGTTAATTACACACTTTAGTCACCATTTAAGATGTAATCCATTCACCATTGCTACTGATCATCGCTCTTTGCTCAGTTTAACAAAAATGGACCTCACACATGACCCCACGGGATGCTGAGGCCCTTGGGCATTACAACTGGATCTGTATACAGTAATACCCCGGTTATCGCGGTTAATGGGGACCGAGACCATCCGCAAAAACTGAAAATCCGCGAAGTAGCGGCGCACCTTCAAAAAAAATAAATAAATAAATAAATAAATAAAATACTTATATATACTTCACACCTATATATATATATATATATATATATATATATATATATATATATATATATATAGGTGCGAAGTAGTGGCGCACCTTCAAAAATGCTTAAAAAAAATATATATATATATATATATTTCTAATTCTAATTATATATATATATATATATATATATATATATATATATATATATATATATATATATGTATATGGGTAGAGAGAGAGAGAGTGAAATTCATGTTATAACAAAAAAAAACCAAATTATTATTAAAACTTATTTTTTTATTCCCCAGCCATTATTTTCGTATTTATTCAATTACTTCATTTTGTATTCGACTTTTACCTGCTGGTACGCCGTCCGGTGTGCCCTGTGAATGTTATGATCCTCCAGCAGAGCTGGAGGATTGAGCAGGACTCTCCAAACGCAGACACGGGAAAAACGGTGTTGATACAAAGATATTTATTATAATCACAATATAGTCAGTGTAATCAGCGCGTCTCGCAGCAGCTGATGACATGGCGCGAGACGATCGCTGGAAGAACGCCCACACAGCTGAAAAAACAAAAACACACGCGGCATGACAGGCACGGATCATGACAGTGAAATGAAAGGTGGCATTCTTCATTTATTTATTTATTCATTCATAACTGACAGCCTCACGCTACGCTCCTGCCCGGGCGGAAGAGGTGCTCCTATTCGGCTTAACTGTGACACACGCCCGCCCTCCTCCTCCGGAGCTTCCATTCGGTTAAACTTAGGGGCCGCTTGGAACCGCCCGTGCCCGGGGAAGGTGCTCCTCTACGGCTTAACTGCCACGCACGCCGGCCGGAGCTCTGGTACGGTCCGAACCGCGCGAAACGTCACCACCAATCGTGTCCGGGGGAACTTGCTCTTCTTCGTCCACTCTCCTCTTCGGCGCACGCCGGCCGTCTAACCGCTCCAGCGCCCCCTCCTGCCGCTCAGCGAAACTACAATGCCCCCGAATATTTTTTAGACCCGCGAAGCACTGAAGCCGCGAAAGGTGAACCGCGAAGTAGCGAGGTATTACTGTAGATGGAAAATGTCTCACAAAGAAGGGAAGAATCACACTCATGCGGACGCTGCGTCACAGATTCCTTCTGTGGCGTGGATGTCCATTTGAGGGGACAACTTGACCCCCATCTGAGTGTCACTCATTTACCATTGACACTGAAATTACTCCCCCTACTTCTGACTCATCAAGCTCAGCTTTCGGACCATCTGCAGACAATGGTGCCTCATCTCAGTTCAGAATCAGAATCAGAAATCCCTTCATTGTCATTGTACTCAAGTGTGCAACGAGATTAGAGAGGTTCCCTCTCCAGTGCAATACAACAATAATTCAGATAAATATATAAATTAGATAAATAAGAGAATAGTTACTGCAATTCTGTTTTGTGGACTGACTGCAATACTGAACAGGTGAACACAACATTCCCAATGGCATCTTCTGTGCAGACTGATGAAATAATTTCTGCACAAACTATTCTGTATGCCTGGGTGAATAATAAACAGGTCAAAGTTTGGTTCAGAGAAAGCTATGGTGATAGTTTCCTAAATTAGTACTGTGTGATAGACACTACTGTGTGATATACTTTGTCATACAATGTCCCAGGGTAACCTCTTAACTTTGAGGCCATCATGCTAACCAGTCGTCCACCGTGCCGCTCACGACGTAACAATAAAAATAAAATTACATTGCCATTTCACCCACAAATGGTATGGTGAAAAGATTTAATCAGACGTTGAAAGACTGAGTGGCTAAACTTAATCAAGATTAGCGCCTTTCGGCTCTAGTCAGCTGGGGTTGGCTCCAGCACCCCCCGCGACCCTCTACAGAAGGGGGGGGGGCCAAACTTTTTGATTGGCGGGCCACAATGGGTTCTAAAATTTGACAGAGGGGCCAGACCAGGAGCAGATTGATGGAGTGTTTTGGTCACCTCACCTCATCAAAGAAAAAAATAATACATTTAATTTTAAATGAAAGTGAACAAAAGCATTACAACACTCTATGTCTTAGTATTTCGAAAATAAAACAATAACAAGGTTTATTTATTAAATTTTTTTCAAGTTCGGCGGGCCGGAATAAAAACGGGCTGCATGTGGCCCCCGGGCCATAGTTTGCCCACACCTGCTCTACAGGAAAAGCGCCGTGGATGATGATGTAAAATATTCAAGATTTATGGGTGTGAACGGAACTATTATTTACCTGCTATGGTTTTGCCTTTCAATGCCACCCCTCACTCAAGCACAAGCATTTGCTCTATTTTCTTGCGCTTCGCAGAGAGCCAAAACTACCTGCAGAGGTCCAAGGAGCCCCACCTAGAGAATCAGACAGCCCACAAAACTATAGTTCAGAACTAATTCCACTGAAGGCCTTGGCTTTAAAGACAGTTCACTTAATATCAAGAGGAACAAAAACTCAAACGTGGACATTACTATAACAAGCACGTTAATTTCAAGCCTTATGGGTGTGGGGATTAGGTGTGGATCAATGATCCAATCACATAATGACAGAAACTTTGCCCAAACTGGACCAGACCTTTTTTTTGTTCTGTGAATGAGAATGGCCTCATTCACAAGCTGTTGGATGTTAGAGATCCCCAGGCTGCACAGAAGGTCATTCATTTTGATCGATTGAAACTTAACCGTTACCCAATAAATGTGTTTTCGCCTAAGTGTTGAGTTCAACACAAGTTGAAGTTACGCAGCATTATTTGGTTCGCTTCCCTGTGATTTTGATGGTATGGGGTTGACTCAGAAGACAGGGTTGCTTGGCCTTCTGTGCCATTACAGAGGAGACTGTCGAGTCTCCCATAGGCCATCTTGCATAATCACAATGGCCCCTTTCTGAACCCTACGACCATAAGTGGTTGGATTGTTAGTCAGCAGCATAAGTAACAGTTAGTCATTAAATTACTTTAAAAAAAGTAAATAGTTACCAAGTAAAATAAATACTTTAACCGCTCTAAAACTTGTAATTAATTTCCTTCCTTTTAAGCTGTCTTCAAAGGAGATCAATAGAGTAGAATAGCCTGGTAATTCCACGTAAACTACAGTATTTAATCAAGTAACGTTTATCTTACACTTGAGCTATAATTTTAATTTTAAAAATAAAAGTAAACATTTCATTCATTATTAGATAGCACGTCAAGTCGAACTACCACTACACACCATGCTTTGGTCACATTACAAATTAACACAGATAAACAACGAGTAAAGTAAACTTGGAAACATTCTGAGTGTCAAATATCTCTTCTCATCGTGAAGAAATAATATTGAGTATTTTTACAGTAATTGATGCAAATTAAATACATTCATAACCTGATAACTTGAACCATTGGTAGGAATGTGACAACTGTATATATATAAATATATATATATATCCATCCATCCATCTTCTGTACCGCTTCTCCTCACTAGGGTCGCGGGGGTGCTGCAGCCTATCCAAGCTATCTTCGGGCAGTAGACGTGAACCTGAACTGGTTGCCAGCCAATCACAGAGCACACATAGAACAAACATTCGCGCTCACACTCATCCCTAGGGACAATTTAGAGTGTACAATTGGAATGTGGGAGGACACTTGAGTGCCCATAGAAAACCCACGCAGGCACGGGGAGAATATGCAAACTCCACACAGGAGGGTCTCAGCCGGATTCGAACCCCTATGTTGACAAATATTTATTTTTGTCTTTATAGATACTTTTGTATTATTTGTAGTTCAGTGTACATCGTATACAGTAGTTTTGGGTTAAATTTGAAAATACACTAAACATTTTTCAGCTAAGATTGTTAAGGCTAAAGCTTTGCCTTCAATTTAAGTTTCCCCATTATTTATAACGAACCTCCTTCCACCCCCTCGCCAGCCCATTTAAAACTGTCGAAAAGCAACAACTCCTCGCCACCATCTAGCTCAGCTCCTAGTTGTTATGGTAATGAAAAGCAGCATGGGCAATGCCTCATTTGCAAGAGACAGGACTGCCCCCTCTTAGATAATATTGATGATATCAATACTTAATTTTTGTGTGAGCAGAATATTGGTACACAGTGCCCGACATAAATTATTCTTTTCCAAATATATTTTTGGAACGATTCTTTACAGTGTTGTCAGGACAATTTACAAATAATGGAGGCTTGAATATTTACCCTTGACTTGGCTCAGTATCAGGAAGCCTATATTTTCTTTTCTAGAAGGGATCACTACAAAAGTAATAAATTAGGTTAATTTGGCAGGGCATAATTATTTTACAAATAAATAGCACTTCCTCATAAATGTCCTTTTGTTTCAGCGTCCAGGATCTTTAATGCACAATTGTCAATTTCAAGAGAGCAAATAATGCCTCCAAACACACATTTTAACTGCATTGTGTGTCTTGTAGTGTCTTAATCTTTGTTACAGCCCTTTGCTGTAACATAAGATTACGCTACACATCAGAGACTATAAAAGTCACTAAAAAGAATACTCACAAAACAAGCAAAAAGACAGACTGTTTTCACGTGTTCAAATTAAAACTCACCACTTACACGTTCTCTGTTTGACAGTTATTGATCTCACACGCTTCTAGCGCGTATTTAAAATGCCAAAGATACTTCAGTGCAGATCTAAAATTTGACCCCTCACTTTGTCAGTAGACAGCATGGATAAATGTAGCGTGCTACGCATGGATTTCATTTGCTTGGGTAAGCACATCCTGATTTAGTGTCTGGCCGCTGTGGCAGTGATAAGCTTGTTGGCCATCAAAAGGCAAAAAACATGCAACCTTCTGGTTATTGCAGTTTCCCTTTAAATTGATGAGATGACTACTTGCATCACTGCGTCAATGTGACAATCGACACCACAGAGCCAAACTGATTTTTACCTTTTCAAGGAGCACCTTGGCGTTGATATTGTAGATGTGGAATCGAAATGAGTCTTGTGTTTTTTAGGTCTATTAATTTAACCCGTCAAACTTTGGTCCGAAGTCCAAGAGACCTTTCAAACTGTAACTAAAGATGTTTTTTTTTCCCTCAATCAAACTCATCTTCCAAGGAACTACATTGTAGTACTCATCTTAAAATGGATGAAATGATGGCTCAAAGATGATTGCCCAGGAGATTCCCCAATTAATCATTCTGAACACCATATGGTTTAGTCATGTCATTATCCACAGCGCTTATCCTGTACAGGGTCGTGGGAGGGTGCTGGAGTTTATCCCAGCTGACTACGGGCGAAAGGCGCACTGAACTGGTCGCCAGCCAGTCACAGGGCAGACATAGACACCGTCACTGAGTGGGAACCGAACCCATGCTGCCTGCGGATGGACCACTACACCATCAGTGACAACTCCACCATACGGTCACCATTATATAAATGATCACTAAAATGTTCCATCCATCCATTATCTTAGCCACTTCTCCTCAGAAGGCTCACAGGGTGCTAGAGCCTATCCCAGCTATCTTCAGGCAGTAAGTCGTGTACACCCTGATTGCCAGTCAATGGCAGGGCACAGAAAGACAAACAACCATCTGCACTCACAAACGCACCTAGGGGGAATTTAGAGAGTTCAATCAACCTACCATGCATGTTTTTGGAATGTGGGAGGAAATCAGAGTACCCGGAGAAAACCCACACAGGCACGGGGAGAACATGCAAACTTCACACAGGAAGGCTGCAGCCAAAATCGAACCCACGACCTCTGCACACCATCACAAACTGTTAAGGGAACGTAATCCATCAATTTTGAAAATGATAAACCAACCATTGCTAGGAGGTTGCGAAGCAAAAATGAACAAACCAACAAATGCGGTCCAATGAACCCAAACTACCTTGAATTAATAAAATAGAGAACATACTTTAGTCTAGATATTTTAAATGAATTTACTTGAAAATTAAATTCACAATGACCCCACCCTACGGTGCTCTTAAGTGCTAAGAAGACATGGTACCCCAGAGAACACTGACAACCTTCCTCCCGTATCTCCTCAAATTTCTATTTGGGAACATTGCCAAAACAACAACATCGGCCGCATATCAGATAATGTGTGGAGTTGGTACCTCAGCTCCGTATCACCTTCATCAATCGGCTCATGTTGCCGTGCATTTCCTTAACCTTGTTTATCTGATATCTGGTTAAGTCATAAAGGATGCATATCAACTCAATTTAGTATCGACTGCAGTGTTAATTAGCTCCAATCTAATTTTATCCACAATCCCCACATCTTGTGGATTCGTTCTTTTGTTTTTTTTCTCCAAGACCCTGAGGAAATAAAGACACCATTGCCTACAGAATATGTGATATCACTCAATTTTGTATTCCCAAGCCTCCAAACAATTTTTTTCTGAGTGGAGTTATGATGTACACATGGAGTCTGAGCAAGTGCCTGTTTGTTGTAAGTTTATGGACTGCAGGCGTGTGTCTGACCTGCCAATGAACTCCAATAGCGGAGCCACAGAACATCACCACTGTGTGGACTGCAAGACGCATCAAAGTGTGCAGTATTTCTGCAACATAACATCATTTTAATTTTTGTTGAATTTAAATAAGACCAAGTTTCAAAAGTTAGGCAAAGGCCGGTGGACCTGAAAAAGTCCACAGATATTTTTGCTGTTACAAAATATATAAAGTAACATGATACCAGCCAATGGAAATCTTTAATTAAGACCCAGTGATGATGCCTGAGTGAGATTTAGAATTCTTTTGATTTTACTTTTTCTATATATGATATTCTTGTTTTCTTACCTTATCCATTACTTGATTCACACAGACATCTCAGTGCTTTATAAATAAAGTATGTACAGTATATACAGTGAACCCGGACTATTCACATGTGTTAGGCACCAAGTCAATAGCCAAGAGTTGCTAGTCATGAATGGTAATCCATATTTTAATTGTTGTAGTATAGGCTCGGAGTACAAAATACACCCTCAAGCTATGATCTCATTAAAACCTTGATCTAGTGTCAGATGGATATTGTATCATTAACCAAAATAAAGGGCTAACAGATGATTTAATTTGACAAAAGTGTGAGGAGTCTGGTGTGTCTGATGCCTCCTCACAGCCAAAAGTACCAATTACTACTTTACACATTCTAAAAAGGCTACGCGGGCACCCTTTCCATGGCCGCAACACTAGTGAAGAGCCATAAGCGTTGGGTGTCCTGTCAGCTGGGCAGCAGCCAACGGAGTCTGATTCCCATCAACAGAAGCTCACTCTAGGGCACAAGGGTCAAACTCCGGTCCTGGGGGTCCGCGTTGCTGCATGCTTTCCATCTCTCCCGGCTGCAACACACCTGATTCAAATGTGCAGGATACTTATCGGACTTCTTCAGACCTTGCTGGTGAGTTTATCATTTGAATCAGATGTGTTGCAGTCAGGAGAGATTGAAAGCATGCAGGAAAGCAGCCCTCCAGGACTTGAGTTTGAAACCTCTGCTCTAGGGACATGGAATGTCATGTTTCTGGCGGGGAGGGAGAGCCTTATTTTCACGACCATACGGCGAACAGTATTAAAAGGCACAATCTCAGTTGCGGGTGCTCTTTCTGTATTTAACAGCACTGTATTATCGTGCGCAGGCATGTCAAACCATACCTTAAAACATTTGCTAGCATGCTAGCTAGGCAGCGGAAACAAAACTGAGTCCAGTAGTTCTTTATTGTAGTATTTAACAATTTACTCACGTTATTATACAGTAATCATCCACATATCCATCAAAATCCTCATCTTCTGTATACAAAGGAAACAGCTGGGCAAGTTCTCAATCAAACACGGCAGGTTCCCTCTCGTCATTGTCTTAGATGTGATTTCGGCTTTTGTGAAAGCTCGTACATGTCATGACCCGTGTCGGTCATGTCAGGTCTTTTGTTTGTTTTTGTCACGTCCCGTTTCAGTCATGCCATGTCTTTGTTTTGTTGTCCCAGCTGAGTGGGGGCGTTTCCTCCAGCGCTCGTTCCCGGCCCGTGTCATCATGGCTGGAGAGACGCGCCCACCAGCCACACACCGGTTCCACGTCAGTCACGCAGCTGACTCTCATTGAACTTCTGATTAACTGCCTATTTATGCGCTCAGGACCGACTGCATGATCTCGGAACATTGCTTCCTTAGCGTGAATGTCACGGTTGCTCTCTGATCTCGATCTCGATCTCGTTCTCGTTCACGCCCTCGCTCCTAGAGATCTGTCACTGCCCATGTTTCCTCGTCATTTTGTTCTGTTTAGTCACGTTTAGTTCCTCTTCGTTATTTTGCACTTCGTCACGTTTGTTTGTTTCTCCCAGCACCTTGTTGCCCTGTTAAGTTCACTATTAAATTCCCTCTAAGTTACACTTTGCCTGGCTTCCCTGCATTTCGGGTCCTCCCCCACCTCGCTACAAGCGACCCTGACAGTACAGCAGTGCAAGCAGACATTAACCTCACAGGGCTTGATCCCACAATACTGATGTAGACAAGTCACTAGTCTACACACTAGGTACTGGTCAAGGTCTTACATCAAAACCAAAACTATCACCCAACATCAACAGAACAGCACATTGGCAAACAATGAAACAACCAAAACAAGGAACAAAAAAAATGCAGTTGACATAAAACATGTAACTCTCATATCCTAAGTGCTGCAAAGCATTCTGGGAGTGCTTCAGCCTCAGCCAATCAGATGACCCATCAAGAATTAATCCTCTCTCCTCTGATCTTCTCCCTCTACACCACATGTGTCAAACTCACGGCCCGCGGGCCACGTCTGGCCCGTCGTGTAATCATATCCGGCCCGCAAGACCATTTTACATTATTGTTATTAATGGCCCGTCGATATGAACAACGCCGTCTCATCCCTGGACGTCATATTCTGACGTTTTAGTCACTGTGCCTATTCCTTCATATATGACGTTGAGGGTATACCTTTTTTGCCACGCTGAAAACACAATACTGCAGAGAACTACACATCCCACAATACAACGCTTCGGCTGCCTTGCGGCTTATCTCCCGCGTCTATTCAGTCTTGCTATTACAAGATATCGCGCCGATAGCCGAAGATACCCCTCACAATGGCGAAGAGAAAAGTTGATTCTGAAAACAGAGCCTTTAATAACCGATGGGAAGCTGAGTATATGTTTACTAACATTGCAGGTAAACCCGTGTGTCTCATTTGTGGTGCTAATGTGGCTGTCATTAAAGATTTCAATCTAAGACGGCACTTCGAGACAAAACATAAGGGTAACCTGAAAGCAGAAGAAACAGAAAGCAGAAAAGTTAAAGAAGAAACTGACACTCCAGCAGACGTTTTTTACCCGTGCAAAATCTCAAAGTGAAGCTGCTGTGAAAGCAAGTTTTATCGTGGCAGAGGAGATTGCCAAATCAGCCCGACCATTTACGGAGGGAGAATTTCTGAAGAGCTGCATGATCAAGGTGTTCGATGTCCAGACAAAAACCAGATGCTGGCAAATATAAGCCTGAGTAGAAATACGGTTCCTGATCGAATTTGTGAGATGGCAACTGATTTAAGAGCACAGTTGAGTGAAAGAAGCAAATACTTCATTGCCTACTCTCTTGCTGTGGATGAAAGCACTGACATGACTGATACAGCACAACTGGCTATCTTCATCCGTGGAGTGGACTTCAATTTGCGCGTAACAGAGGAACGAATGGACATTAAATCGATGCACGGGACAACGACTGGAAAAGAAATTTTTGAAAACGTATGTCAAAGTGTAGCCGACATGAAACTGCCCTGGGACAAACTTGTTGGACTTACAACTGATGGAGCACCAGCTATGTGCAGTGAAAAATGTGGACTAGTGGGAAGGATGCGAGTGAAGATGCAGGAGGAGAACTGCACGAGTGAGTTAAGAGCATATCACTGCATCATACACCAGGAAGCACTATGTGGCAAAGTCCTGAAAATGGACCATGTAATGATCACTGTAACGCAAACTGTAAACTTTATCCGGGCTAAAGGGTTAAATCATCGGCAGTTTTGGTCCTTTATGCGGGAGATAGATTCAGAATTTGTCGACATTCCTGATCATACAGAGGTGCGTTGGCTAAGTCGGGGAAAAGTTCTCAACAGAGTTTTTGAGCTCAGCAACGAAATCTGTCAGTTCATGGACAGTAAAGGAAAAGACTCCACCGTTTTGAGAGATGAAAAGTCGAAGTGCGAGTTGGCATTCCTGGCTGACGTAACAGCTCATCTTAACGCCTTAAATCTGCAGCTCCAGGGATGTGACCGCATAATCACTGACATGTATGACGCGGTGAAGGCGTTTCAAGTGAAGCTGCTTTTATGGGAGACACAAATGCAACAATGCGACATGCCTCACTTTCCCTGTTGCCAAGTGATGTTGAGCCAAGGCAGCGTGTTCCCCAATACGCACTTTGCCGACAAACTGAGCACACTACGCGCTGAGTTTGCACGGCGGTTTAGTGACTTTGAAGCACAAAAAAAAAGTTTTGAGTTGCTTCGCAACCCATTTGCCGTTGATGTTGATACTGCACCTGCGCAGATTCAGATGGAACTGATTGAGCTGCAGTGTAATGGGTCACTGAAGACAAAGTATGACACTGCAGGGCCCGCACAGTTCATCCACTCTATCCCTGCAGCAATGCCCCAGCTCCGGCTTCATGCGGCTCGAACCTTGTGCATGTTTGGGAGCACATATCTGTGTGAGAAGCTCTTCTCAGTGATGAAGATTAACAAAACAACACACAGAAGTCGTCTCACCTGCAGTCCTAAGAATCTCCACAAACAGGACTTCACACCAAACATAAACCAACTTGTTGCCGGAAAAGAAAGATGCCAGGTGTCCCCCTGAGATCAGAGCAAATGATCAAATCAGAGTCATAACAGCAAAGAAAACAAAATGATTAGAATTGTTATTTCTGAAAAGTACATATTTTATGTATATTTCCAGGTTTTCTAGCATTTTCATATTTCTACTTTTGACAGGAGATATATTAAGGAGAGCAAAATCTTTTGGGATATTTTAGTTTTTTTTTTTAATATATACATTGACATAGGAGCAAAGGAATTTGAATGCTATTTTAATGTTAAGTTGTTTACGTTAAGTTCTAAGTTGTATAATTTAACAAGATATTTTTTATTTAGAGCAAAATAATAAATACTGTATAAGTGATTTAAGGTTTACATTTAATATTCTTGTCTGTTTTTATACATATTTATGTTCCAAAAATATTAAGTTTAAGTGTGTTCAATAAATGTTTATCCTGGTTTTCCGGCGACCTTAAGTGTGTTTTGAATTTTGGCTCCTTGTGCAATTGAGTTTGACATCCCTGCTCTACACGAACAACTCCACCTCAACACTCCCATCTGTCAAACACCTGAAGTTCGGAGAGGACACCACACTCTTTGCCTCGTCAAAGACGGCTAGGAGTCTCCGTAAAAAACATGGTACCCCGCTACCAACTCTTGAGGACTTTCACACTTCACAAACCAAGACAAGGGCATGGAAAATTGGAAAAAATGGAAGTCTTGGGGAAAAAAAAAATTCTGCTGCACCCACCAACTCTTCCAGCTCCTCCCTTCAAGTCAGTGCTATCAAACCATGCATACCCAAACCGGCAGACATTCAAACAGCTTCTTCCCTCTTGACAGTAACTCCCTAAACATTTGATTCAAATTCTGTTGTAGCATGCAATTTTGCACACCCCTGTGAGGCATTATTACTGCACGGATCATTGTAGCTTCAGCTCTCTACATACCTAAACGACTGTCATTGATCATATTCCACAGCACTAATATTTTAAAAACTTTCTGCATAATTGCACACCCAAAGTTGCATTACATGAACTGATAGTGGTCACTGTATTGTAAGTATCGCATCACTGATCACTTTATCTCTGCTCTTATGTCCCGTCAAATTGTTGACAGCTGTTAGTGGATGGTACTACTGCACAATGGTACACACGGAATACTTTCTATATTCATATGTCATGTCTTTGTTTATCGGAGTTACATGTTACTGTAATACTAGTGACGCTCATACTGCCGGAGACAAATTCTTTGTGTTTTTTTGCATACTTGAGCAATAAATGGTAATTCTGAATCTCATTTTTGAGGCAAGGTGAGTGGAGTGTTTTGCACAAAGACAACGACACATGCTCGGACAGAGCGGGACTCTAACAGTGGATCTTCCGTTTACTGGACAACTCGCTCTACCTCTGAGCCCTGGCCGCCACGTTCTGCTGATGGATTTCACTGCTCAAGTGGATGTGGACATGACAGTGAGACCTGGAAACGTGTGATGAGGAGGACCCTAAACCCTGATCAGAATCCAAGGGATGTTCTGTTACTGGACTTCTGTCCTCATAATGGATTGGCCATATCGAACACCTTGTTCAAACGTAAGGGCGTCCATATGAGCACTTGGCACCAGGACACCTTGACCGCAGCTCGATGATCGACTTTGTGATCATGTCATCGTTGTAGCGGCCAACCCCAGCTGATGCCTGTCTTGGTCGCAATCCCCGAACTCACTGATGGACACCGGCGGTCGAGGATGTTGTCAAGCTGAAGAAAGACTCCTGTTCGGCCTTTTTGGCCTGTGGCACTCCAGAGGCAGTTAACAGGTACCGGATGGCCAAGTGGAATGCAGCTTTGATGGTCACTGCGGCAAAAACATGGGTCATTGTGGATCCCAAAGTCACAGAGACAGTGTGGAGGCAGAATACTGTATTTTTCCCTCAGTGTATCTGCGGTTTAATGTGATCAGTCAAATAAATATTTAGCACACATTAAATGTAATAACCTGGCGATTAAATATCAGAATGCATATTAGTTCCTGAAAACATAGTAATAGGAGTGTGATTTTACCAATAGATAGTGCTGTTCCATTGTGCTACTTCTTCTTGTTTAGTGGGAGGTTGCGCAATCTGAGGTGAGGTTGGCTGCGTGCTGCCACATTTTCTGTATTTGAACAAGAAATGCACACACGTGATGAGAACTTAAGTGGAAAAATAAATTATTGTAATTAATATTTCTTTGCTTTGCTTTTTACTCTTCCCCTGACTCCCCTGACCACAAGTCCCTGTACAGTATAATATGGACCAATGAGAGCGGTCAAGTGGAATAAAGTTTTTATTTGAGTCTATAATACATGATACTCTCTTATGATTTTACAAGTCGTACGCTATGCTATAAAAAGATGTCGGCACACAGCACTGTATCGTGCATTATATGCATAAAAACTGCTTTGGGGGAAACCCAAATCAGGTCTGTGTTTATTGCACCAAACTGTACAATGATTTGTACAACTGAATAGCTAACTCTGATTATTTGATGAGACCAACATGGAAGGCCTCCGTTTTACATGTTATGACTTTGAGGACCACTTTCTTTTTCGTACGGATGCCTTAACAAAGAATTAGTGACAGCATTGAAATTTTCAGATGAGATAACAGCCTTTTTCAACAGTCTGGCTACACTCCCACCTATTGTTCCATGACCATCTCACATCCGTGAGTCAAAAAGCATGTCATCAGCTCTCTGGGTTACAAAGCCAATGCACAATTAGTCATAATGTAACAACCAAGGCAATATTAGGTGTCAAGGGGGAAATAAAAACCTACAAATGGATCTGACCCATTCGCTCATTGCAATGGCTATGTCAATGTCACAATGCTCCAGGTTTCAACACAATAGTCACTAAATTAGGAGTAGAGTAAGAAAATTGAACAGTTTTTCTTTTCTGTGATTGACAAGACCACAATGCCCCAGTGATGTTGCACTGCTGCTGAAATAATGACTATAGTTTTCCAGAGAATGCGGTCGTCATTTCAATGGTGGTATATTTTCTAAAAGATCAACAAATGGGCCTGCCAAAACTTTAAGCAATGCTCATCACACCATTAATTGTTCACACTCATCACAGAAAATGCCTAAAAACACCCCACATTAAAAATAGCTTGAGGACGAGTTCATCAAAGCGTAATACTGACCAACCCAAATCTGCAGTCTGTCTAGTTAGCTTTTCAAGCAATGTTTGTGCAATCATTGGATGGCCCCATGTCAATCATTATTGCAAAACTACGAACCGTCATTCCCTGATCTGCAGCGCAATCTTCAACTACAGAGCTGTGAAGTTGGGACATTGTGGAGAACGTAAATAAAAAAAATCTAGGACAATGATTTGCCCATCACTTTCAAGATACAGTAAATTCAATTGAATATTAAATATGGTTACCAACGGTTGTGTTGACCGCTGAATGTTTTCTTGGTTGTCAGTTCAACAGCTGTAAACAATTCAATTCACTTTCCAGAACTTCCTTGCTCCCAATTCTCCCAACTTGCTGCATTTTTAGGTGGCTGGCTGTGTTTTACATACCTTTCGCCGGTCCCTTAGACAGCAATGACATTGTCCCATATAGTTTTTATATTTTATTTATTTCACTAATCACCACACTTTACGTGTGTGTGTTTTTTTTTTTTACTTTGACTGTGTGTCTGCTTGTGCTACGAATGCATGTAACATAGTTTATAAGTTATCGAGACGCCATTTGGCTGTTGCCGCTGTTATGTTATTCTTAACGTGAATGTGTACGAGTTTTTGGATGTGAGATGCGAGAGTGGATGTTCTTTGTTGTAAGTCTGGCTTGAGCGTGTTCGATGGAAGGAAACACGAGTTTTCTCTAAACCCCCTCTCTTTTTTTAGTGCTGCATTAACAAAGATATAGGTGTCATATAGAACATACAGTCAAACAAAAATACAGTACAGAAAATTCAGAACTAGAGTAACATTTACAGTTTAAGTTAGCAAACACCTTCACTGCAAGAGCTAACGTTTCCCCCAGCCAAACTACTCCGCACAACTCTTCTGATCCATTTTGACTGCCATGATATCGGTGAGAACTTTCCATTTTCACCCATAAGCATGATGAAATGCCCACAGTGAACCCCACCATCAGAGAGGTTTCCCATGGAGCAATCACTGAACACTACAAGTGTTAGGGAGCTGTTTTTATCCAGGTGCTGAAATCACAAATTGAAGTGTCCTAATGAGCGTGTTTGCACCATGTAGAGTTTGAACCGTGGCATGTTTAGTGTAAGATGCCTAGATAGAAACATCACACATATCTGGTCTTCTCTGACTTGCTACCCATAATATTTGTCCTATCTTTGATTTGAGTATGTCTATTTCATTGTTCAGTCAGTGGTGCTACATGTGTTGCTCTGGTGGGATCAATGGGGATACTTTGCAGATTTTTAATGGAAGTCTTTTGTTGTACCTGTATCTCATTCTGCACAGAATGTATTGCTATTCCTATATAGCTGAAGTTGCTGTTCTCTTCCCTACCAACCTGGAAGGCAGTTTTTAACTAAGGGATGACTTGTGGAAAATGCATTATTTTTCTTCCAAATTAAGATATCCCCATGTTTAGCCACAAGAAAAATGTCCTAATGCACTACTAACACATTCGCGTTGTTAGCACATGCTACGGCCTGCTCTGATGGAAATGCATGTACATCATCCGTTGCTCCAAGATTGACTGATCCTGTCATGCTAACATCCACAGGAGGCTGGCTGAATTGCAAGTTGTACCCGTCTTTGTGTTTTCCAGTAGCTTTTCCAGCCTTGCTCAGGACAGTTCCAGTGTAACGTTGATCACTTCGTAGGTAACCGCTTGGCCAGTTTTGAGCTTAAGTCCTTAATAAGTAGGCACCAGAGGTTGATCAAAGTCGCCTCCTGCATTCGGCTCTGATTCATGTGGGAGTTCTTCATTATCATCAGCACTTTTCATATGTTCATATGTGTCACATTCTCATTGTCACCTTAAAATTCGCTGAGATTTGCTGCTGCCGTAGCTGGTGAATTTTCAACATCTATGTCTATGTCCACCACCTCTTTGGTTAAGGAATCGTCTACCTTTCTCAGTCTGGTGTGATGCACTTGCACATATGCTCCACCGTGCCTCACAAATACAACAGCACCACCTTGACCTATCACAACCCCAGGTCCTTTCCACTTATTAGAGCCACCGCCAAAGAACTAGAAGATCTGATGGTCCAATAATAGTGGTGACGAACTGTAATTTAGCGATGATGGAAGCGTAGTAAAAATCACGACAGACTGTCTGATACTCCTAAAACAGTGACAAACTGTAATTAAGCGATAACGAAAGCATGGTTAAAATAACGATGACGGGACGGACTGACAATGACAGTTGGGTGACCCGGCTTGCGCATGACAGACTGACAAAATTTACCGACCTCACCTCTACAATACACGACAAGATGTTTAAAGTTCAAAATGATTGAGTATTTTTTTTTTTGCAAGTATTCACTCATTTACAATTTCATACCTGCAACATATTGCAAAAAAAGCTGGGAGCCGACCATGTTCACCACTGCGTTTCATCACCTTTCCTTTTAACACTCAAAAAGCATTTGGGGAATGCAACGCGAGTGGGCTCGTCATAATACTGACCATTTGAGTCTCAGAAAAGATTCAACTATGGAGCCTCGAAGAGAGAATAATTTCACAAGGACAAAAGTTGAGTTTCAAAAGATAGGAAGCATTTTGATTTATATTAATTACAACAGGTATTTATAATCACAATTCTAAATTAGATTTATAAGAAATATAATCAGGTATAATTCACAAACAAAATCAAAAATCCAATTCAGTCATGAGCAAGGGGGGGGGGACCACTGGCTGTAACGGTGAAGTTCTTATTGGGGGTTTGTTTTCCCCTTTGGTGAGTTCCAGTTGATCTGCACGGCTTTTCAGCAGTACTCAGGGAGCATCAAGTGGTTGTGGTAAATATTCAAGGGAGAAGAGAAAACAAAACAAAAAAAACCTGACCTAAAACAAGGCCAGAATGACAATTAGCAAAATTATACACCATTTACTTTTTGTTTTGAAAACAAAGCATATCAACAAAATTCATAGTTTCAATATTTACATCTATAGAAATTATTCACAAATCAAAAATACAACACAATTGTGAATATAAATTCACATTTTGTGAAAATCAACAGTGCTTAAATCCATTTTAAGAGCAGGGCACTTGGTCAATGAACTAGTTCAAAAGGCGTTTTCAAGTTAAATCAGGGTTCAAAAGTTGTGCAACAAGGGGTTATTCCATTAAAAAAAATACAAATTAGTATATATAATGAATTAGTGAAGTATTTTGCTTCGCCATTATCTTAACCATCAATAGGTTAAATAGGAATCCTGTTGGTCGTGTTGACCGGATTTAAGCGGCTACTATAAAAAAATTAAAAAATGATTGTTCGGCTAAGACTCACAAATGAGTTGATTTGTGTTACGAATGTCCAGGGGGTAATCAAAATCAGATCTGCGACAGTACATCAATGAATGAATGAAATGAAACATCTAAAAAAGTAACTTCGTAGGCCAATGAGTTTTTTTAGAGACCCGCCAGTAGTAGAAGTTTTCAGTCTACATCAGAATTGTTATGCAGTAGAGGTTGGATTGAGTAAACTTGCCCAGTAGTTCAAAGACTTGTAACTGATATCCAATTCAAGTTAGAACCGCTGTGCATAGCACATCAACAAGTTTGCTATGGAGCAGGAGAAGTGAGCAATGGTGGTGGTGGTAGCTTTTAAAGGCACTGAACCAGCTGGTTCTAATTAGGACCAACTCAGCTGGTCCTAGTTCACCTGATTATAGGGACTAAGGACATTAATTGTTGAAACTTTGTTGGTGAAATGACTTCTCGTTCCCATTTCGCATTCTTGCTTCATGTAAAGTTGGTCAACAGTCCTGGATAACTGTTGTTATGTTTCAATGGGAGACAGGTCTGGACACCTGGCAGGCCAATTTAGGATTCAGACTCGTTTACTATAAAGCCACCCTGTTGTAACTCATGCAGAATGGGGTTTGACTATAGAAACAGATACACCCATACCATCACAGCGGATAGCTTTCAAACTCTGAGCTGATAACGGATGGTGTTTTTCCTCTTTGGCTTGGTGGACACCCTGTCATTGACTTCTGAAAACAACTTGAAATGTGGACTCACCACTCGACAGCACCCTTTTCAACGTGCCATCCGTCAATTCCAGAGGAGTTCGGGCCCAATGAAACCAGTGGCATTTCTGGGTATGGTGGATATTATAGCTTTCGCTTTGCATTGTAGAGTTTTATAAAGCATTTGTGGATGTAGTGATAAAATGTGTTAACTGACAACAGTTTTCTGAAGTGGTGGAGCATTTTGTGTGCGCTAATGATCGTAGGAGCTCACTTGTTGGAGGCTTTATGCCACTAATAGGTCACCCATGGCAAACAAGTCCCAGGTGAAGAACCAGACACATATGGGGCTCAGTCGTGCACAGCCTGGTTTGTTCTGAAGGTTTTGGACTATTTGCTTATGCAGTTGTTCACAAAGTGATGAACCTCGCCCCATCTGACCTTGCAAACAATTGAGCCTTTTATGGATGCTCCTTTTGTACCCAACAACGAGACTCACTGGTTTACAATTAACCTGTTCACCTGTGGAAGGTTTCAATCATGCATAAAAAAAAAATACATGTGTCTGGTCAAGAGCTCTGCTAAAACCACTGTTGCTCATCTTATTTTTTCAGTAAGTTATAGGAAATATAAGTAATAATTGAGGAATAAATGTGAATGTAAACATATGTGGGGGAGAGAGCGGCAGACAGGAGACATGGAGAGAGAGAAAGCGTGAAAGAGAGAGAGAGAGATGGGGAAATGTCGAAAGCAACAGTAAAAAAATGTGGTGATTGTGCATATTTCTATAAATTACAGATTGTTCATTTAGCAGCCCAAGAGCTCCTCGCATTGTAAGCAGAAATAAATGTGGAATAAAAGTATTCATACTGCAGCAATAGAATATATCATATTTGCAATTTTTATGTATCTGTAGTTTACAGTGAGTGCATCTTGAATTGATAGGGATGGTTCAGGCTGCCAGCCAAAAGACGTCACTTTCATAGTGGGCAACAGCGGACTTCCTGCAGCTGATTATTACCAATGAGCTGCTCCAACACATTGCGGTTGTCACAAACCGTTTCGCAGACAATTATTTTGAGGCAAAACCCAGCGCTCTATCCCACTCTCTAAACATAAACATGACACCCATGGCAAAAAAGCCACGCCGCAGCGAAAATGCCAGGTTTGCAAGCACAGCGAAACACGTATGTGGTGTGAGACGTGTAGTGTTCCCTTGCACCAAGGCAATTGATTTAGTGTCTACTACATGCCAAAAATAATTTTAATTTGTAATCGAGGGCAGGCGAGGGTTTACACACACACATGCACATACACTGTCACTCACAGACTTCTGTAGAAAGATCAGTTCAGCACTTCAATCATTTTTTTTTTACACACAAAGAAACTTTGATTTTGTTATCAAAATCACTTTTGTAGTGCTGTTTTTACTTTGGAGAAGGAATGCATTATGCTGTCACAAAAGAAAAAAATAGTATTGTTAAAGTAAAAGTTGTGCTTGAAATGTTTGTTTATGCAAAAATCTCTTTCTCTGTTTTGTTTTGAATGGGAATTTTGACCAAATTTAGCGATATTCTAATGCTGTTAGCTAAAAAAAACTGAAAAAATAGAAATATACTTTGTTTTCCTGTTGAAAGAAGAGAGTCTAATCTTTCTTTTTTCATAGCATTAGAATACAATATTCTGTGTCCCTTGCAAAATCAGTGAAATGTCAGTAAAACGCTGGCATTGAGGGCGATGCTCCAGTGAAAATGGCTGGCCACCTTTCCCACTCTTTCATTGTCCCTGGCCCAGCTTTTTTCGAATGCGTTGCACAACTCAAATTCAAAATGAAAGACTATTTGCATTAATAAAAAAAAAATAAAAAAATCCAACCTCCATCAGTCTTTTGTTCAACCTGTCCCATCTCGTTTGAAACATGCAGTCGGAATCAAATTTAAAACTAGAGAGCATTAAAGAATATTGTAGAATAAATCTTCTCTTTGTAGTTTATTCAAATGGATACAGGTTGAACAGTATCTGCCAGGATGGCCGAGTGGTCTAAGGCGCCGCGTTCAGGAGGCCTGGGTTCGAATCTCGAATTTGCCCATTGTGGGACTAATAAAGGGAATATTATTATTATTATAAATCTTCATAGTGTTTGTATTTACGTTTGACACAATGACAACATTTCATTGGAATTGGGTTTTTTGTTGTGTTATAAACATCTAAAAGGATTCAACAGTGCCATTTGTTACTTTAATCATCTTTAAAATTTTAGATCTCTTAGTTCAGAGTGCAAGAAGACGATACATTTTTGTGCTTGCGTAAACTTTATTCAGTCAAATATTCAAATATGCCCATAAACACCAAACTGACATGAAATTGTTGAATTGAATTGTTAAAATGACCTACACAAAGAAAAATATAGATTTTTAAAAAGTAAATCAAAGAACACATACCTGTTTACTTTTGATCAATATATATCCATTTCGAATCTGTCTTTGTAGTAAAAGTGGTGAAAAATTACGTGATTTCTTTCTTTCACTGACGTTGAGTTAAAAATAAATTACATCTGTTGACTCCAAGCAATTTTTGCTTTCAGCACTTCTGTGAAATTTCTTCAACTGCAGTGAAATCACCATATTGTTGTGCTCAAACTGGTCTATTAAGAATATTATCATTAAAACTATTATCCTGTATACGTGCCAACGCCCCACCCCCCAATTCAGACTAACTTTTCTCTTCAGTGCATTCTGTTGGCCTTTATTTTGTATTTAAAAGCAAGGACCTAGTTTATTTTTAGTAGCGTCCTATGATTCAAGATGCTAGAGGTAACTGGGGTCAGACAAGCAATTTTTTGTCAGTACTCTAAAGAGATTGGCTTGGAATGATGCACTGTTTTATTTATTTATTTTTCATTGTCATCCTGTCATTCCTACTCTCTGACCCCCGTCTTTGGCAGTGGTCATCTTTCCTGTAGCTGTACAATTTGGGGAGATGATTGTCTTTGCATCACCTTCCTCTAACAACCACTCAAGCACAGTAGCCTTGAAAGAACAGAATCGGAGTACAAGGCGTTGAAGCTCATTGCACGTTATCTCACAAGGTCTTTTCCTCTCCTCGAGGTCTGACTTTGAAAAATAAGTCAACTGAGATTCTCTATTAATATATCTTTTTGCAGACTGAAGAGCCCACTTGCATGAATTTAAAATGTAACAGTTAAAAATTGTGATTTCATTGGAAGGATAATATTTCATAGATGTTGTAAAATGCCATTCCTGTGCCGTTCATTGTGAGCTGTAACACGAACAAATCAGTTCCGCTGGAAGAACAAGGTACAAAGCAACAATTGTCACATGTGCTTGATATGCAAGATCAAACCTCCAGTGCTGTGAGACCTCATGGAATATATGTGCATACAAAGAATTTATTTGTGTACCTTTTTTATTTTAAAGGAAGCACGTATAAAATGAGCACTTTTCTCAGTTGTGAAGAACAGAAGAGAAATTCTGTGTGACTGTGTTCACTAAATCACTGATGTCCATATGTAAAACAGATAGAAAACATTTGTCACTTCCTGTTTCAGCCTCAATGTTCATTGTTTTCAGTTCAAAAAGTCACAACTTGCAGCTGCTGATTTGTTTTGCGCTATTCAACTTGTCATTCTTCTGTAGTGGCCTTGTTGATCACAGTGTTGGAACAATTTAATTGTTTCCTAAGAGTGACATTACATTGAATCAGAAAAACACAAACAAAAAACACTAATAGTTCTTATTTGCTCCGCCCACCAACCCCCAAATGTATTTAAAAGATAAAAACTCACCTACAATATTTACCCATGTAAGCATGCCGAACTGTCAAGAGACCAAGACTGCTGAGCTAAGCTGCCCCACTGGCAAATTAGATGTAAGGTGAGTCAGGCATTTAGAACCGGCACTCTCAGGCAACCATAGCATGAATAAATGCATCCTAAGGTTTACAGAAATACTCCAAAAACCAGCATGCATATACCAAGAGCAGTCATAACAATGAGTGAAGGGCTCAGATCTATTATCTCAGATAATAGATGATGGAGAATAACACAGAGAATGTCCGGACATGTATAAGGATCCAGTACCAGTACAGTAGTTTGGTGTGTTTTAGATTTGACAGAGGAGTTGAAGGTGGACGGGCAAAATCAGGAATCAGCTCTAAGCCCCTTCGAATAGGCCGACAGATCAGGTTAGACTGGAATATCCATGGACCATGATATCTGCAGATGACATTGTGATCTGGAGTAAAAGCAGGAAGCATGTGGAGGAGCATTTAGAAAGGAAGAGGGAAGGGCTGGAAGGAAGAGGAATGAAGATAAGCAAAAGTAAGACGGTAACTGTGTGTGAATGAGAGAGCTGGGGGAAGAAGTATGAGGTTAGAGGGAGAAGAGATTGCAAGGGTCAAGAGTCCAGAGCAATGGTGACTGTGGGAAGGAAGTGAAGAAACCGATCCAATCATGTTGGAACGGGTGGAAGAAAGTGTCGAGTTTTATGTGCTAGAGGAGTCTGTGCTAGGATGAAAGGGAACATTTATAACACAGTGGTGAGGCCGGCCATGATGTATGGATTAGAGACAGTGGCATTGAAAAAACAGAACAGAACGCAGACCTGAAAAGTGGCGGAAATGAAGATGTTGACGTTTTCTTTAGAAGTCACCAGGATGGATTAGAAATGAGCTCATCAGAGAGATATCCGCACTTAACTGTTTGGGGGAAGAATTTTGAGAAAGTAGACCAAGATGGTTTGATCGCATGCAGTCTGCGGTTGTTGTGAAAATGTATCACTCCGATTGGCTGGGGCACAGATTTTGTTCATTTGGACTCTCATTGTTGGCATATTGACGACATGGCCTCCGGGATGAAAGTGAATTCTAATTTATCAGCATGATTCAGGAGAAGCCACCTCTGTATGACATTGCAGAGAACATTACGTGTCACGAGTGTGCGGGTGACTGAAGGTGTGTGGGAGACATTGTGTTTGTGTCGTGTATCATTTGTTTTGTGAAGCACTTTGTGAAAAAATGATATACAAAAAAGGTTTGATTGATTAATTGATTCTTTTTTCCCCTTTGAGCTTTAAGACAGAAACTAAGTTTATTTTTCACTTGCACTTGGTAGTAACCTTGTTGGTTCTTTCTAGTCAAATCGATCTAACAAGAGCCCTCAGGAACCCAACAAAATAAGAATTTATAGATAAGGACTCGACAAGCTACAACAAGGTACAAAACTTAAAATGTATGTTTGGCTTCCATAAAAAAAAAGATGTAATTGTAGAATGCTGAGTTGAGGTCCTGTTAGGTGACAAGTGTTTACGTCTCTCATCCAAAACACTGACGTAGCTTGTGCACTTCCCTCAGCAACATTCTGCCACTCTTCCAATATCTCCGACACTTGAAAAACAAGAAAATACACAGTTAAGCACATGAAAGCTAATTTCAGAAACAAAGTACGGAATTTTTTATTTATCCCCGGAGGGAAATGTGGTTTGTTGGTACAGTTGTTTCCACACTAAAACAAAGATGTCAATATTCTTGCAACATATTAGGTCTATTTATATCACATATACTTCAGGTATTTCTCTTTGAAAATCTTATTGCTGTACAGGAATAAATGTTGATAATCCCCCTTCAGAACTGATTCGAAAGGCTTCTGAGGTTTTCCATTGTAACTATTAAAGTTTTCATATTTCAAATTGTGTCACCTGCTTGTAACGACACTGCGCAATGACAAATATTCAAATTCTCTATTTTCATCCATCTATGATCCCGTTACTAAAACTACTGTCATCTTGTGTTTCCTTAAAGGAAAAAAAAAACAACAAAAGTAAATGAATGACAAATGAAAATGTATTTCAATATAAACAGAGCAAAGCCCTTATCTCAGTTTGCCAGGAAAAGCGCAGCGTGAGCATCTTAGCAGTAGATGTTTCCCTGGGGAGATGAAATGTTTTGACTCAAAACCTTTGAGTCCTTTTGCTCCTCAGCCGCATCGTTAACTTCTCACAAGCAAGTGACCAAGGGCTTACAATAGCTGTACCAATTGCAACTTTGCAACAAACAGCATTCTGTGGTAGCAAGACTGAAAATGAAGCCCATTGCTTTTCTTTACACATGCGCAGAATGTATGTACTCGTTGGCGTTGCGGTTACACTGTCACTTTTTCAGCCCGATGTGCCGATGTTTTTGCCGACGTAGCACGTCGAATATCGGTCACATTGTAACCACAAGTACAGGGGCCAAAAGGCAGTGGTAAGGCAACTTGAATATTCTGCATGCTCAGCTGCAATCCACTGACACAAATCAAAGATCACCTCCCCATCAGTTCTCGCTTATTTTGATGTGCAGTGCCACATATTTTTGACCTGAGATTCTTGCCAACTCTGCAGTCGGGACTGTCCTGTCACAACTCCATGGACTGGCACTAGCATTGAGGTCAATTAACTAACAGCGGTACTCAGCTGGCAAGAGAACGCCTTTGGCCTGTGTTTGAGCATGTGAACGATGGCACATCTATGGATGGCACTTGGATCATAAACTCTCACAGCCTACTTGGTGGGATCAGGGCAAAAGCTGCATTTTTTCGAACACTGCCATTATCCAATTATTCTGAATGTCATGACAAAATGGAGTTATAAATTAAATGCATCCTGTTCTTTGCAACAAGTTGTGACCCGCTGCACTTCAGAACCATATTTGGGATTGACAAATCTTTTTTATTTATGGAAGCTTTGCAGTGTGACTCTGCAAACAACATAGTTCCCAGAAGATCACATGGGTTAGCTCATAATCCAATATCTGAGGAATGCTTTTGCCCGCTGGGGACTCAAAGAGGATCAAATTACCTGCATTAGCACAGATAGTAGGGCTGACACGATGAAACCTTTGGACCTAAACAGCTGGACTCATCTACAGCTATTTGGACAAAAATTAAACTTGAGCTATTCGTAAAACAATGTAAAATTGGAAAAAAGGATTCGAGGGCCCTCACGATCGACAGGGGCCAAGAAGGGCCCCTAATAAAATCATAATCCTAACAAAATATAACTCAGCAATAAACGTACAACTACACATATATTTCATTTACACTGCAAATAAGCGTATTTCTTTAGGAAACTTCCTCAACACTGATTATAATTGCATTTCATTTTAAATAAAGAGGTTATTTGGTATTTACATTTATAATTTTCTGGTGATTTACCTTGAGGATCTATGTTACATTTTTTAAAGAAAGGTAGTTTTAGGATACAGGATCTCAGTCTTACAGCAAATAATTCAATCTACATGAATTTCATACGATTTTCAGTGCTTTTGCTACCAAGTAACTGTCATATTGTTTTCACAAATATGGGAATAGTCTAAAATATCCATAAAAGACATTGTATTATGTAAACTTCGATCAAAATTTTCCGCCGGCATTGTGCCTGGTTGTGGGTATGGGAGGTGGAGGGGATTGGGGCAGTAAAATTTGTTTTCATGGGGCCCAAAATCCCTGGCAGCACCCCTGACAGGGCTTGATATTAAGGGAACAGAAAGAGAAACGTTGGGATCCGTGCATGACATTGGCGCGCGCGCTTTATAAAAGTAAACTGCAAGATCTTCCTTTGCGCATGATTTAGTCAGCCGCACATGTGACATGGACAATTAGATACCACCTTGTACGTTATTGGGAGAAAGCAGGTTGCACCCTGTTTTGAAGCCTCCGCACTAAGAAACCGCAGCCGGTGTTCCTTCAGGATTTGGACCATTGTGTACCTCATTGGGAGACTGGGATTTCTTTGGGGGGGAAATGTCTTTTTTTTAATTATTATTACTTAGTGATTGTTGCTTGAATGGACTGCAATCCCTAGTCTAAAGTGCGTCCGTGCACTAGAGAGTAGGTGTGTTCGGAGTGGTTGAGTCCGCTCTGCATTCATCAAAGTTCAAACGTACCCACTGCTGGGCACCGTGTCCGCAGTCGGAGCTCATTGGCCCAGCACTGTTTTTGGTGCACTTGGAATAGTCAAAGGGCAAATTTGGGCAATGCTCGTATGATCCCAACGCTCACAGAGAGCCCGCGCACGTTTCAAAATTATTTCCGAAAGTGCCCCTAATGCGCAAGTAACTGAAAGACTCAGCCCGCCCTTCCCTTTCCTCACAAACATACAGCACACACATGTTAACTGGAATTGTAGTGGAACCGAATGGCTACTTGTGAAATAAATAAATTGCTGAGGCGGTTGAATGTGCTTGGATGGGGCTATAGGCCCCACTATTCACAGAGTAGTGCCATGCATGGTCAGGCGTGCGCCAGCCCCATGTCCCAGAACGGTTAGTGAGGCGCATCGCTCTGCCAAACACACTAAACTACACTTGGTCTGCCACCAAAATGAAGATCTGCCCCCATCAACATTATTGGGAGAAAGCTGCTTGCACACTACTTTGCAGCCTCCACACTTACGAATTTGGTACACTTGGTCCGGCACCGAAATAAAGATGCGCATGGATGCCTGTCTACCAAAATAGAGCCCATTTTATTATGTAAAAATACAAATTTTAAAAAAGCAAAATGATTGCAATATCAATAGCATTGGTCAACAGCAAAATTTAATTGGATGACTTTGTGTCACTGAAATGTATTTGTGACACAGATTAAAAAGAAAAACTGGGTTTTTAAGTTTGACCCATAAAAGCTTGCCCAATACTAAATTTACCATGCGGTTTAAATTATAACTATAACATTTTAGAAAAAAAAAAAATCCACCTGTTGCTGAGCCTATTCCATCTATCCATTCCAGCCACTCATCCTCACGAGGGTCACGGGCGTGTTGGTGCTGGAATATTTTCCAGCTGACTGCGGGCAGGAGGCAGACTACACCCTGAACTAGTTGCCAGCCAATCGCAGAACCTTTTCCTTATTTCTTATAATTCAATTCTAATACCATCCTCAATTGATTCCTCGCTCACGCTCTCTCTCTCACGAAACAGCAGTCCTCTCTCCATCTGTCTGTTATGACAGCCATTCTGTGTGTTTGTATTTTATTTTGCGACGTGAGGGAGGTGTTAAAATGTGGATTCGGTCACTTAATCCTCCAAGATTCCTGTCCCCTAATGCACCGCCTACCACTGCTATTGTGCAATGAAACCAACTCATATTTTTTGTGTTTGACAAACAAAGTGCCGCTGCTGTTATGTCACAGTCTTCCGTAGCTCATATCATGGTCACCATTCTGCCTACGCACCAACCGCAGCCAGATCATCTTTCAAGTTCATTGTTTCTTTTTATAGTGCAAAATCACAACAAGGAGCCTCAAAGCACTTTCCAAATATGAAAAACAGATTGACATGAACACACAGACAGCTGAGAAGACAACAGCGAGAAGAAACTGAAAAGATAGTGTACTTAGCTATTGACAATATAATGTTTAAGTATCACCAGGAATAATGAATTAAGATCATGATTTACCATTCCAATAAGTATCCAAAGTCGCTGAACTGAAATGTACTGCTTTTTGGAAATGTGGCTTCTGTGGGCCACAAAGAATCCTCTCCACATAAACTACAACTCTCATAGGAAATAGGATACAGGGATGTGTCTTTAGTGTTGCTTGGCAGCATAACAAAAGGTCCATTAGAGCTAATTAACATCTGTTTCTGGCTCTTCAGCGTGATTTAGGCTGTCAAGATTCCTTTAGACCAACCCAACTGGCAGGCACCAGCAGAGGCAGGAAGGGTGCTGTCGTTCCTGCTTCGCACACAACCTCAACTCGGTGCACACAAACAGAGTGCCACAAGGCTGTTCTGAGCTCAAACTATCGCAAGGATGCTGCCACGCACACACACGCGCATACACACCCACACACACAAACACACGCACACACACAGAATTGAACTGTATTCATGTGATCATACAAAGAGCTCATTAGTTTTTTTTACAGCGCTTATTACAGGTAACACTATTAAAGCATGAAATTTAGATTAGGTTTATTCATTTTTGAATTATTATTTTATTAGTATTTTGAGGCAAGCCTGAATGATTTGTATAGCACATTTCATGTACAGGACAATTGCTTTTCAGAAAGCATTAAAGGCATAACAGAAAAAGAAAATATTAAGAGACAATAAAAATCGCAATAAAAATAATTTGATTAAAATGATTAAAACCAAGGATGCGCCTAGATCAATTAAAAATCGCGTAAAAATGGAGATTAAAACGAGAGAATAATGGATCGATTCATAGGAATGCTGCAGTAAACAATAGTGTGTACAGACCTGATTTAAATGACTCATTAAATACATTGTTTTGCATAAAAAAACTGTGTATCTGTTGAAAAAAAGCCCCTTTAATGATTTTTCCCCCAAAATGGTAGATTTGATATGAGCCGTAGTTACTTATTATTGACCATTGAGGTTAGTCGTTTTCAGAAGTGTTTTTTTACTGCAGTTTTTTCAGAATCAGAATCAGAAAGCTATTTATTGCCATTGCATTCAGTGTGCAACGATATTAGAGAGCACCCCTCTCCAGTGCAATACGACAATAATTTAATTAAATATATGAATCAGATTAATTAAAGATTAAATAATTAAATAGAAAATAAATACAAAATTGTATAAATAAAAACACGTTTTGTCGCTGTTCTGCAAGGTCTGCCCTGATTGAAGAGAAATTCACTATAAGGAATACATTTGCTATGCAATGTGCTATGCAATCCAAAACACTTTTGGAAAACTTGTGAAGGCAGCATACCAAGACAACATGTTGTGGATCTTAAAACTATTTCTTTCAAAGTTGTGTAGTTTAAAATAACAATCACCGATCAACGGGAGAACAACATGGCCCAAGTGACAATGTGATTTTTCCGCAGAGGCAGCTATTTACTTTTTTTTTTCGGTCTTATCTATAAAACAATGCAATTTATCCATGAAAAAGGCTGCAAAGTCATCGCATGACTTGTAGGATAGCAGTTCAGGAGGGACTGATGCTGTGAGAAGAATATTTGGCTTGTATTTTTAAATTCTTTGTATGTCTTAAAGAAGCCAGTTTGGTTTTGCGCCCCATGCGCTCTGCTTGTCTACATACTCTTTTTTTTTTTTTTTAAATCTTTAACCAGCAGGCAGGGCCACCTTTACCAACCGACTAAACTAGGCTTGAGCTCACGGGTCTATGTGAAGTCGATGGCCTCTGAAAAAAAAAACAAAAAAACAAAGTTGTCGATTTTTCCACCAATCACTTTACATTCTTTCCATGAGTTGACCAAGCTGCAGGTGATTCTGTGCAGCACCGTGGCCATCGTAGAGAGAACCTATCAGAAAACGTATAGTCAAATAGTTTCAAATTATTCTGCTACTTGTTGAAATTTCTGTCATTCACTTGTCGCTGCAGTACACAAAGCCTGCTTTGGAGGGACAATCGGAAGGCATTAAATTCAACATTATTCCGTTATTTGTTTACTTGTCAGTCAATCATGTCATTGCGGCATCCGTGGACCAATCACACACGCGTATGATATACCACAATAGTTTTCAGCTAATCATCACGTGCTCGTAGATGCACGCCCGCGGCCTCCGCCATGGTGGTCGCGCGAAGGGCGTAAGAAATGTGGCGCTTGAAGGAATGCCCGTGGGCGAGGAGGGGATGCTGACGCGGGGGGGCGCGCTCGCTTGTGCGACCCCGGCACTGGGTTGGAGGACCCATCAACTTGAATGCCAGCGCTATGACTAAATTGATTCTTATTTTGGTTACCTGTAGAATGCTCGCCCCTTCTTGTGCTCCCCGCCTACCATTGTCAAAGTGGGGAATTTCCTCAATAAGTGAGGAGTTTTCTTCCCTGCCAAAATGGCCTTGTTTGTATTTGGCGCTTGGCATTGTGAGATGTGTAATACCAACATCCGGAGCTCTATTGTGTTTTTTTGTACTTTATTACTTTTTACATACTATTGTAATCTGAGCAAGTATTGCAGGAGCAAGAGTGTACTCTGTCTTTTTTAGTCATAGAAGTGATTGGAAAATACAATATTGCCTTATAAAAAATATAGTGTGTGAATCTTTTAATTTGTTGGCTATTTGTTAAAATGTATGAAATGTATACATTTACATGCTGGTCTGTTTGTCAAAGTCAAAAAGTGAGTTTATCAATTCACTTAAGCCCCTTTCCCACGGAGCAGCGAACAATTGCGAGTGTGTTCAATGGCAGCGAATGTTACGTTCCTGTTCGAGTTCGCCAGTGTTCATTCAATTTCGCAAATGTTCGCCGAACGTTCGGCAGACGTTTGCCAACAGTTTTAGTGATTCTTTTCATCACAATGAAATTTTGTTCAAAATTCTCTTGCGACAAGAAAAGTACAGATGAGCGTCTGCCAAATGTCTAATGACAGTTTCGTGAACATTTGTGACCTTGAACGAACCCTGACGTGAATGCACAATTTTCTACCTTTGCCAACAGTCAGACATGTTTTCCCCTAATTGGGAGAGTGGCTTTAGGGTTGGTGAGGCGATCCTTTATTTGATGGTTAGCCCCGGGGCGTATGAGTAGGTTGAGGCGGCACTCCTAGCCGGGCATTTTTCCATGGGGACTGACAAAACTTTGATCTTAATAGAGGCAATGGAATAAATTTCAGTCAAAACAGAAAGCATTTACAAGGTCATCAACAGAAGCTCAGGGCAGGCTGACGGTGTAAAAGGATGCTGAATATGTTTTTTAAGTCAAGACCTAGGATATTAGACCATAGGTTCTATGTTGTTGCAAAGTAGCAAGACAAAACCATTTACAGGAAATTTGTAACACACAATTGTGCAAACAAACTGCATTTTTTACATTTAAAAATGTGTAGATTTAAGACATACACCATTATTAAAATGGCCTCTGGAATAATTCTATTTTTCAATTTTGATGGCACCGTGGGCCATGTATAATCAATCCCAAGAAAATCAAATTAAGAGATGTCCACACAGTGGCCCACGTAACATCACTCACACATATTACAACTGTTGTGTTCCTCCTGTTTAATCAGATTTTAAAGATAAATTAAAACCGGCACCCCACATGCTTCCTGAACAAACACAATTATGACATTATGCAAAAAGTGATACCATTGAGAATAATGTCTTCACACTTCTTCAGATTATAAGGTACTCAACGCATTTGCAAGAGGAAAACGTGCAACCACTTTAAATATTGTCCCAAAAATGCAAGTTTTATCTGTCATACGAAGCAGCAGTCAAGCACGTTGTGGCCAATAGGACTGCACAGGCTTTATCAGCTTGGCAGACAATAACCATTCAGTATGTGGCGAGATCTATCATTGTGGGCCAGGGACTGTATTACAAGGCCTTAGATTGCAAACTAGATGGACCTCTCAAGGGGAAAGAGAGGAATTTGCCAGAATCGAGCAAGCGGGGCATAGCTGCATAGTCAAGCAGCGGAAATGAAAGGCGGCCTCCCTCCCTCTCGTTCTACCATAAAGGAGGCCTCATGCTTGACTGAAGAGAAGATGTTAGAGGGTAAAGAGGATGGGCTCTGTGGAGAGAATGATTGAGGGCAGATTTCAGACAGGGGATTGGAGTTTTTTGGGGGGAGCAAGTCTGTGATTGTCGTCATCACCAGTGCTGACACTAGTAGCCAGGGTGCTATAAATTAACATTTTTACTTTTTTATCACCAGTCAATGTGGCTGGTGACTCTCTAAGGTTAGCGGTCAAACAGAATTTTTTTTACATTTCCAAACAATTCTAGATTTTGAATTACTTTGGCGTGACCAAACTACGGCCATTTATTTTTAGCGGACTGCAGCATAGACTAAAATAACATTTGTAGTTCGGTACTTGCATCACCTTCTACGTTTGAGTGAAGGCAGGAGACGAGTTGTGGTCATCTCTCACAACCTTGTTTTCAACCAATCAGTCATCAATCAATAGGGCCACCGGCCACAGCAATATTAAAAAAAAAAAATCATTGATGTTTTGCTTTAAATAAGAATAAATAAAGCTTTACAAATCTTTTCCTACACTGATGAATTGGTTTGGCGTTAAAAGAAAGATGTCAACGCAGCCATTGCCTCCTTTCATTTGTCTATATGTGGCCCTTCACAGGCTGGACTCACGTGGTTTAAATGGATAAGGTAGCTGGTTATGTCATGTCATGTCATTATGCACACCGCTTATCCTGTACAGCGTCGCGGGAGGGTGCTGGAGCCGATCCCAGCTGACTACGGGCGAAAGGCGCACTACACCCTGAACTGGCCGCCAGCCAGTCACAGGGCAGACATAGACATCGTCAATGAGTGGGAACTTAAGCCACGCTGCCCGCACACAACTCAGGCGAGTGTACCACTACACCATCAGTGACCGTAGCTGCTTATTTTGGGATTAAATCATCGAAGTTTATCTACAATTTTGTTATTATTTTGTTTCCTCACAGGGATATTTTAAACTTCACTTTTATGAAGTTGAATTTCTAAGTATGGATGAATTCCTACAATTTTTTCCGCTTCCATTACAGCTTTAATTTTGAAAAAAATAATGAAAATAAATTCATACAAGTGTAATGAGTATACATTGAGCTCCCATTGATCGCTAACCTGCTGTGTAGACAGGAAAGCGGAGCGATTTGGCAACCCTGTTCAAATGAGCAGCAGGCACAGTGTGTACAATGTGCTTGATGTAGTGATTGGAACCAATTGTATTTTTTTGATAATACAATGAAAACAGAAAGTACCCCAAAATTCAAATGAACACCAAATGACAGTGGTGCGGAGTGGGATTCTGAGCAACCAAGGCTAACACAAAAAAGGCGACCTGACAAATAGAATCAATACTCCATGATGTGATGTTCATCCCAAAACTGAGTGTACCACTTTTTGTCAAATTTTTAAAACAAAAGGCAGCTTGGAAATGGGCCAATCATTTGATAGCACATCTTGATCAAGACCAAGTTTCTTAAGATGTGTGTGGTACCACAGCTCATTTAAAATGTTGGGGGACTATTCCCGAATACAAAACTGACCAATGGCGTTATAGCATTCATCTTCAATTCTTTTACAATAGGTTTCAACTTTTCTTTTTTTCAAATGAAAATCTTTTTTCCAGTTTCAGCCTTGCTGAAATAAGAGGATGTGGAGGCAGGACAACAGAGGCGAGGGGGCATACATCCTCCCACACACCTGGGACACCATCCTTCAACGCACTTTTGAACATCAGTTTGAGGGCACCAAAGGGTGTCTTGCAAAGGGCACCATTCAATTAATCTGACTGCGATTGGGTGATGCGGACTACTGCAAGTGGCGTTACTTAATTGTAAGGATGAAGAGAGATGAACTTCAAAAATGAAGGTAAGCTTGTGGTTGAATAAATATGTGAGAGAATACACACTTGTATGCAAGGGAACGACTAAGTAGCAAGTAAATTGACCTTTAAATGTGACACACCAGACCGGATTTACTTGGACATTTATTGTTACGGATATATTCATTCTCTCATGCGTCTCATTACACCAATTTAAGGTACATGATCTAAATTTCTGTCGTTTCATTGGGGGACAATAAAGTTAATATTATAGACTGGAATAGCCAAAGTGTATTAATGATTATAACCAGCAAATGGAGCAGAATCGTGGAATAACGACTGACCTTAATGTGAGTCTGAATCAAATATTCACTGATTTAAATTCAGTCAAGTTAAAGGCAGCGTATAAATCCCTCTACATTATTGAATGAGAGATATCAAATATCTTTTCAATGTCAAGCAAATAATTTTCAAGATTTTATTTAACTATTTTTTTTTGATTAAACATGAAAAACACAACAGAACTGAATATTTAAAAAAAAATAAAAACACATTGCAAATCTGATGAGTAAAAAATAAGTGCATAAACTGACATTTAAGACATTACTGCGTATTGTGAGGTTCCCTTCACTCTTGGCATCCATCTCTTTCCAAATGAATTAGACATCGGTAATAATTGTGCAGTAATTCTTAATTTAGATTTATGCAGGTATACCAAATGTTGTGGCCAGAGAGTGTAACAGTCAAATGAAGTAGTGAATCCAAAATGTTACTTGCAGACTCATAGGAACGTGTCAAAAGCTCTGCTTCTGACTGATACGCCGACTTACATGATATGTCTTTTTGACCAATTAGAGCCACTGAGATCATCAGTTTTCACATATATGCAAGGCCGGGTCGAGACAGACATGTATGAGGGGGCAATCACGAATCTTGAGCGGTGATTATGCCGCACTGTATACGTTACCTCTTGTTTACAAGGCTGAGTCCCTCAGGAGAATGTGATGCACGAGGTTGGGACAAGGCTGCTTAAGGTTTTGCAGGAGTGGAAAAGTGAAGATGTGATTGTAAGATATCAGCCAGATAGCAGAGGTTGGAAGGGGTGGGGCTTTCTTTGGGGGTCGGCATGCACAGATAATTCATGCTCAGTCTGTGGCAGGGAGCGGACATTGCAACAAATACTCAGAATTCACTGTTCAGTTACAAAAAGCTGGGCAATTTATCCCGTTAATTTCACATTAATTTACTAGTTTATTAATGGCATATTAATTCAATTTTTACTACGCACATTGAGTGATGGCAAAGTTATGCGCATTTCAGTATTTGTATTCTTTTATTTGAACAAAGTTTTACAATTAAATTTATATATGGTTGTTCCCCAACCACAGGTCCGTGGGCCACTTTGGACCAGCCTGCAGTGGCCGGCTGGACAGATGCAAGAAAAAAAATTTGTAGTATGTCCAGTTTATTTATTATTCATGGCTGAAAAATATTTTATTGGGAAAAGTGATGTTATGCCGGACTCTATGCTAATTGTCTCGGTCGCATTCCGCTTATATTAAACCCCTAAGCTAGCCTGCTCTGCACAATATGCGGCAAACACTTCTCCTCCCCCTTTCCCTTCAAAAGTTATGGACTTGTATGAACCAGTCTGTGGCCACTGTAATAAACTATAATGTTTCCTATAACTGCGCAGGAATGACGTTCTATCAGTCACGTGACAGCCCACAGCCAGCTGCGTGGGCAGTCGTGTGGCTCTCGAATCAAGTGCTTTGGCCCCTCAGAAAAATGTAACTGCTCCAATTTGACCTTTTTATTGCCCTAGTTCAAACGCCAACAATGCAACAAGTTCCCAAGCTTCGGAATACAAATTGAAATGTTACGGGGGCTGACGATCGTTTAGAAATAGGAAGCAAAATACATACATGTATCCGTTGGCGCATAGATGTCGATAGTTAGAGCCTTCACCCTGAAATCTGAGTGGCTGCCATGTTTAAGATAATAATTAGTACAAGCAATATGCAATTTATAATACATCAGTCCTCTAAGAATGCTAGCATCTCAGTTGTTTCGAAATAAAACAAACTAGAACAAACAAAGCGTTCAGGTTAGAGTGATTAGCCAGGATTTTGTAGAAAACGTGTGTTGGATAAATGACTCAAGGAAAACAAAAAGCATGTACAGGAATATTTCCAAGACTGCTGCTCTGACTGTTTCGATGGGCCTTAAAATGAACAGTGGACCAGTTAAATCTCTTAAAACAACTCGTGAGTAAAAAAGAATCATTACCTGCTGAACTGCATAGTTCCGTTCATCGTGAGATTCATTTACATTGTTCGGGTTCACCCAAAGGTTGGATCAAGGTATGACTCAAAATGCAAGACACTTGTATGCCACCACTTTTCAGATCAAGTCATCTTCACTACATAAGGGATGTGGGTCAAGCTATTTTTTTTGTTGTTCCTGCCCACACGCTGCTTAGCGCGATAAACAATTTATTTTGTATTGGAAAATACAACCTACTGTGCTCAGAACAATTCTTGTCATAACCGCATGTAAATGTATTTTAGTTCATTTCAAGTGGGTGATTGATTTTATTGCATACATGAGACTAGATCAACATTCCTCTTAACATAGGAAAACATCAAGAGTGATGTGTCAGAAATTAGCCTTTAGTTTTGCACACAAACTCAGAAGGCTCGATGGGATTTCACACAGCAGAGGAAGTGACGCAAGTCAGGTGTTGTAAGTGTGATTATTGTTTAAATGTGTCATAGCGCAAACAACAAGACAGCCGGTGTGACGCACTTAAGTGCAACAGAGGGAAAAATTGACAACAAAGGACCCGATCAACGAATGTGTTGATAATAATTTAATAATAATTGATTGATTTTTTTAAATGTGTTGTAAAGGGTTGCTCACAAAAAAAATAAATGGAATTGAATAATACTTGATTTATACCACAGGAATAAGTGCCCAATTCAGATTACGTTCCAATTTTTTTTTTTGCCTTTTTCCTTGTAAATTTCAAGTCAGATGTACAAAATGAACTTGAATCTAATTGAAATAAGAGTATGCAGTTTAGTTTTCCTGTACTGCAGTGGTTTGAAATGGCCTTTAGATCTCATCCGTTCAGTTATCCATCACCTATAGATTTGATCTTGTTCCGGGTTGTGAGGAGCGACAATCAATCCCAGCAGACAAAAGGTAGACTCCATTTTGGACGGCTTGCCACCCAAAACACAGTCAAATATACGGACGTACAATGACATTTACTCACTGAGTGTGGGCTGAGCCTTCGCTGTCTGCACGGAAGCCAGATGAGTGAACGTCTACACAGTGAGTGGTGTCAGATATGTATCTGATGTTGAAACAATATGGGGCGGAACTTTTTTTGAGACACTGAAAGGACCAGCGAGCCAATTGTTACCACAGCCAGCTTTTGTTTCCCAGAGCAGCGTATGTGAATGTTTTGTGTTTCCTTTTCTCTACAATCATCAGCCTCAGTAACATTTACAGAAATGCCTTGCAAAGCTTGGGATCTTGATATACTGTTAGCGGTTGTAATAACAACCTGTAGAAGTTGAATCTATGGCTATAATAGAGAGAGAGAAATGTGTGAGAATACCTGTAGAAACATTTCCACCGTCTACCTGGGGTTGAGCAAGAGGATTTGTTTGGAAATATTAATTTGATAAGACCTTCTAAATGTTGTGACCCTTTTATTTTGAGGACAGAAATACCACGTAGCAACAAGCACATTTGTAGTTGTGTCACGACATTCACTGTCTGAGATTTGTAAGGGCGCCATATAAAGACAGCACAAAACCTTTATCTAAACATTTGAAATGCATTTGGACTATTCCTTGTCAGTATCAAACTAAAAATGCCATAATTTCAGCCAAAACATAATAAATTGTCAATGATTTTAATCAACTGCACTAGTGGAGTTGATGTAAGATTAAAAGTTTGCCTGTGTTCGACGTCTGCTTTAAGGTAAATAAGACTGCGACTTTAAGACGTATAAGAACGGATACGCTGCAGAGATTTTGATTCCGTTAATTGCGACAGAGTTCAAAATCCAACTGTACGTAGTCACAGGTCACATTTGTGGGGCATCATCCGACTCAGCAACATTAGTAGGATGCAGTATTGGATTGTTTTCTATTCTAAATACGACAAACTGGCTTTCCCACATGGTTCAAGTCTGTAATTCTCATACAAAGTGGACTCACGCGAACAGTTCCCAAAAACAAAATGTCAGTTCCGGTTCAAAACGAAAAAGACATGACCATAATTCATGCAAATGCTCATGGGGGGCTAGGAAGTGGATAGACTGGCCAGCATTGTGGGACTTTATTATTTCTCTTGAGAATGTTTTGTGAATAAGGCTTATTTTGTGAATTTGTTTCAGTGCCTCCTTTTGCCACTCCTGTGCAAAAGGGCTGCATTTTGAAAGCAGGCCACTGGGTACTTTTCTGGAATTTAATGAGGTGGAATGCCAAGCAGGTAAATCGCCATGTTTCCTTACTCCCCCAAGTCTGGTTGCATAAGTACCAGAGTGACATCCATTGCTCTAAAATGGGACCCAGCTGATCAGCTTCACATGGTCTTTAACGGGTATTGCTGCCACCCTTCACGAGAGCTTGCTGCAAGACACTTAGAACATGGAATTTAGCCATCTGGTGGCACTTTGCTGGCTCATTTTGGTACTGTCATGTGGCAGCAGAGCATATTGTTGATCCGTTATCGAGCACGTCCTGCTGAGACAACTTATCTATGTCTTGTAAAGGAAATTCATCATTATTATTCTCTCGCTTATACAAGCAGGTTGTTAGTGGTTTGGAGTTGCAAGAGTTTGCATACAGACACAATCCGTTATGTGAGCTAAGGGTTTGCGTTAGGATCAGTGTTGACTGGCACTATAATCATCGGAAATGAATAATTGAACACCTAGTATCATAATAGCTAAAGGAAGAATGATTCTGAATCTCAATAAACATTTTGTTCTCAATAGGTTTTTCCAAAAAAAGTCTTAAACTTCAGAAATTATGTTTGATGGAGAGATAAAGTATTCACCTACTTTAATCTTCCAATCGAGCCAAGGTTGAAGAAATGGTGGACTTTAAAACAATCAGCATTGTATCCGTGGCTATTTGAATAAACTTCATTTTCCATTAAAAAAAAGATTATCAAAAAATATATTGGATTTTTGTGCCTTTTTCTATCTTCTTCAAAGAAGGAAAAAATCCTGGCATCTGCCCGACACTTTTATCCAGGCTGACTTTTTGTGGCTGCAAGACAAAAGAAATGAGGACATTTAATCCTCCCAACAGTTGAAAGAATATGAAATTTAGTCTTGATGGGGGCTTTGTAAGAACTAATTTCCAATGTGTCCATGCAGCTGCGAAGTCATGATGTGTGGATCAAGATGGTGAGAGGATTGGGGGACTAATGATTCAAGAGTAAACCAACATTTCTGAGAAATTTTATTGCTCCTCTCCGTAGTGGCCAAACAATTAAAAAACCAACATGTCAAACACTGGTTGCAGTAAAGCCGAATAAAACTAAAAACTAATGCACAAGTAGCCGCATGTCCAATTGCAACACTAAAGTTACTAGAACATCGACCGAACATCATGTGAGCAATTTCTTTACATACAAAATGAAAAGGGAGTAAAAAAGTTTTGAACGATTTATTTGTATTTTTTTTTCCAAGTCCAAATACTCTGATTTGAGACTTTCCTCAGTGTTCAATGAAAGCAGAGGAATTATCTTTGTGTTTTAGGCAAAACCAGACATACTCGAACATCAGCTTGGCCACAAGATTGCTGTTTGCCTATTTTTACTTTTTATTTTGACTTTAATCATTCCCAAATTTAAAGAGAACCTTGTACATTATAGCTTTTACCTTATTGTGTGTTAATATTCTCATAGCTTTTGATCTAAAAAGAGCTGTGGGTAATAATAATAACAATAATGCTAATTGTTTTTATGCTGGACACCAGAGTCCAATATCTCTCCGATCTGTTGGAGTTTTTTTTTTCCCACATAATAATGATCAGCTCAGTCCACCTCATCCTTTAACGTTTTTGTTATCAATTAATTTGTCCTTAATTGGCTACATTACTAATTTGTAACAGTTTTATTCAACTTACATAGCTTGTTTTGAAAATGTTATAAAATGCCCCGTAGGTCTGGTCAACATTTTTTCAGCATACATAGGATGTCTCCTCTGCTGTCTGAGTGATTGATCATCAGCATGGCGGCTGTTAATGATGTGTTCACTGACCGCTCGGAAAAATATGTTCAAAGTGAATCGAATTGTTTTAATGGCTGTAAATGTGAGGGGGGTGACAAATTCGGAAAGTGGGAGGTGGGAAGGCTGGTCTCTCGTTCCTCTCTCAATTACGCCGGTGATTTCACCAACACATAACCTTTAATTCATAATGCATCTTTTATGTTGACAGAGCTTGAGAGAGAGACTGCGATCCAACGTTCTCTGGAGCCACGGCTGTGATATCGTTGAGCAAGACACCGATACCTCAAACTGCAGGAGCAATCCCGTCCCAGTGTGTGTGACACGAACAGTGTGTGTTTGCTGTGTGTGCAACAGTGAAATGCAGCGGAAACATTTTGTGTGCTGTGTCTACATGATAATAAAGATGCTGATTATTCTTACGCCCCCCCACCCAAAAAAAAGTGCAGTTAAAGAAAATCAATTTTCTAGGTTGTTACCCCCCCCCCCAAAAAAAAAAAAACATACTTTGAAACAGTCAAGTGAGGCGACAGAATAGGAATGGTCTGAATGTATGCAGCAAGTGTTGGGTCTAAAATAGTCACCAAGCAACAGTTGCATTTAAAGCAGAAACTATTAAAACGATTTGATGCCAGGGGGTTGTACGGCTACAATCCTGTTAAACAGGTAACCAGGGAGCTGTTTCAAAGGAGAAGATGTTTATTGTTTCTTGTTTTGATGTGCATGCTTGTCAGTTTGGGAGCATGCTTGAGGGCTTTTTTTTTTTTTTTTCGCTAAGAAAAGTAAATGTATTGTAAATCTACTTAACGTTCTTCTCTACATTATGCAGTCTTGGGGCTGGAGCAAGCTATTGATCACTGACTGCAGGATGTGAAGTTGGTAATGATGTTGTCCAAAAAGGACGTAATGATTAGCCCAAACCTATATTTGAATTTATAATGACTGGATTGATTGTGAAGTAAGCATCGGCAAGCATGTGAATTCTGAAGAGTAACTTTAATGAGCACAAAAACGCAACTCTGGGTGTTGCCAGGTCAAATTTTACGATCAGTGTAAATTTTTATTCCCCTACTCCAATATTCAGAAATTTCCTCCTCAGCCTGCATGCTCAGTTTTCATTCCATTTTACAAACTTTGGCTGAAAAAAAGTTTTGTTCAGTGTCTGAACTAAAATTATAAACCATATTTGCTTCATCTTAATAGTGCTAAAAAAAAAAAACTGATTATTTCTCAATTATGTCAGGACTGTTTATGACCAAAGAGGTTGTTTTTAATTATCCTTGGTTTGTTTATTTGCTGATATTATATACAAGACTCAACTTTTTGACAGAGGGATAATTCTTATTCTTGTCTCCAGATAAAAAAAAAATACAACATAATCGAGAGCTGTTACAATTTAAAACTCATAAACAGTGGATCGAAATAAAAATGTTCTTGGATTTTCACATTTTCATTTTCATTACAACAGAGGCATAATGATATACAGTAATATACAGTGGGAAACTTGCAAATCGCAAGTGATGCATCCGCCAGATCAGTCAAAGGTTGTAAACAATAGCCCATGGTGCTGCGATCAGATTGAACGCGAGCTGAGCATTTCTGGCAGTTCACTTCCATATATAGTCATTGAACTTCTGGCACGATGCATTGGCGACACCCAATCGATTATCGTGAATGCACTTACTATGTCACACACAGGCACAGTAAAAGCAGACGCAGCCAAATAAAGTTTTAAAAAACTGTGGTGAAATAAAAACAATGTAGGACAATATCATCGCTGTCTGTGGGACTGAGCAGTATATAACCCACAGACAGCTTCTTTTCCAGGCTGCCAGACAAAAAAAAGGAGCAGGAGAATCGAGAGTAAGTACGTTGGCGTATCTGGTGAGTGGATTGACTTGTTTACAACTGTTGAACTGTCAACCAAAATGGGATTTTGCAGCCAACATAACCACAGATCCCCAGATCGACTAGCAACCCTGGTGTAGTCACCCAATGCGAGCAGGTTTCAAAATGAACACCCACCAACCTGTCAAATGGAGGTTAAAATGTATTTTTGTTGTTTGTTGGTTTGTTTGGCGATGCATGAAGCAACCCTAAGCTGTTTTTCGTTTGTTTGTTTCTTTCTTTCTACCGCTGGCAGTGACTCAGGCATTCCCAATAAATACTGTAGCGCGATGCTACGTAATGACATTTAATACGCCCATTGGCTGTGCAAGTATTTCGTGCTACAGTCTAAAGAGCAACAAGTGCGAGAAATGAACAGAGATAGTTTGTGGTAGATAACAACAGCAAAGCTACAGTTTAAAAATAAAAAAGGCAAGCAGGAATTATGAGTGGCTGCTAACATTAGAAAGTCATTGACTGAAAAGTTAATTCTGAACCCTGCATGCCATACAAATATCACGCTGCGATATTTCATATTCAAAAACATTTACCTTCATCCATCGATGTTCCTTACCGATTAGCCTTACTACGGTTGAGGCTTGTGGGTGTTGCAGCCTATCCCAGCTGACTTTGGGTGAAAAGTGGGACGATGTTAATTAAAGTGGATTCAATTATAAAATACTCAATTATTTTGGTATTGATACTTTTCGTTCTCGCAGCCTCATTCAGATTACACTGACACGCACACACCTTCCAGCAGTGTGCGGTAAAGAGACGATGAAGAGCTGCAGTCTCCAATGCCTTCACCACGAGCCTCAAGCCATCTGCAACTGGGAAAACCAAAACTCAAACTAGAATGTCAACAGCAGGCTCTACAAGTGCTTTACAGCTCGTTTTTCCCGAACATAGATGTAAATGTTCTGTCTGGAAGTAGTTTGGGTACGAGGCTGATGAATAAGGAAAGCCCAGAAACGGTCTACAAGCACTGCTAAGAGGCAGTTTCCAGCAAGTCATGTAAGCATGACAAATTTGGCCAAACATGTGAAAAAATGCGACAAAGAAATGAAACAAGTGGGTAAATATAGATATATTGCGTCAGGTTGTACCAACAAATAAGTGCTTGGCATTAAATGCTACATGAGAAAATATCCATAACACTCAATTAAATGGGTAGCTTCATCTATTTTTACATTGACGTTCTGACAACGGGTCACTGAGCAACTCAAGCTTAAATATTGACTTAAATACTAATTAAATATCGTGAGACATTTGCCATGCCCAACCCTTTATGACAAAATAAAGGACCGTAATTTTGACTCCGGACAGTATACAGTCACAAAAGGGAGGAGGGGCCTATTAACTTAAAAGTACATTAATTCAGTAAAATACAATGCAACTTTATTTGTATAAGCTCTAACAAAGCGCTTTACATAGAGTACACTATAAAATAGTAATAATTCAATAACAAAGACAGTGGAAGCAGTAAATAATGTTTTTGTCACCAGAGAGATCTGCACAATAAATGTTCTAAAAATTGATAATGGCAGATGTATTTTATTATATATATATATATATATTTTTTTTTTTTTAAATCAATTTAGCTGTGCTAAATGACCATACCACCCAATCAGAAACACTGAAATTTATATTTGTGTTTGAATTTGCCCTAATTATAAAATGTAAAAAATGCTGTGGTTATTCACAATGTGCATTTAAGAAATAAAAACGCTTGAGTATATAAAACCAGCCAATTGTTCACTTGTTATGTTGTCATATTTTCAAATGAAATTATTGCTTCAGGTCTCTGGGATTGACCTGCAAAAAAATTGCTCCTCAAAATGACAATGTTTCTCCTCAAATTAAGTCCCTGATTAGCAGCACTACTCTAGAAGGAAAAAAGTTATTTCGAGCCTTGCATAGTCAAATTCACAACTACGGACATTTTGAATCTTCAATTAACCTGCCAGTCATGATTTCGGAATATGTGAAGAAACTTGTGTAGACAGGCACAGGAAAAATCCGCAAACTCCACTCAGATAGACTACGGCCTATATTTGAACCCGCACCGATTGCAATTTGCACATACCTCGAGTGGCTTCTATGCAGGGTCTCACTCGGCAGTAGTTTACAGACACTCCTTATCTATTTGAGACTGCTATCCATTTGTTAGCAGAACTGACCTTAAACCATCACTGGCTTGACGTGAGAAGATGGAGTACACCCTGGGCTGATCACCAGTCAATCACAGGACTAACACGATTTAGTCTTCAATGACGCTTACATGCTTTTGTATTCTGGAAGACATATTCCAATGCAATGTCAGTAACACCTACTGTCCCATTTGTTTATTTACAGTGTAGCACATAACTCAAAAGGCTGCCAAAAGACACCATCAAGTATGCTTAACATCATAGAAACCCTCATTGAGTTTGGATTTTTTTTTCTTCTTACCTCAGAAGGCTTACTCTTGGGATTTTGTTCTCAAGTCTGAGACCCTTTGAAGCTATTTTTGACTTTCTCAACCTACTTTCCAAACGACATTCACATTTTTTTTTTACTCACTCCTCCATTTAAAGCCAAAAGTCATCGCTCAGGACGCAAGCAATGGTCAATTTTTGCTTTTATTAATTTATTGACATCCACTATTTTGTTGGGATGGTGTTGCGGATTGCTCTATTTCAAGTTAAAATTTCCACGTGTAGCTTGAGTATTACACTTTTTTCCTGAATGCCTCGACTCTAACAGTTATTGCTGTTGCACAATTACTTTCTAAAACAATTAATATTTACAATAAAACCACTCAGACTTTGCAAAACCAAAAGTACAAACATTGATTTGTACTGAGTCGATTGTGGCTATGTAAAGCCCTTTGAGACTGTCTGTGATTAAGGGCTATACAAATAAAATTGACTTGACTTGACTTGACTGAGTTTGTAATTTTGTAAAACACACACTGCAACCCACTGCCGCACTCTTTTTGCAGAACTGTCAACACAACTCACAGCTTTACACTCATAGTTTCCAAATGAGCATCACACACCTTGAAAAACTATACACTAGGGGTCCTCAATCCTGTTCCTCGAGGGCATTTGAGTCAGGTGTGTTGCAGCAGGGAGAGTTGGAATACAAGCGGCCCTCGAGGAACAGGATTTAAGACCCCTGCAATACACCTTCATGGGTATTATTTACACCATTCTACTAATTGTACGGTCACACTGTCACTGGAGAAAACAGTTAAAGATAATTAGGTCATCTCGCAATCAGCCTGAGCACTATAAAAAAAAAAAAAGCCACAGGTAAGATGTCAGTGTGGCGTACTGTGGCAAAAGCAGGAAGAGTTAGAGGAGGCTGAGGAAGAAGACGTGAAGAAGCAAAAGGGAGTGGAGGAGGACGACAAGAAGCTGAAGTAGGAAGACGAGTAAAAAAATAGAATTACTAAATGACATCGGGGCTTTTTTTTTTCGTGTTTTGATACGCAAAAATCACTGTTTTGTGTTTGTTTTAATAAACACCTTGAAGAAAAATACTTGACATTTGTCTCCCTGTATGTTTATAGAGCTATGAAAAAAGTATGACCTTAAACTGACTTAGCCTACATTGTTAACAGAAATCAAAAGCCAGATACATTTTTCAATCTTCCCAAAAATGTGTAGAACGCTTCTAATATGATGGCTTGTGCTCACTATTTCATACAAAAATATACATTTTGCAAAGTCTTGCAGAGTTAAGCAAGACATATTTGCTTTTGCCAAAGTAAAAAATGGTTTTGCGAATTTGACGGAAGGGTTTTCTTGTGTGTGAAGAGTTTTGCAAATATAGCCAACAGCTCCCCCAAAATTGCTTGAGCCATGAGGGGAAGAAAAACAAAAAATATGCATAGTATACAGTAGAAAAATAAGATGACACCCCTGTCCTAGTCGTACGTGTACAATGTCAGAAAATATTAAAATGATACCACCTACATTGACTTTGAGACAAGGTTGCCTCAACTTGTTCATTTCCTGTCATGGACAGTTTGTTGATTTTGGTTTTGACTTTAGTTTCATGTTAAGCCTCATTCCTTTGTGTCTCATCATGCTTATTGAGTCCACCTGTGTTCGTTTTCCCAATCCCTTCTGTTGACCAATCAGCTCCCCCCAACCCTTTGTCTTGTCGAGGTGTTCCTTGTTGTCTCGTCTATTTGTTTGTATTTAGTTCCCTACTTCCTTTCAGTTTTTGTTGGTTCATTGTCTCCTGTCATGTGTCTGTTGTCCGGTCCTCAGCGTGGTTCACTTTTCTTAATCTTAGTTACTTAGTTCATTTCAACTGTTTTGTTTTTCGGAGTAGTTTGCATTTTTACTTTAAATTAAATACACCTTTAAACCACGCCCTCCCTCACTTCCCTGCATTTGGAACTTCCTCCTCCTTCTCCTCCTCCTCAACCAAAAACCTGACCATTTCCACTGCAAATGTAGCAGCTGCTGTCGTTAAATATTCATTGGTAGTCAATTAAGGCAGTGGATCATTAATCAGAATGAACACTATGTATGTGATATCTCCTTAATTACAAGCTAACGCTTTTTGCCCTCTCAACGTGTGGTCTTGACTGCTATTAGTGTCTTTTATATGATTTCTGGGTCCATCAGAGGGGGGAGCCGTTGCCATGGGTTACCAGTTCCTGTCATCTGATAGTGGAGTAAGTTTATAGCGCCTCACACAAAGCGTTTCTCTCTAAGACAGACTTCCCCTTCGTTGCGTTATCTCTGCTTGCTGGACTGAACACATTTACACCGCTGCCTGGAACCTTGACCTCCCAAACCAAGGTCCCCCGGTGTTCCTTTTTCATGTGTCCTCAAAATATCGCTCCCTGCATCCCGCAGCAGCTCGAAACTGCCCCACTTTTATCCTGCCTATTCCTCCTCCCCTCCGCTGTCACACTTACTTCTTCCATCCCTCATTCGCTCGCTCGGAGCGCATCCGTGCCCTCAGCCTGCAGTGAGAAACAGCCTGCCTATGACTGCAATCCCTCATTAAGCTGCCGAATGTGACATGTCAACAAAGACATTCCGCCTCCTTTGAAGGTGTTACTCGTAGTAGCTTGAGTTTGTAAGCAGCAGTTTTCCCAGAGAAAACACTCAGAAACAGCACTTTAATGCGTCCAAGTCTGAGCCATATGCTGTCTTTTCTTTAGTTTAATTAACACCGGCGCAAGCGAGACTTATTATCCACATGCCTTCGTTTCATTACTGCTCTCTACACTAATCTGTCACATTTGAGAACTAGTAACATGCAGCAATCGCCATGAAGTCGAGAAATAATTGGCTCCCTTTTGCCACACTGAACAGAATTTATGGCAATGGGTACAGCATGTAGCATCATTTGCTTCCTTCTCAGAATGGTGGAACGGTGCACAATTAATTCCAAACTACATACTGTAGATAGTCAAAAGTTGTGACATATTTGTCAAATATGTACTGTATCCATTTTTGGAATCGTTCTATTAGGGTAAGGGAAGCAAAGGCACTTCATGAGCAGACGTGAGAAGAGTACTGTAGCCAAAATTATACTCAAGTAAGAAGGCTATTATTTTTAGAAAAATATGACTCAAGGAAAAGTGAAATCTCGTTTTCCAAGTAACTATTTGCATATGAAAAAATACTACTACTAAGTACTGAATAATTGGACAGTAATTTCTGATTAATACTTTTCCAATCAGAGCATGAACGTCACATAGAAACAAATATAGGTGTGTAACTTTTGTTCTTGCCAAACAGTATCACTGTAACAAAAAATATCTAGTGATTTCGAGTGATCACGTTTTTTAACTAATCACAAAATAATTCCATGATTAATTGTGATTAATCCCGTTTTTCAACTACTATTTTTTGTGAAGTTTATAACAGATATTCACGTAATTAATTTCTTGGAATTATTGCAAAACCACCAATATATGAAGAATATTGAATTCAAAGAATGGTGTCATCGCTTTCTTTGATTCTTGAATACAATCTAAATGAAGACATTTACAGGCATTTCTCAAAACTGCCCACAGGCACTTAGTTTGCAAGGCTCAGTGGTAACGTGAGCAGCTATTATGGTACAATATTTGCACAGTATAAAAATTTACTTTGAAGTAAATCAAACTGTGTTAAAATATTTAACGGAGTTAAAAAAAATATAAAGAATCACCATAGTTAACGCTTTAATTTTGACAGCCCTAAAAATAACATTAATTTTTTTATAATATAAAATAAGTTGGGGTAAATTTTACCACTCGCAACAATTTCTCAAAGGAGCATTCTTTGTTTATGCTTTCGAAATCGCACAGTAGGCTCGCCAGGCAGAGATGGCAAAACATACTGTGAGATGTTCTTTTCTTATAGTTTGTAAGTGATTGAATGTTGAGCCAGTGGTGCTCTGTCTCTTCTGACTGCGAGTCACACACTGTTTCTGCCGTGCTTCATGTAAATGAGTCACTTTGAAAACTGTGGGTGGATCTCATGTCTCTTAATTGTGTAATGTTGCTACTTCCTCGCTCTGTAATGCTGTGACTGTGGCCGGGAAATTGTTCTCACGTTGAAACCAGATGATTATTTACAATTGTCATTATTCAATATATTCATTAAGTATGGAATCAGATAAATACATGAATGCACCGTTAAATAATTAAATGAAACTGTCATTAATAAATTGTGTGAAAATATTTATAATTATTTCTGTATTTTATTAATTATTTCATGATCCCGCATTGCAATGTTTCATTAATTTATTTTATCTGTCAATGTTTGGTGGGCAAGTCCTAACACCTGATTGGGTTGTGCTGCAGAATAATGGATTGTTATATTTTTTACTTGTGATCATTGGTAATTAATTGGTATTTAATGACACATTGATTTTATTTAATGCCACATTTAATTAAAAAAGTAAACATTTAATTGACACTTATTTTAGAAATTAGAATTAGAATTAGAAATCCCTTTATTGTCATTGTACTCAAGTGTGCAACGAGATTAGAGGGCTCCCCTCTCCAGTGCAATACAACAATAATACAGACAAATATATAAATTAGATAAATAAATAAGAGAGTGCAATGGAATTTAGTACTGAATAGGGTATTTAATTATGTAATAATACTTTTAATTTATATATCATATCTAATTCCATATTTAATGAATGAATGAAACAATAAATTAATTGATGACCATTTTAATGAAACATTTCATGATGTATTTATCAATTTAATTTTGGCACTTCCACATTAAAGAGCTCAATTGTCATAAATGTGCGTCGAGTAGTGAAGATCAAGCCTTGCTAAAATTGAGCAGCTGATACTTCCTTAGCGTTTTTTGTTTTTTTTTGCAGCTCAAGAGTGACATAAAAGTTGCCGTGGACCCCACATAAGGATCGTCAGTGGTGCAGGACTTCGAATTAAATGGTGATGTATATAGTATTGAAAACAATAATATTAATAAAAATAAATAACCATGTTTTGATGATTCTACAGTTTTTGCGTTTCACACAATAACATAATACTGTACTGTGTATTCGCAAGTTATACCACCAATGCACTTTTAGTGCGGGGTGCAGAGGCTGCGGTAGTGCAAGCATACTCATGATCGGAGTCATGACTAGTAACAGTGGTGATCAGAGTGACTTTAACGTACAAAAATAAAGCATAATGGTGACATGCTGTGATTGCAATAAATCAGACAATGACTGATTAATAATGTGACTTCCTCTTTACTTTACTTGTCATCTACCACGAAATGACGACATTGAGAAGCGAATGTTTCATGTCTCCTGAGATTTGTGCCTGTCGTTCCGCCCTCCTTTGTTGTTCCCCCTAATACTTTGTGAATTGCAAATATTTTCAGCCTACGTGTTTTATTGTTCGTTATGTAATAGTAATATTTGTGTTTTATTTACTTGCTGTTCATCATTTGGGTGTACCTTACGTTCACGATTTGTGTTGTGAATCCCCCCTCATCGTTCATTATTTACGATCAGATCTTTCGCTACTGAATGCCACTTGGGAAGCACGTGAACATGTGCGAGTGAACACCACAGTGCAATCAAAGGCAGCGAGCAGAGCCATCGCCAGAACTTAGTTAGAAATGCATGAGGGAATAATTATTGATATTACCGTTTGTACTGTACAGTTGTTACTGCTGCAGATTTTTGACGATTTGATAGCTTCTTTACTCCATTCACGCAGCGCTAATGCAAACAGGCAAAAGTGTCAAATGGCACATTGAGCGACCTCCGCTTGCCAGCATGACCATGGACTGCATTGACAGTATATTTACATACCATATTTTTCAGACTTTATGTCACTTTTTTTTATAGTTCGGCCGGTCATGCAATTTACAATATACTCAGGTGTGACTTGTATTCAGTATATTTAAATGAGAGCTCATACTGACACCCTAAATCCTTGTTCCCTAGCCGTGTTGACTTTCTTTTGGCAGGGAAAAAAAACCTTTGGGGCATTACTGCCGCTGGCATGCTAAATAAGGTGGCAGTAATGTTACTTAGAGAGAAAAGCATCACTTTTGTGCTACAAGTAAGAAGCAGGAAAAACATGGAAACAAAATGTTTCTCCAGAAAAAAAAAAAAATAATTCTTAAACAAATACAAATAACACAGACTGGTGGAAGTATAATAAAAATTCATGAAGAATTTATTGGTGAATAAATAACACAAAATAGTAGATGTCCTCCATTGTTGTTCCTTTGTTTACTATGTATTCTTCTGTGCCACTCTTACATGCCGGGAACCACAAAGGTACATGTACTTGTACACAAACACAGATTTAAGTAGCTGCAGGAAGACAGAGGTCGATCACATCATGCAAATCGCTGTCACTCGTCAGGACGTGCCTGGAATCAGGGAAAAAAAGAAAAGAAGAGAAGAGAGGCCCAAGGTGCGAGTGAGGAGAAAGTGGAGACTTGGAGGTGACGACAATGTTCTTTAAAGGCCTTTGTGCTCCTGACTCCTCTGGTTGCTCTTCACGCCTGCCTGGCCGCGGCGACAGAGTGTGACACGCTGTCGGATGCCGCATGGATCAACAAGATAAGCATATGGCCTCTGAGATAATAGAGGCAAATATGAATGCTGACCCATGTTTGCACACATCACCTTAAATCCTCCTCTCTGAGTTGGTGAACAGCTACAGGTGGCAAGCAAGGTGACACAGCATCTTGCTGTTGAGACACGGGCCCGCCATATGCCTGCACGTTCACCAGAAGCTGTTTTCCCTGTTCTGCATATGTTTGCACCAAAAGTTTGTGCCACTACATCAGCTGTTTAGTCTATCATAGCCAGAGCTTGTACTCTTTATCCATGGACATCTGTGATGGTGCTTGTGCTTTGCAGTCTTTATTAGTCCTCAAAATGTGGGATTTATTCAAAAGAAGTTTTGCTTTGCACAGGGTTATTGAATACCATGATGAAACAGAAAAGTTGCCTTTGGAACAATTTCTTCTGACAACAACCTGCACAGATGTCCTTTGACAGGTATCCTGGACAACAAGGTTCAAATAATAAAAATCACCTTTGGGCATGAAAAGTTTGCTTTGACTTTTTGGTTTGAAGGTGATGGGCGTAATATTATATATATATATTTAAAATAACCAGGAACTGGTTTGACATTTAACCTCAGCTACCTGGCTACTCAGAGACGGCATTCGGCGGAACGTTTTTGCTTCACTATGCACCAGATGAAAGCAGAAAAAAAAGATGCAGCTTTTCCAGTGGGCAGTCGTAACTCAGCTAAACTCTGTTGTGTATTGCTACATGTGTACCACGGGATGGATTACTTCTTGCTCAGGGACTGTAGGCATGCATGCGAGTGTGACCGGTGTCTGACTGAAAACCAATTTCAGGTGAAGTCTGTAATGCTGTACAGTGTATTTTGTACACTGGTGCAAAACAGCACAGAAATGCAAATGTAAGTAAAATTTGCATTCAAGTCTTCTTGTTCGTTTTCAAATTTGGACTTGGCCCTTCTTGAACTTTCAGAGCAAGTAAGAACATCCCTATGCTAAGTCTATTTATATACTGTATGGCCTAATTAGGTAGCAAGCATCCACTCTCCAGCCAAACCTGCTCACCCACTCACTACATTGAGCCAGAGGGTGCAGGGGTAATAATTGCGCTTTAATGAAGGTGTTTTTCTTAAAAGATAAATACCATTCACTATGAGAAAGGAAATAGCTACGTTTTATCTTTTGAGGCCACACGCTGTTGTTTCCAAAATGGTATGCTGTTTGAAACAAACCAGCAAAGCCTCCTTTTGGATAATTATATTCAGTGCTGTTGTGCTGTGCTGTAAATATCTAGGCTACAATTTGAGCGCCTTACATTTTGGTCCACTTTAACTGTGCTGCAATTCAGGCATGTTTGCCTTTTGAAACCACATAGCTCATGAAGCCTTTTAACAGAGGATCATTTTTTTAGTGTGATTCAGGATGGCTAACATATAATACTAGTGTCCAGATGTGCATAATGTTACTTTAGTATCTGTTAATGTTTGTCATTTATAGCCTTGTACTGTTGAATTTTACCATGACACGACAAAGACAAATCTGATCACTCCAATGCATGGCACAGCACGGTTAGAACCCCGGGTGACCGTTTATTACAAACACACTTCGATTTGACCCTTTCCACTTTGGACACAGTGACACTAACTCCAAACTACGTGAGCCAATCAAGAACCCATTACAATTTGATCAAGAGGTTTTGATTTAAGCACTTGAGTCACGATGGTGACTCCGCTTAAATTGGGCTGCGTTCCTGCTTCACTCAATGTTAAACCATGGGCAAGAACATGGTGTACAAAAGTTGCCCATTTTTAGGTGCGATACGTACACTGATTGTTCCTCTTTTTCCTCGACCTCTCCTTTCTCTTACTCTGTCTCTTTGATTGTCTCTGCTTCAACAAACAGCGCTCATGGCACTGGCTTATATTGGTTCCTTCACTTCATTTGCCAAGTGTGATCAATTTTGAGGAGCTGTTGCTATGTTGAGACAGCTGCGCTTTAATCAAGTTTCACTTTTCCTAAATGTGCTTACCATTATGCAACACACGTGCATCAGAGTGCAAAAGGAGTTTTAGTGGGTTAAAATGGGTTTGCAAGTTGTGTCTAACTAGGTGAAACATGCTCATGGTTTTACCAGCGAGGTGTCCATTTCAATATATGAGTTCAGAACAATGAGCATTTTGACATTGGGTTTTTGAGTGGCACATTATCTCAAGGTACATATAAAAAACAGTGGTAGGCCGTCAAGGCCTTCCCTGCTGGCCTAACATAATCAAGAAATCATGACCGTAATCTTCATATTGATGTTATATTATATCCTAGTGTTGTAATTGTAAGTGAGATTTTTTATCCAATCAGAATTCAGCTATCTCGTGTTGCCAGGCAGATTTCATAATACCAGTGGCCCGTACTATTCGTCTGAGGCCTTCAGATACAATCACGCCTCAAGGGGGCTTTTAAAATTGACAGACAGTGGCGATAGCCAATCACATCACGAGTTGTTCACATTAAGGCCTTCTCGCTGGCCTTACGCTGAAGGTGATGAACGCATTTTGTGTTTGGATATTCACTCATGAGGGGTAGTGCTATGTGGAATCAACACACCCGGAAGTCATAACTGGCTACCGTTAAAAAATCTAAAATATATTCTTGCTTTTTTTTTTAAACCACAATGGCCGAAGGAGAGAAAAGTGTGGATTTAATTGCAGATACACTTGTGAGGCCATTTTCAAGACGGAACTTTCAAAAGAAGCTAAGCCGTTCAACACTCACTCAGTACTGTATAAGTGTCTTTCTATATATTATTTGTCCAGCCGTGGTGTCATAAATGTTGCTTATTATGAGATGTATTTATTCAAGTCGGAGTAATTAGGTCTTCACTGAAGACCTACGTGTGAAATGCACGGCCAGCCACTGATAAAAACTGTTAGACCTGCACTGTACAGTAGACCCAGTCAAAAGGAATTCATCATCATTGTATTAACAGTACTTTTAATTAAGTATGAGCATGTTGAAATGTGTCACATATAAGATTATTGGACAAGAAGGGTGATGCTCCAATTCCGTACATGCACTTAACTAGCCGCTCTTGAGCCAATGACAAAATGTACAGGTCAAACTGTGTATGAAATCACAGTTTGTGAGCGCTTGAGATGAAAAGTAACAAGCCATAACGGTGATGTATGGACAAAAACAAAGCCTTCTGACCTGAGTGTGGGGGAATGGGAAAAAAATGCACTCAGACTGAAATACAAAGTTTTCATGCCCTTGGACTTGGCACTTTGATTATACAGAAAAAAAGCCAAAGTAATGTCTCAGCAGTCTCTCCCATGTCGCGGGATGTCATTGTGTTATTGTGTTGTGGGAGGAAAAACTTGTCGTTAAAAATGCCCCTGATACTTTTTGCAGGTGGATAAACTTGAAAATGTGGGCGTCCTTGGGTAGGTACTCGGCAGTTGCCCTGCTTGTAATCAGCAGAGTACATTTTTTCGGTGTTATTCAAGGTACAATTAGGAATTTAGAGCTGACTGGAGCTTCATGTTTGGGTTGTTGCTGCAGGTGTTTTAGTTAAAACTAACCAATGACTGTAATGACATCAGTGGTAGCCTGCAGGGCTTGTCGGTTTGATGAATACATACCATGTGGTGCCCATGGAAGGGAATACTGAGACATATTTGAGTATACGTTTCCAGCAAATTACTTCCCATGAAATCTTTTAAATTTGGAACAGGATAAATCAGCTAAACATGCAAATGCTGATGAAGTCAGCATTGCCACAGGCCTATAACTATAATTAGAGCATGGCTGTTATTTTTCTCTTGTTGTCACATAAATTATCTTGCCTGATATGCAATTGCGAATACATTTTCTGAAATTTCTTTTTGCAACAAGGAATGGGATGTAGATTAAGAGTTGGGGTGGGGCGTTGTTCAATGTTGTGGATTCAGACAAACCATTTCGATTGGTTGTGTGCTTTAGAGCAGCCGTTCGACCTAGTGTAGTTTCTGCCACAGAATGGTTCGTACACAGTACAGTACGTGCTTTACGGGAACCAGCAACAATTCGCCGACGGCGTGGTTTGGGTGTGTGTGTCCATATCATGACTTTTAAATTTCTAGTTTTAAGAGCATCTTTACTGACAAGCAAGGCAACGATAGAGTGCGTCACAGGTGTCAAACTCAAGGCCCGGGGGCCAGATCTGGCCCATGACCTCATTTTATGGGGCCCACTCAGGGCAAATCATGTGCATCAACTTCCAGTTTTGAGCGCATTTTCTTCACTTTTAACAACATTGAGATCGGTGCTATTGCCATTTATTTGTTACCAATCCTTCCCTTTTAAAATAAATTCAAGAACATGAATCCATAAATTAAGATCAAAAGAGTTTTAAATACCTTAAGGTTGGGTATCGTTTGAATTTTGATTTGTTTCTGGCTTGTTTTCAGATTTCCGATTTTTTTTTTTGCACAAATTGAAAATGGAATGTGTGATCTGTACAAGTGGATTTGCGAGTTGTTTGATAGACAAAAATCCCTCGCCAGTTTGCGCTTCAATTTTCTAGGTTTCAGTGTTTTGCAGAATTTTCCCAAATATTAATTTTATTTATTTATTTTTTTTAAAATGCAGCCATAACGGCAGCCATATTGCAGAAAGACCCGTTGTATCGAATTAATTATATGACTGAGACAGAGGCACAAGCACTCGAACAGGTTCTGTGAACGACCAATGCGACCATGAGTGGCATTCCAAAAATATGCATTGTAGGTTCATTGAAATTATAAATTGGTGTGAATGTTTGTCTGTGTGTGTGCCCTGTGATTGGCTAACGACCAGTTCAGGGTGTACCCCGCCCACTGCCCAAAGTCCGCTGAGATAGGCTCCGACACGCTCGCGACCCTCATGAGGATTAGTGGCTCGGATAATGGATGTATTTAGTTAGCCTACGTTCCGTCGTAATCTTTTGCTGCCGGGCTTGTAGATGACATTCTTCTCACAGCCTGCAGCTTGGCATTTTTTTTGCATTTCTGAAGTTACATTTGTTGTGTAACAAGTATTTTGAATATTGGGAACCATGTCGAGGGGGTCGCAACGGCTTTATAGAAGTGTAAATGTCATCCAGAAACAACAATGCAAAAGTAACATTTTCACTGTATTGCATGTTATTGAAAAGTAAGTTTGATTGATATTTCCAATTTCAAATAACGCTGTTACATGGGAGTAAAACGCCCGAAAGAGCATATTACATTGATAAAGTGGACACAGCCATTGACAACAACATGAACCTATAGTGTGTCTCTTTGATAGGCTCTGACTCACCCTCCAGATACACACGGGGAGGTCAAGGAAAAAGTAAAAAAAAAAAAAAGAATGCGAGAAAAATCCCGTGACCATTTGTATGACCAACTAACAGCCGAGATCTTAAAGCCATGTTAGACAAAGTACTATGGCACCCTTCTACTTCTGAACCGCTATAAACATAAGCGTAAAACAGTATCTTACAAAAGCGCCAATTTTAAAATTATTTTCAGAAAACTGCAAACCAATTTATACCAACATCAGGACATCTATATTTAAACACTTCAACCTCTGAAATTACACAAACAATTGCCCCATATTTTGAATTTTATAACTGTTTAATGTCCTGAAAATCCAAAATATTTGCAGTGGCTGAAGTAGAGAAGTCTTGATTGCAGTTTCCTGACATGAAGAGATGCTAACGGTCTATCTAGAGACTCTTTTTCAAGGGTTTTTTTTTCTACTCATTGAGAATTAACTATGAAGGGATTACTTGATAGTTAATTGATATCAGCTTTTCTTTGAGAATTTTGTTACCCAATGGTAAGTCAACTCTTTGTTTAGCTTTTATGATTTTTTTTTTTTTAAAAGGACACCTTGGTTGCATTTATCACTTTTACAAGGGCAAACAATACTTTGTTTATGCAAAGAGGGCCTTTCTGTATCCACCACAAAGAGAAGCAGTGGGTGGTTGATGTTTACTGAAGGGTTCTGTGGCGAGTGCAGCTCTGTTTATTAAATAAATAAATAAATATATTGCGGAACATAAGGGGAAAAAAAGAGCAGAGTTGTCAGAAGTATAGTCCAGCTCATCTTTATGTATTCTGCCCTGGTTTGACCGAAACCCAAACTCTGGAAGTCTAGAGGAGAACTTTTATATTCAAAATAAATTGCTTTAATGTATGCATGATTCATTCCAACCTGATTTTTGAAGACCCACTTGTGTGCATAGTTCCTCCTGCAGTAACGAATACCGTGCAAAAATGGTTCAAATCAGGCATTTATCCTCAAAGATAATAAAGTTGACAGCCCCTATTATTTGTCATCATTTTAAAGCCCATTCATGATGTTGGCTGTTAGGTTGCCAGCTTTGACTAATCTGTTTAGGTACAATGTATTTACAGCATGAGGAATGACAGGAATAAGTATGTTGTGTGCAAGGTATTTTCTCCTGCTGTTCGATCGAGGCATTAAGATTACTTTGCACAGTTAGGTGCGAGAAAGGTTTCCATTTGTTGCTTTGGGGCCTTTAGCCATACTGATTGGATTTATTTTTCACTCTCATCGATTGAGCCTGAACGCTCAATAATGACCAAGCATATATAGGATGAATTACATGGATAGTAGTATTTAGACCTCATGCTGAGACACCTGAACTAAAATGTTCTGCTTATTTTGAACATCTTTAAGAGAATTACAGTAAATAAACACTTTCTTAAATGGCAGCGTTTGGTGACAAACTGGATCCTTGTAGAAATGTACTGTTTGGCCAAGCAGAGCAATTGCTGGAGGTGACCAGAAAAACAGATATTTACTCGCTGGACTCCATTGATCCACTTCTTATTTTAGTTTCTTTGGGGTGTCACTAGATTATCCGTGAGGAACATGGATAGTCTGAGAAATGTTGGTCTGCATTCAAGCAGGGCTAAAGCGGCATCGGTATGGCTCTGTGATAAGAGTGGTCTTCTACCAACCCAGAGGTTGGGAGTTTGATCGCTCATCCATTGTGAGCGTGATGAAGTGTCATTGAGCAAGTTACTAAAGCCCCGGTAGCTGCGTTACCAAGAGGGGAATGAGGAAACGATGTTAAAAGGCTATGAGTACCTATGGTAGAAACGCGCTATAAAAGCGAAAGACTATTTTACCATGCATGTCCGATACTAATCCTGAATGTGTTTACTATTAAATGTATATCATATGTATATAAATAGAGTGTTAAATTCAATGAGCATGTGAAAGTAGGTGTCTAACACGATTGAAACAATAGTGTGTAGTCATACCATGCGACATTGTGTCAATATTCAGTATAGTCATACCATGCGACATTGTGTCAATATTCAGTATAGTCATACCATGCGACATTGTGTCAATATTCAGTAATCCTAAAATGAATTTTGGTACAAGAAGTGCCATACCGTTTGGCCAAACTGCTCAATGGCAGAAGTTGACTATGAAACAGATGGTTTAACTGGCTGAGATCCTTGGTGGAGATGGAATAAATGGTCCAGAAGGAGAACCGTAACTACAGCCTTCCACTGGCCAGGGCTTAATTGCAGTGAATAAGTGAATTCAATACTGTGGGAAACAAGAGTCTCGTCTGTTCAAGGCTCAGTTCTGAGATCTGTGTGTGGAGGAACGCCCATGAGTGGCCCCTGGAGAGGCTCTACAGAGACAAATGGCAGATAATCTCCAAATCCAGCTGTGAAAACTGTTGTTGCATCATTCACGGAAATTTAATTCACTTCAAGCTCTCTAAACTGTGAAAAGTGCTTTGAATTATTAGCCCTTTAGTGGTAAAATTTTTTTTCCGTCTTTAATAATAATAATAATAATGACAGGGAGCCATTTATGTACAGTATACCCTAGGTATTTCACAAATATTTTTTTTCTTCCATTTTTTTCTTATACCTGATTTCTGTTTGTATATTTGTATATTGTTTAACAATCGCATTTTAAACATATTTTTGGATATGGTAAAGGAGCTAAGATGTTTTCAGTTCATTGTCATAGCTATTATATTTGTTCTTGTTCTGGATTTTGAAAATACACCCGTTAGCCGTTTCAGACAGCTTCTGAATACTGTGATTTATGTATTTATTTACGTTATTATACGTTACCTGAGCTGTTTTAAATTCAACTAAGTCACACAATGTTCAAGTAAGTGTTTTTAAGTTGATAAATAGTGTATTGGTAGGATGTCAATAATTCTGATTGCCTTTTTATGTATTTCAAAGAATGGGTGTGTTTTTTTAAAAAGTGTAGCCCAATATTTCCATACAATAAACCAAATAAGGCAGTAACAGTGAGTAAAATATGGACAATGATTTCTAATTGAAGAAATTCTTTGTTTATAAAATAGCTCGGGTTTTTGACTTCTTGAAAATCAACCCATATCTACTTTCGAATACATATATCAAAGTCCATGCATTGACTTTGGAGTTTAAATTAAATTACTTTAGGCGTTTTAAAAAATCACTTCAGTTAACAAGGGGTGTCCATCTCTCCACAAGAGACGATTGGATACGATTCTTGATACATCATGAGAATGATTTGATTTGGGTCATCAAATCAAAAACTATTTTCCAATTCCAATATTTATTTTTTAATACCTAAAAGTTAATGTAGTCTTATTTACTTCCTGTGGAGCCCTACAACCTCTGCTCACTTGTGTAAGCCAAACATAATGGAGTCACTGGTGCAAAGACGGACAAACACAGTCTATTGGTAGTTTTAATTTAAATTTAATTTAATTTAAGCTTGTTGGAGAAATCTACATGTTTTTGCACACTTACCAAAGCCAAAATCAAATACCAAATTTCGTTAGTTTTATATCTTTGACATATCATTAAACAAAATCACCTGCCCACATTATCTTCACTGGGCCTTGCATAGCAATGCTGCTGGACTGTGTTGCTTGTGGACTGAACTAAACCTGTCGCGGGTTTCCTGGAGGCTATCCCAGCCGTCTTCAGGCAGTAGGCGGGGTACACCCTGAATAGGTTGCCAGCCAATCGCAGGGCACACAGAGGCAAACAACCGCTCACGTTCACACCGAGGGACAATTTAGAGCGCTAAACCTACGAGGCTTGTTTTTGGAATGTCGCCGGAGTAGCCCGAGGAAACCCACGCAGGCACTGGTAGAACATGCAAAATCCACATAGGAAGGCCAGATTTAATAATTGTGTGTGATGCCAGCCCATTAATAATAAAAATATTAATGTTAAAAATAATAATCATAAGACTGAATAATTAATACTGAGTAGGCACCACTCATGTCTTCAGCTCTGATATTTTGTGACAAGTCTATACCTTCCCTGTATAGGAGGTCGGTGAAGCAACTAGAGCGCTTTTCATCGTTATCAGCGGGCGTGCATCCAAAAGGACACAAGTGTGGCATGTTTGATGCAGCCCAGATGCTCTAGAACATGGGATGCATGCGGCCTGTAAAAAGAGATGAGGATTGAATCCCATCTGTGCCCATCACAACCTGCAGCTGTTATTGTATGCTGGGGCATGAAATAAAAAGAAAACATTGTTATCCTGTTTACGAGATGTACAATTCACAGACTGTACGGAGCCTACACATGGCAAAAATGACAAAAAACGCCCAAAAAAGATCTGACACGGTATTTCATTCCCAAAAAGGCAAGTAAACAATTACCACTCAGCAATAATAAACGTGAGCAACAAATCAGAGTGACAAGCTAAATGAAAGATGATATTTAGTGAGAGGGTTAAGGTGCCTCCTTGTTAATTTCCAAATCAGTAATGAGATGCAAATTCTGTCAGTGTGATGAATCTCCAAGGGGTGTCGAGGCCTGTTGCCTGCAACAGCAGGATACCTGTTAGCTGGGTTGTTTCTCAAGTATTGTTCCACATTGATTAATTCTTTTCAAGTCAGCAAACTCCAGTAGTCTCTTTCTCTCACATTCTCAGTGTTTGTGGGTTGTTCCTTTGTTTTTGGGGTGTGGAGAGGGTAGTGTTAGTGTATGTGTGTGTGTGTGAATGTCTCTGCGTGGTAGCCGTTACTTGGCTACATGCAGATGGTGGAGAGTGAGCGTTCTCGTGGCAATGACATCCTTTTAAAGGTATCCAATTACCATGGGGCCTCAGGTGTTCGACACACCGATAACTTTGGTGTCTGACAGTTAGCCGATGGAGGGGAAGCATGTCGCGTAGATTAAATAATTTGCTTATGATTTGATGAATGAAGAAATATCTCAGATGAGAAAAAATACAGCAAGCAAGTTGAAAAAAGATATATTCAACACACGCACACACACACGCGCACACACCCAGTAGTGTTGGGTTACTTCCGAAATGTAATATATTACATATTACTGTATGTGAAAGTAATAAGTTCCTTTACAATATTACAGTCTATGTTGAGTAACCGAGTTACTCAAGTTTAAGTTATTTTAAGTTCATTCAAGATAAAAAAAAAAATCAGGTATTAAGGAATTAAGATTTTGACACTTTGAAAGGATAATGCAAACCTTTTTAGCATACTATAGGAAAAATTAACTCGTAATGAAGATATATATATATATATATATATATATATATAAATGTACCCTAACTATATTGTGTGGGCATTAATATTAAATATTTTATCAATATTTGTATCAATAAGATTTAAAAAAATATATATAAATATTGGACTTTTTTTTCAGTAAATAAATGATCCATGCATTATCTGTATCGCTTCTCCTCACAAGGGTCGCAGGAGGTGCCGGAGCCGATCAATAGGTGGGGTACACCCTGAACTGGTTGCCAGCTAATCGCAGACATATAGACAAACCACCATCCGCAATCATTCTCAAGCCTAGGGGCAATTTATAATAACCTGTCGTCCACCGTGCCGCCCCAAGTGAATTCTGACAACAGAAATTTGCGGGTGGCCAGATGGAAAATCAAAAAGTTCAATATTACTTTTCATAATTGTTTGTGGGAATACATCTCAAAAGGTATTCCACTGGGGGAAAACACCAAAACAACACAAAACCTGTGCAGGTGACACAATGGTTATAATGTGCTACTTTGTCTCACTGGGAGTTATTTAATCACGGTTTTGTTTAGCTTTGACATTTTCCCGCCTACCACAATCACGCATCTGTCTTTCTGTCTGAGACATGTAAAATCAACAAAGGGTGCAGAAATTACTTGAGGTCAAAAGTTTCTTCAAGATTCAGACATATATGGAAATTGTGACAGTTTGCATCTTTCCTCCACTAGAAATCATTTTCAATTGCATTGCATTGCTTTGTCAAGTAATTTTGCTCTGACCATTTTTGAAGTTGTCACACCAAACATGGTCGAGACATCAAAGTCCAAAGTGATGACTTGATTTATTGATCGAACTCATCAACTTAATATTCATTTGCAGATTTCACCCACGTTTTCCAATCAACAAAAAAGAAAACTGTCAGAAAAACATATACAATACATAACATTATATATGCTGATTCTTCAACTTTTACGCAGGGCTCCACTGGATGTCTCAAGTTAGTGTCATACAGTGGGTAAGAACAGATAATATACAGTAATATTCATCATATCATCAAACAAATCATCAAACATTCATTTTTCCTTGTATCACCAAACATCATATTGATGTAATATAAATGATATCAATGTCATGAGAATCAATTAACATAAACCCATGTTGAGATGGAATAGTCGCATTCCCCCTCTTGGAGTTAATATCATCAAATTGCCTTCGAAGCAAGGGCAGTGATATGTAAAGTTGAGCTGCCCATTTATAGAAGGCGTTTCAACACATCACTGTCTTCCCCTGAAGGAAATGGGAAAAGCTTGGGAATGGTATCTATCACACATGAGAATTACAGCACAGCTATGTTGGAGAAATACAAGCATCAGCTATGTAAGAGGCAAACTGAAACATGCAAACATGGTTCTCGATGCCAATACTTCACATTCTGGCACCCGCGGCGTATTTGATTCTTCGCTTGAGCAAACCACACATTTGAAATCAAGGGGGATTTTCTCTGATTGTAGCAGAGACAGAAAGATAAACCTTGTCATATACAAGTCGGTTTGCATAAGAAGAGTTTAGGGATGCAAACATTGACTCCAATGACAAACAATCTCATTGCATGTAACTCGGTCATTTTGTCAATTTTACATCACAACATCATGGCTATAAATTTCTAGAGTGGAACATTCAGCATTTTTTTTCTTTTTTAATGTGGGACAGCATGAGTGCATAAATTGCAAAGAATACTAAATGCTTGCAGAAAATATTCGCCCTTTTAAAAAGTCAAGCTCAGACCAACGACTGTGTCTCACAACCGTGTTTATTTGAAATGAGCTATGCATATTTTATTGATTTCAGGAACAACGTATGACAGATTTGTGAGTCCCATCTTTTACACAGAGGAACCGGATGATACACCCTTTGGTTTAGAGAATTTAGTTGGAGAAGAGTTCTTTCTCTGCTCTCTAAAACAATATGTCATATTTTTAACAAAAGCATCCTATGTGGCGTCCTACCAAGAGACAGTAAGACAAGTTTTACTGATTCCAACTGTAGCCCTATTCATATACTCCCTGTGGATAGTAAAATACTTGGGAAAATTGTTTAATCAAATATTTAATTATTTTAGAGGAAATTATTAACAAATGCACAGCACACATATAGACCAGGGCACTCTATGTAATGCTGGCGTTCCCGGCGGTGCCGAGGTGGACTCGTTAAGAGCAGACAGGGACAAGCCAGAGAGGGTTGCAAGGAATTTATTATTCCGGCAGAGATCAAACGTAACAAAAGAACAATAACGAGGTGCCGATGGCAAAACCGAAAGTGCTGGTGGGGAACACACACCAGGGGAAAAACGCGATGAACAGAAAACGCTTGCAAAAGGCAAGAAAACAAGAACGAACGTAAATCGCTTACCACGGAAGGGTAAGGAAAGCCAATCAGGAAGCAAACACGGCCAATAAGGGCTAAGGCTAGAGACGGAGTCGAGGAACGGACAAGAGGTCGAAATACACGTGGAGCACAGAACAATGGCGAGAATAATCACTTGGTACATGGACGTGAGCAAGAGAATAATCCGACGCTGAATCGTCAGCGCGGAAGGGTTAAGAAGGACAGGTAATCATGACGTGATCAGGATCAGGTGCGTGGCAGGTGGGCGCGCCTCTCCAGGCGTGGCGGCATGCCAGGGGAAGAGCGCTGGAGAAACGCCCCCACGTCAGCTGGGTAAATACAAACAAACAACACGTGAGACACGGCACGAGAAAACGGGTCATGACACTCTAGCAGCATAGCATTAGTGCACATGACAGATAAATGTTTAAAAGAAATGGATATAAAGGAAGTTACAGGCACTGTGTTCCATTATTTTACTACTGCTTTTCATGTTGTTACAGGCTCAGCCTGGGACAGCAAGGTGGCATGTGACGTGCATTGGGAGGCGGGAGGAAGGACCCGGATGTGTGCTTGCTTGTATGACAGATGAGAGAATGAATGATCACAAAATAAACCCCGTTGTGCTAAGCGAAGTGATCGTCGTCTATGTTTCCCACGCTGGTTCCTGTCAGTTCGCCCTCACCACGGTTAGGAGCTGAAAAGGCTGACGCATACCTGATCCGGAAGGTAACATTGGGGGCTCGTCCGGGATCAAACTTAACGAGCGCGGAAAAAGACGTGGAAGATGTCAGCGCGCGACTGCAGCGGGGAAACTACGGGGAGCGGCCATGTTCGGCACACATTCTCTCCTACTAATCCATTCCTGATGGACATAATTGGGACTGTTGGGACCACCGCCGACGACGATCGTGTCGGCGCCAGCGGCACAAACCAACGATTCGCCTGTAGTACGCCGTTCGGAGCGGCGCCACCCGCCGTAGGGGAATGGCTGCTTACCCCGCCATATTCATCGTCATCCAACCCATTCGTAACATCAACAAACGATTGGCGGGCGCCAAAAGCTGAGCCCGCGGAGGCAGTGGAGGGAATTTATACGCGTGGTAAGAGCCGTGCCACGTCGCCTATGCGCCGTTCATGTGGGAAGAAAAGTAATGCTGGCGACCACAGTAACACCTGCTTTCAAATAAACTGTAGCTGTCGTGAAAGTGAACAAGCCCATGCTTTCTTTAATGGTGGTAACCCTTTCATGCATAGAAGCAATTCGCTGCCTTCTTACTGTGAACGTGACCTTTCCAAAGGGAGGAGTGCTAACGTTTCACTACACCGCTCAATGACTTTATACGATGACGGCCGCCATCTTGGTGATGATGATGAGGAGTATTTCGACCAAAGGGAGCGCATACCTACGCTACGACCAGGCCATTTTGATGGCACGGGATCCTGGAGAGACTTCCTCCACCAGTTTGAAAGCTGTGCCCAAGCAAATCATTGGTCTGAGAAAACAATGGCTGTCCAGCTGAGGTTCAGCCTGACAGGTGCAGCCGGCGCCATTGTCCACAAAAACCCAAGGTCTTCCAGGTGGAATTACCAACAAATAATTGATGAAGTTGAAATCGCCTATGGTCCGCGTTCGGAGCATGCCGCCGCCGTTGCTGTTGAATTGCGGCGGAGACGCAGACATCCGGGTGAGACACTTCAAAGCCTCCGAGATGACATCTATGAGAAAGTGTCCATCGCATATGCTGCCCGCACGGAGCTGGAGCAGGAGGCAATAAGTGTGGAGATCTTCACCAACGCCTTCGCGGATGCTGACTTGGTGCAAAAACTTCTGGAGGAGCAGCCGAGCACACTGTGCAGGGCTTATGGCATAGTCCACCGATACGAGACCACCAGAAGGGCTGCCCGAGCTGTCACTCAGCAAAGGCAACCAAGTTCACAAGTCACAGCGGAGCGACGCATCAGAGCGGCAATGGCACCGGAGGACCCTTCCTTGGCGGTAGGTCAGGGAGCAGTGGGGGTGGCCGGCCGTTCTTTTGTCCAGCTAGAGGGGGTGCCAGAAACTCCCAACTTGCAGCTTGTAAAAGGGGAAAGTGTGAAGGGGAACCGTGGGAGGGTTGTGTGTCACAACTGTGGTGGTGTAGGACACATACGGAAAAATTGCTCTTCGCCCCGCCAGCCCAAAAACACTTCCCCAAGTTTTGGTGTGACCCCATCACCTGATTCTGTTACGATAGTTAGCCGCGTAAAAGACACCGAGGACGAGATGAGTGTTTCAATACAAATTCACGGGATAAAATTGTGTGCTATCTTGGATTCGGGCGCTCGGAGAAATGTGCTGCCGCTTCGCCTGTATAACACTATCTCTCCCGAATGCAAACCTCAGATGCAGCCCTCCAGTGCCCAGGTTTTGCAGGGCATCGGTCCGGGTGGCGTAGCTGTCCTGGGCGAAACAGACCTGCCCGTGAATGTTGGTACGAAGGCGGTTTGCGTAAATTTTGTTGTGGCTAACACCACAGATGGTACCGAAGCTATCCTCGGGCATCCTTTCCTTCGGCAAGCTGAGGCACAGCTAAATTATGGCCGTCAAGAAGCTATTCTTTTTGGTGAGAGCGTGCCCCGCTGTAATCCGAACCGCAAAGTCCTGACCTACATTGTTCGAGTAGCCCGCACCACAGTGCTCGCGTCCGACTGCGAGTATGTGGTTCCGGGAGTAATTGGCCGTCGCCATGTAGGAGCGGGTGATATGATGATGACCCCAACCAAAGGTTTTGTTGAGAAGCATAAGGTTCTAGTGGCTCGTGCAGTCGTCCGGCCGCGCAACTCCGCGATTGTCCCCATTCGAGTTCTCAACCTAGGCGCGGAGCCACTCACTCTAAAGAGAGGGGCGGTGGTTGGGGTACTGCAGCCGGCCGAGGTATTGGAGAAGGGTGGACCACAGCCGCTAGTGGCACAATCTGAATCTTCTAACCATACATTTCCAATAGTGCCCGGCCACTTACAAGCATTGTACTCTGAGAGCTGTGTCAACCTCGGTGTGTCAGACCGTCTTAGGTTGGCACATTTGTTACAGTCTCACGGAGACGTTTTCTCCACGGGTCCGAATGATTTAGGTCGTACCAAACTAGTTCAACATGACATTTTAACCACGCCGGGTCCCCCTATAAAGCAACCTCCGCGCAGAATGTCGAGTGAAAAACAGGCTGCTGCCGACCAGCAATTACAGCAGAGTTTAGCTGTTGGGGCGGCTCAACCCAGCAACAGTAGTTGGGCTGCACCAATTGTAATGGTTAAAAAGAAGGATGAGACCCCAAGAATGTGCGTGGACTATAGGCCTCTGAACGAACGTACTATTAAGGACGCATATCCTCTGCCACGTATCCAGGACACCCTGGACACCTTGTCCACAGCCAAATACTTTAGCACCCTAGATTTAACTTCTGGATACTGGCAGGTGGAAATGACTGCGCGGGCCCGTAAGGCCGCCGCGTTTTGCACCCGCAAGGGTCTATTTGAGTGGAACGTGATGCCGTTCGGTCTCTGCAATGCACCGGCTACATTTCAAAGGTTGATGGACCGAGTGTTGGTCGGATTGCAGTGGGAGACGTGTTTAGTTTACCTCGATGACATCATCGTTCTCGGTAAAGACTGTACTGAAATGCTGGAGCGGTTGAATCAAGTTTTTGGCCGGCTGCGTCAGGCCAATCTTAAATTGAAACCCTCGAAATGTTGTCTTTTCCGGGAGAAAGTGGCTTACCTGGGTCATGTAGTGTCGGCCGAGGGCGTTGCCACTGACCCCCGAAAGATTCAAAAGGTAGTAGAATGGCCCCCGCCGGAAAACATCTCGGAGGTGCGCCAGTTTGTTGGATTGGCTTCCTACTACAGGCGTTTTGTGGAAAATTTTGCCACCATAGCTAGACCACTTCACGAGTTAACCAAGAAATACGCGCGATTCAATTGGACTAATGAGTGTCAAAGAGCGTTTGAGGAACTAAAGGGGCGGTTGACCTCCGCGCCTATATTAGGGTACCCCCTCGACGGTGGTGAAATGTTCCTAGACACTGATGCTAGCGATGCGGGTATCGGGGCGGTCCTCTCCCAAGTGCAGGGCGGGGCAGAGAGGGTTCTGGCTTATGGCAGTAGGAGGTTGTCCGTCACCGAGAGAAACTATTGCACTACAAGACGCGAACTTTTGGCTGTCGTCGAGTTCACGAGCCATTTCAGGCAGTATTTGCTTGGAAGGCCATTCAAGGTTCGCACGGATCACAGTAGTTTACGATGGTTAACTCGATTACGAGAGCCAGAAGGCCAACTCGCGCGGTGGTTAGAGAAATTAGCCGAATATGATTTTCAAGTGCTCCACCGACCGGGCAAGAACCATCAAAATGCGGATGCACTCTCTAGAAGGCCATGTCGTTCTTCTTGCCCGTGTGCGGTGCAGGAGCCTGCGTCGGGCGATCGATGGCGGAGTAATGCGATCCACGGCAGTCCGGCGGGTACCACAGGTGGTGGGGTACATGCACCGCATTCCCTAGTGGGGGTAGTTGAGGACAATAGAATTATGTCAACCCCTGAAGCAAGCATGATCCCGATGCCGAATCCCCCGCGCGTGAATGATCAGATTGAATCTTGCCCGAGTGTCCACCGTGTGAGCGAGCAGTCCCCTGCCGACCTGTTCAGCGGTTGGACCCCAGAACAATTAGTCGACGCACAAAGTGCAGACGCAGACATTGCCCCGTTAAAGATGTGGCTAGATGGGGGGGATAGTCGGCCACCTTGGACTGACATAGCTCAGCATAGCCCAGCCACCAAAGCATACTGGACACAATGGAAGAGACTATATCTGAAAGATGGGGCTGTGATGAGGAAGTATTACTCTCTCGATGGGAAGGAGTTCCACTCTCAGACATTGTTACCACGCACTTTCCGAAATGCCCTCATGGAGCAGATGCACGATGGCCCAGTGGGAGGTCATTTTGGGGTGGAGAGGACTCTGACCAGACTCCAGACTAGGTTCTATTGGTACAATATGAAGGATGATGTTACCCTGTGGTGCCGCACTTGCACGAGCTGCGCTGCTAAGGCACGGCCAAAGAAAACGCCTCGAGCAGCTATGGGAACCGTGCGGGTGGGTTCACCCATGGAGAGAGTAGCAGTTGACTTGATGGGACCGATGAACGAGACGGAGAGACATAACCGATACATATTGGTCGTACAGGACTATTTCAGTAAGTGGGTGGAGGCCTATCCGGTCCCAGATGAACGTGCATCAACGATCGCTGAAAAGATTGTAACTGAGTGGGTGTGTAGGTACGGCGCTCCGCACAGCCTGCACAGTGACCAGGGCACCAATTTTGAGTCAGCAGTTTTTCAAAGAATGTGTGAACTGTTGGGAATTGAGAAGACTCGCACGACGTCATTCCACCCCCAGTCGGACGGCCAGGTGGAGCGTTTCAACGCCACCTTGCAGAAGATCCTGGCCACCACTGCAGAGCGCTGCCACTGGGACTGGGATTTGATGATTCCATATGCAGTGATGGCGTACCGATCTACCAGACACAGCTCTACTGGACTAACCCCGAATATGGTGATCTTTGGGCGTGAAATAACTGAACCAATTGACTTGGTAGTCGGTCCGCCCCCAGACAACGTTGATAACACTCCACCCGAGTATGTCATGCAGCTCAGGGAGCGATTGGAGCTTTCCCACCAACTAGCCCGTGACGTGCTCGGAAGGTCAAGTGAACGAGCTAAGAGGCAGTATGATAAGAACATTTGCCAAGCACTGTACAAAATTGGGGATGCAGTGTGGCACCTGGTCAAAGGGACCAAAAGAGTGAAGAATAGAGTCAAGAAGTTCTTACCTGCTTATGAGGGCCCCTACTTTGTTGTGGGTGTTTTGGATGACCTGGTCTACAGGATAAAAAGAAGTCCACGGTCCGGCGCCAAGGTGGTTCACCACGACAAGTTGAAGCCTTACCACGCCCGAACAACGCTGGACAACAATTGGGCACATCAGGATGCCGACTCCTGGGCTCCAATGGAGGTACAGTCCCCTCCTCTTGACTCTGACTCATCTGTTCCTGAAGTCGGCCCCCTCGACCTATTGGACACACCATCGGAGGCAGAGGATCCTGTTCCGGTAGAGGCTACTTCAGGCCGCGCCGACTCATCATTGCCTGCAGCAGAGGACAGCGGTCCCCCTTCTACACGTGGTGTTCCTCCTCAAGTGGATGATATGGGGGCTGTATTCTCGCCCAGCAATCAGGCTGCGACTCATCGCTCTTCTTCTGCACCTGTGCAGATGCCTCGGAGGGCCCGCAGACCCCCAACATACTTTGGTGACTGGGTCCATCACTAATTGCTGAAGTTGCCTGAGGTAGGGTGTAGGCGGATCGCTGCCCTCCTCAGTGTTCGTGTAAAAAAAAAAAAAAAAAGTTCCAGATTGTTAATGCAATGTTGTAAACCAAAAGAGTTCCAGTAAATTGTAGTGTGTTATTTGTTTAATTATTTTTTATATTGCGTTTTGCACTTTTCGATAAAAAAAAAAATGTTGCTTAGGGGTCTTTTTGCATGACGCGTTGTGGGGCGGTTGTAGTGTGGATGAAGCATTGTAGTATTGTCCTGGAGTGATGTTAAGGGTTTAATCATCATCCAGAGTGGGGGTAGTGTTACAGGCTCAGCCTGGGACAGCAAGGTGGCATGTGACGTGCATTGGGAGGCGGGAGGAAGGACCCGGATGTGTGCTTGCTTGTATGACAGATGAGAGAATGAATGATCACAAAATAAACCCCGTTGTGCTAAGCGAAGTGATCGTCGTCTATGTTTCCCACGCTGGTTCCTGTCAGTTCGCCCTCACCACGGTTAGGAGCTGAAAAGGCTGACGCATACCTGATCCGGAAGGTAACAATGTCATTGATCATTGCATTCTCATAGCAAAGCTCAAATGTTCGGGTTTTTCTCCCTCATCTTTGGCTTGGATTAAGAGTTAACTGTATGGCAGAACAAAGCGAGTGCTGTATTTTCACAACCATAAAGCGCGGCGGATTAAAAGGTGGCGTCTCAGTTTAAGGCGCTATTTCTGTATTTGACACAGACATGCAGTGCACCGTATTATTGGGCGCAGGCATGGTAAAACATTACTTAGCTTAAAACATACGATAGCATGCATGTATGCTAAAACGTATGATTTTAAAAAGGCAGCGGGAGCAAAACTGAGTTCAGTAGTATTTGACAATGTACTCTCGTTTTCTTTTGATCAGTCCCATCGACAAATCTTTCAAAGTCCTCATTTTCTGTATCCGAAATGAACAGCTGGGGAAGTTCTCCATCAAGCACGCCAGTTTCCCTCTCGTCATTGTCAGTCAGTCTTTGTTGCTGTGCGGCCGCTCAGAACTGATGCCGGCTTTTGTGAAAGCTCGAACAACAGTACAAGCAGACACGTTAGCCCAAGCATCCACAATCCATTCCAAATTGTAGCGTTATTTGCCCAATCTCCCAGGCTTGGTAAAGCTGAACTAGCTATCTGTCATCCATCGCTCCAATGCTGCACATACTCACCCTTCACCCTTTTAATGTACGCATGCTGTCGTCATTAAAGGCATCCTCCTCCATTTTGGAGAAAATTTCAAACTGTTAAATGTGCCATATGGTTGTGAAAATACAGTATTGTGTAAAAGTATTTTTCCTACCAGTAGAAATATGTCTTGTGGGTTCCCACAAGGAAATTGTTTGGCAACACTTTTATTTTCTATTTTTTAGATATCATTTACCCGGTGCTTTTAAATAAACATGATCTGATAAGGTATGCAGATGACTCAACATTATTCTATACATCACCCTCATCAATCTTACTCAGAGATAAACTACAGGTCCATTTGAATAACATTATTAAATTATTTAACAGCCTCGTATTAAATAGTGCCAATACTAAATCTATTGCATTTGGAAGCACGGATGCTCTTCCTCATGCCACTGCGATCAATTTGTACGTTGATGTTATACAAGCGGAGCAGATGTCTGATCTGATCTGATTATATTGTTTCAAAGATGGAATGGCCATGTGGCAATTTCAAGGAAATGTTCTGCTTTTGTTCCATCTTCGATTATGCATGATCTTGCTTGATCACGTATTTTGTCACTCTTGGAGCATTGCCCTGTTATTTGCTCAAGTGCTCCTATAAAAGATGTTAAAAAAAACTCCAACTTACACAGAATAGAGCAGTCCGAAGAGTGCGCAACTCTTCATTCTGTGATAATATAATCAATATGCATAAAAAATGATCATGGCTAAAAGACGAGCAACCACTTTGTGGAAGCTAATGGGGATCCAATTAAAGAATAAAGAATAAGGCTCAGAGTCTCCAACATCAACAGAAAAAATAAAATAGCATATTAGGTTAAAAGGTTAAAAACATCTCCATGCAGTGAAAAATAAGTGTCCATTTTCGAGATGAAATACGGTAAATGTCATCATGATTTATGTTTTCCTTGCTTTAGAAGCTGATTAATTAAAGCATGATTAAAAAAAATGCAGGTTTGAACTTTTCCCCACTGCCAAATCATGGGTCAGGCATCATCCTTGAGTGCCATACAAATAAACCCTCTGCCTCTCATCTCACTAAAAGGCTACTTGAAATTTGCAGCTTTCAGACTTGAAGTTACAAGCCTCCTCTGCTTAAAACGCAATGCCTTCCTGCCCCTCTCTTGTGGTGCTTTTATGTAGCAGTTTGGGGTTAGGAGTTCACAAAGTCATTAAATGCTTTTCTAATTATTATTGATTGAGCACCAAAGGATCAATGCGAATCTGGAGTGCCCAAGAGAGATGGAAATGGGAGTGAGGAATGGTGCTCTCAATCCCACAAGAGCAGCAATTTACTAAACTGGTGACAGAGTTGGAAGAAGCAATGCATATATGGTTATTTCGCAAAACTATATACAGTATACCCATTACGGCTTTATTTAAGAGATGTGTTTGATGACGAGTACAAGAATGAAATTATGGAGAATGAGTTAGTGGCTTGTATCAAACAAAAAAACACAAGCTTCTGCTATTCAAAATTCTTAGTTTAATTTGGAAAAACATTTTTTTACCAGTTGTCATTGGCTAATTTTATATATTTTGTTACTGAGTTCACAATGCTAGTAAAGCTACGGGAACACATTTTGAAGGCACAAACGTCAAGTGAATGCAAGATGCGGCAGCTCATGCCTCCCGTTTGGTTGACCAGCACCTTGAGGACCATGTAGCGGCTCACTGGTCTTTCGATGACCTTGTCCCAGTCCAGGTTGAGACCGAGCTGCTTGGTTCATCATGTGGGTCATCAATTGAATAATTTGCTTTGAAAAACCAAATTCAATTCCATAAAATGAATTTGTATTCTTTAATTTGCATCATTACGTTAAAAAACTTAATCTGAATTAGACAATTTTAATTCATAACTATAAAATGTTTTTATTGTCTCTAATACTGTATTTGATCCTCACTTAAAATTCAACTCTGGTATATTTTCTAGGGCTGTAAAACAATTGAACATTTTAATTTCATTAATCACATATTAAAACTTAATTAATTGTTGATTGTAAGAAAAATCCTAGGATGCACTGAGACACATCAGCTGTGATGTGCCTGAGATCATCGGGGGTTTCGGGTTTTCCAACATCATCACCCCTCCCTCAGGTGACCAAGCCAGGGTTGATCAGGACCTGGGCTTGTGTCCCAGGAGCATTGGCCCACAGATTGCTTCTCCTGATCCAGAGCTATCTCTCTCTGCTGCCTTCATGGTAGTCTTGATGGCTTTTCTTTACTCAGCACCTGTGATGCCCAAGAGGGTGAGCACCTTGCATAGTGATCGGCCCGAAAAGCCTCTACACCCACTTGAATAGGCTCACAGCTTGCCTTCCAGCCTCATCCATGGCATTGCTCGACGAGCTCCTGGTACTTTGATTGCTTCCGCTCATTCGTATCCTCGATGCAATCCTCCTCAGTTCCATCAGTAACACTTGCCTTGAAGATACTGACGTTAGCACACTGTCTCGCCTCAATGAAGTTATTGTGTGTCTGGTAACTTGAGCTGTTTGCCCAAGTCCACTTGTAGAACCCAGTCCGTGCTGAGTTGAGGAGCCCAGCTGCTGGTTTCGGCTGTGACTGAGGCTGCTTGTCAGGTTGTTTATTCCAGCTGTTGCTTTTGGCCACGGCTTCAGCTATGGCTATAGAAATGGTCTTCAGCACCTGGTCGTGCTGCCAACGGTAGAGACCCTCCCCCAGAGGGTTAGAGCAGCTGGTCAGGATGTTCTCCAGCGATCCTTTCTTAGAGCATATCACGCAGGCTGGAGTCATTCGGGCCCTAGAAATGGAGATTGGATGGGCTAGGTAGGATGTCGTAGACAGCCTGGACCACGAACCAAATGCGCTGGGGTTCTGCCTGTCTGATCTCAGACCAGGTCATCTTCCTCTCCAGTACACCCTCCCACCTTGTCCATGCTCCCTGCTGCTGCATGCCCACCATCTTGCTGGTTCATTCTTACCCACTCTCTACACGCACCTCCTTCAGGACTAGCTTGCATTTTTCCGTACCACATGCCTTCTCATAGCGAGGTTGAGGAAAGGCTCCCAGCCCAGTCCAGCCTGTTACCACTTCACCCACCAGGGCCCTATGTATACGTAGTTGTGACCGTGAGATCATCCGTAAAGGCTCTGATGGGGGGCTGACTTACCAGATTTGGACAGAGCCTCTCAATTTTATGGCTATGGCAAAGAGGTTAACTGAGATTGTACACCCAGTTATAATGCCCTTTTCAAGTCTGTGCCAAACTGAAGTCATGCTCCCAGAAGTTCCCCTGTACCCGAAGTTCCCGTAGTAATTCAGGATGAGGTCCTTGAACTTCTTGGGTGCATGGTATAGGTCCAGAGTAGTCTCCACCAGGTTGTGGGTTATGGAGCCATAGGCATTGGTCAGGTCAAGCCAAAGCACAGCAAGGTCTCCCTTGCCTTACCACACCTTCCTAATCAGCCGGGAAACTACTCCGGTGTGTTCCAACCATCCAGACACACCTGGGATTCCACCTTTCTGGACAGAGATGTTAATGTAGGAATTCTTCAGGAGGTAGTCTGTCAACCCGGATGCTGAAGAAGATTTTCCCCTCAACGCCCAGAAGCGAGATGGTCCTGAACTGCTCCATCTTGGTGGAATGTTCTTACTTTGGTATGCAAACACCCTCAGCCTGCCTCCACTGGTCTGCATTAGTCCCTCTGCGCCAAATCACTCGCAGGATTCTGCAAAATGATTCTATTTCAAAGAGGTTGTCCTTTTACAAATTATTAAAAATGGTTCAATCAGGCAAGACCTACTTTATTACTTTCCGTCAAATCTAATGTTGCATTAATGTAAATTTCTACATATGAAAATACATTTTTTAAACAGAAAAATGTTTCATTTTGTACACCAAAGCCAGTTTCCTTTGCTTGCTGAAACTGAGACAAAAAAAGAGCAGGCTTGGATAAAGAAGCAAAGAAGTTGGTGTAACTTTTTTAGTGGATTGAATTGTTTACAGCAGTTAAACTGCATCAACCAACTTTGCATTTAGCCCCCAACACAGCCACACGTCACCAGATTGACTACCGATGTTAAATTTTTTTTTCTGTCCGTTGCCCAAAGCTGCCCTTCAAAAAATTATGATTCCTGGAAGTCAGCTACCAGCTACCGTACTTCATAATCACCCCTGAAAACGGTTCTGAGTCGAGGTACATACAAGTACGCATACAAAGTCTACAAAAAATCACTAGCTGAAAAAACATACAGAAACAAACCCTTATGGATCTTTCGGCTAGTCATCACCTTGTACCACACAATAGCATTATAGGTGTTCAAAGGCCTTCCGTTGTAATTATTTGTATTGTAAATTTGGTATTCAAAGATTGGAGTACAAGTTTTATAGTATAAACACATTAAGAGGTGAACGCTGAGGTTGCTCTTGAGATGATTGCCTATTTCAGAAATATAGAAACTATTGTCGGTGACACAACATTGAAGACCTTTGGGGGAATTGATTGGATTTTATATGAGTGTGCAAATGTTAAAATCGACTCGAACATGATCCCGTTAACACCCAATACATTACCACTGTTTACAAAAACACCCTACGACTTATGGATGTCCTCTGGGACATGTTTTGAATTCTTCCCAGCTCAGCAGCGGGACATAATTCTCTGAAGTATTTGCTTATGCATGGCAATCTCAATCTGTCAATCATCCTAGTGCTGCTTGGGCTTTCAGGATCTGTCACATTGAGCTGCTTGTGCGGGTAATGTTGTCAGTGGTGTAGCCCCAACTATTCCTTTCCTCCAGAAATGGAAGAAATGTTAAACTTTCTTTCCAGCAGATGTTCAACTTATAATTGTTTTTGACTTTTATCTGTCAAGCGAACACATCAAGGTTTGTTTCTTTTGATAAAAGACTAAACAGCCTATTAAATCATCATAATGAGCTCCTGTTTAAATGCTAATGCATTTGGGCATTTGGGATCTCTGTCTGCAGAGTATTTGATTGAGTTTGTACGTCCCTCTCTCACACACACTTACATGCACACACACACACGCACACCCCCACATTACTGAGCTTTGCAGCCATTATGCCGTCAACCACTTTTCCCATATTGGGTTGCCCCTCTGATAAGCATTCAACCACTTTCACTCGCGCAAAGTTTGCATTATGCGCTCAGCCAACCCTGATTAGCATTTTGTTGTTAGCGCCAAATTATGAAGCAAAACTTTCCATAATCTGGGTCTCCTTTTGCCCAACAGTCCTCAAAACCTCAGTTTTGTAAAGATTTGCTTTTGTTTTTTTGTATAGGATGATCACCTTGGCTGAGATCAGATCTTCTTTGCAAATTGCCTGGACCTTATTTTCCGAAAGACTTACTCAACTTTCCTCTCTCTCGTTCCAGAGGCTGTAGTAAGTCCCTCGCTCCGTGAAGGTGAAACATCATATTGTATTTTGAGTCATTTTAGCTGGTCCGACAGCTGCTGACGGCCAGTCATGACTGTCACCGGCTGACTCGTGCTGAGGTGCACCCCTGGCCCATATACACTCATTGACTGACCAACAGCTGTAATGATTCCATACAACATTATGCTAGCCGCCAAATTTTGACAGTTTATCATATTAATTGGTTAAAAAGGATCGCCGCCAGCTGCTTTTTTTTTTTCCATCTTCACATTTCCGCATGTTAGTCCAGGCTTGGATTTTGAAAGTACCAATCACAAACTACTACAGTGACCATAATGGCTCTGTGAATCATGGATTTTTAATCATTTATTATTTGATCACTTGCGTCATGTGACCTGACCACTCACTCGCTTTGCAATGACTGCAAATGTGTTCAGTCATGAGCACAGTATTCTGATTAAATTACTTGTATTTGCTTTCATATACAATGCAAAAAACATATGCTTCTTCAAAGTATGGCTGCCACAAACGATTATTTTGCAAGCTGACTAATCACAAAAGCTAGTCGCGATTAGTCGAGGATCACATGTACATTGTCCACAATCGCACCAGCAAGCAGCTGCTCCTATGTCCCGTTACTTGTGATTTTAGTAACAACTGCAATTTTCACTAACAGTGTGTGAAATTTAAGCGTACACATTAAGGATGGGCTGATCGATACCAAAATATTGATATTTCGATCCAGTTTCCAAAATTTCAAGTGTTGAAGCCAGCTAAAGTATCGATATTTGCAATACATTTATTGTATTACCTTTGTCTGTAGTATGAATTTGTATGCTATTCTTGGGAGAAATACCCACAATCCATTGTTGAGGCAGTCGATCAGAGCTGTGGCCGTAAGGTGTTCGTGACTGTCATGGCTACGACCCCCGAACCCATAATAGACACCAGGGGTAAGGGGATGTCTTCAAGCTGAAGGAAGAGTCCTATCGGGTCTTTTTGGACTGTGGGTCTCCACAACCAGCTAACAGATACCGGCTGCCTTAGGTGTTGAGCACCTTAGGTGTTCAATGTTTCTGATTTGGTGGCCTCAGTATTTCAATATACATTCTTATCCTCACCTATGGTCTCGAGCTGTGGGTTGTGACCAAAAGAACAAGATCTTGAGTACAGCAGTCCAAAATGGGTTCACATGGTGTTCCGAATCTCCCTAAAGCCCTTTACACACCACATTGAGCAGGGCGCAGTGCGGCACCGTCAAACCCCTTCATTGTGCATGTGGTGAGTGGTGGAGGCCAAGGAACTATGCAGTGCCGGGCGGTGTGGCAAGAGAACTCCTGCCGCGACGGCAAGGTGTGCCTCTATTCGAGTGTGTTGTCGCAGTGATACCAAACAAACGCATTCAGTAGGAGAGCAAGTGATGGAGTTCTCTAATGAGGTTTTGGCGGACTGACAGGTAGTGGAGTGCTGGTGCAGTGGCCAACTGACCAACTGTAAAGTAAACACATCCAAATCCCGACCAAATTTGATAATATTTATTGGAGATTTTAATCCATAAACAAATAGTTTGAAATTAACACATAAGAATATAATGCGTATGTTGCAAAATCCTAGTTATCTCTTTGAATAATTAATTATTGAGCCTTATAGTCGTACTGCTGTCTCTGACTCATATTTTGTCAATTGTGTTGCTTAACATTCCATCATATTGATGTTTAAACATTTTGTTCTAAACATTTGCGTCTTTTAAATGTTCATATACCAAAGTGTCACTGAAGATTAGGACAAGAGAAGAAGGAAATAAACAGAAGCCGCTGATTACGCATCATGGAACATCGCACCATTGCATCTTTCCTTGATGCAAAAGAGAACCCAGGCCATGCTCATTTTGAGGAGAAGGTGGAGGAGATGAGCAGTGAAAAAAAGGAAATGGGTTCATCCACTGCTAATGGCTCGCCGGCATCTTGGAGAGTTCAATGTTGTTCGTGGGCTGCAGTTCTTCGATAACCGATTCGAGCTATATTTCAGACTGAGGAGAGAGCATTTTGAAAGCCTCCTGCAGAGAGTTGGCCCTAGCATCAGGAAGCAAACCACAACAGGCAGCCCATTTCGGCCGTCGAAGGGCTGGCTATTTGTTTGAGGTGGGGGACATTTTAAAAACTAAAGTCAGTCTGTAATTATAGGACACATGCACATACATTAGATTTGTGTGTACATGTCTGGACGTATTTGGTAATTCATGTACTGTATTCTAATTTCAATATATCGTAGGTTTAACGTGACCTACTGTATAATTTGGGTGCTGTACCTTATAATGAGACATTTCTGTGATATTGAGCCTCTGAACACTCCATATGCATTTCAGATTCCTGGCAAACGGAGAGTCATACACTACCATTGCCTCCAGTTATCGCATGAGTATCTCAACAGTATCCGGCATTGCCCCAGAGTTCTGCAAAGTGATTCGAAACAGCCTGATGCAAGAGTTCCTGCCTGCTCCAAAGGCTGTTGTGACTGGATGGAAATTGCCCAGTGTTTCAAAGAGCGGTGGATTCTCCCCAATTGCCTGGGAGCCTTGATGGCAAACATGTTGCCATCCAGGCACCAGTTAAATCTCCCCGTTTCACAATTACAAGGGCACCTATTCCATCATCCTCCTGGCAATTGTGGATGCAAGCTACCACTTCAGGCTGGTGGATGTGGGGGTTTTTGGATAGAGCAGTGATCGGGAAATCTCTGCAGCATCAGCTTTCAGATGTGCTTTGCAGCAGGGCATTCTAGATCTGCCAGAGGATGCACTTCTCCCTGGTGCAGATCACCTGGGCCCTATGCCTCACGTGCTTGTGGCATTTTCTTTTCTCGATGAATGGGTAAGGTCATGAACAAAAAAGTTCAGAACCAGAAGTGAGCGCTGAAAAGTCTGGCATGGGATCTAAGATGATCTGGCAGAGCTGAGGTCTAGTCAATTTGGTAAAGCTTTAGTGGTGTGAGGCTACTTAGAAGATGGCTCGATAATGAGCTTTAGCTGGGCTGGGCACTGCAGGTGTGGGTGTTGGATAACGAGCTAAGGTTTGGTCAGGAACAGGGTTGAAAATTCCACCACAGCAGGGGAGGAGACAGGAAGGATCGTGACAGTTTTATATGGAATTGAATGGGCTGTGATAATTTTTTTGTCTCTCTTTAAAGTGGTAGTTGCACAATTACTTACCTTATATTATATTTGTTGATAAATGTTGAAAATATGGACCTCTTCTTGGAAAGTCAGACCAACTTCAATTTTGTACATTCCTGGGGTCTCACTTATCAATGCTGCGCACGCACAAAGCAATATAATCGGTGAGGTGACACATCCTCACTTAATATCAAACGTCAATCGTGGCAGCTTTGTGCTCTCAATTCTCTTGTAAAGACGCTGCTCATGCTTTTAAAGTTCCCTTCTGTTGTTAAATGAAGTTTTTTGATTGCCAAATTATATATTGGCGTGGCGCGGGGGGTTGTCGGAGGAGGAAGGGGTGGCTGGCAGCTTCCTTTGAGCAACTCTCCTGCATTTGCCACTCGCAACTCTAGAGGAAAATATTTCAATGATATTTGTTCATTTCACACGATTGTGCCATATGCAAGCGATGTACATTTTCGAATTTAGTAAATCCAGTGGATTTCTTTTCAGTTGCTGATGGTGATACTGTGCAGTCCCCCCGCAGCGCGGCTTCACATGCAAGTGGGTCACGCTTGGGGTTCGAAGCCGCACTCCTGAATGAGTCAACGGCTTGGAAACAGAGTGCCCTGATTGCTGAGCCAAAACAACCCTGCCACCAACTAACAGCCAGCACTTCTTTTTTCTCATTTTATAGGACAGATTATCACATTTTAACCATGTGCAACCACACTGAAAAACAAATATTTTTGATTTACTTAAAGGGACACTTTGATGATCTGAACCTTGTTAGATCTGTTGTCAAAAACTTCGACCGATCGCCACGAAAATGCAAATGCATGTTGCTACTCTTGTCCACTTCAACCTGTGAAAGTATAAAAGCGTTCTGCACAATAATTTCGATTTATTAACATCAAATGTGAGCTCATGTGATCACCTCCACAAAATCTAAAATACTGTGCCGATCGATTCTCCACTTACACAGACTGAAGCGGATAAGTGTGTGAATGTGCGCAAGAGCACCGACTGGGGATATTTGGGAACTTTAGAGCCGCTTAAGTCGTGTCAACTCTCAAGAGGCAGACGGCGGCTGACAGCGAGCATCAGGTAGCCAGCAGGCAGGCATAGATGGATCAAAAATAAACAAATGAACTGTATTACTTTAATTTTAATCATGTGCACCTGAAAATCAAGTACTTTTTTCTCAGTGCAATGTACTTAAATTGATTAGGCTCCTTTTTTCAATGGAGCATCCCCGGATTGTGAGCGCACACCTTCGCCTGCCATCACTAGAAGAGGAGCAATGCTCAATCTGTCGCACCAAATGTCTTACGTGTGCTTGTTTGATAGGTCGGATTCATTTTATTTTTTCTATTTTCAGATTTTGTGCATTAGCACACTTTTATTTTGATACCTGCTCTGATAGGTGAGACCCTTGAACTATATACAATACAATACAACTTTCTTTGTATCACACATTTCATAACAGTTGCAGCTGTAACAAAGCCCTTCACACAGAGTAAAATACAAAATAGCAATAATTCAATAACAGACTGTGGGAAAAATACATTTAATATGTATATAATGTTATTATTTTGAAAATCATGTAATTTTACGATACAAACTCCAGAAACAGTCTACCTGTAGCTCTTTCGCTGTTGTTTTGAGACTATTTGGTGAAACTTGAAGTTTGATGTATATATTGTTTATTTTTTTTTTAAATGGATTGCCCTCAATTTCCTATTATGTCTGAAAATTGCACAGTATTCTGTTACACTCAATTGTCGTTACTAAACTTCAGAAACATGAAAATGAATGCATTTCAGGTACTTTGATCACAAAATCACAAGAGATGCTGCTCTGGTGGACAGGTGTTTGCTGCCTTGACAATGTCACTGCTGCAGTCCCATCTGGTTCGGCTCGGACATTCAAATGCATAGATTTTTTTATTTTTTTTATTCCTATCATCCCGATGTGATTCATCCTTCATTCTCTCCACCATCATCACAGCTACGCATGTCATGAGATGCATTTTAACACCAAGATCACTTTAGTTCCTGAGTCATCATCATTTTTGTTTGTATTTTTTTTTGCAGGTATATTAACGTCACTAAACCGGCTTTTTGGGGCATAAACGTTCTCATTTATGACTGTTGCTCCTGTTTCCTCTACTCTCCTGTTTAGGAAAGAGATAATAACACTGACTGCTCTTCATTCTGCATCAACATCTTTGTTTGAGGGTGTTCCATCTTGAGCATGATGCAAAATTGTTAAATCAAAATATTTATCAGCTCACAAACAGCTGTTAACTTTTAAAATGTGGCAACTGAAATAAAACGAGTAGTCAGCCAGTCAGATAATGGTCATCATTGCAGATGTCGCCCATCAGGAGAAAAATTGCGGGGGCTTTTCAAAAGCAGCACCATCTTTGGTCCATGAACAATGACGAGTGTTACCATTTTTGGTTGTATGATGCTTTTTCAAAATTTATGGGTAACACATTTCTACCGTTTCTCACTCATCATATGTATTTGTGTAAACATCTCCTTAAAATGAATTACAGAGTAATAAACTGTATTGGTGATGTCACCCAGACAACACCCCGCAGCTAGTCTGCAGACAGTGCTTAATAGAACAACTGCTGCACATCTCAACAGCAGCCAGAAAGTTAATTGTTACACACAGCTGAAAGCCTTATATTCTCAAAAAAGGGGGGGGAAGTTAGATGAGGCACTGGAGGAGGTCAATAATTCAATTTCAATCGACCATTAATGGGAAGTGTCCCTCGATGACATCATGAGTGGAGGTTTTAATGCTTTGACTCCCAGCGTGAGGAGACATCTGTTAGCAGCTAGACATTAACTTTATTGGCCAAAGTCATTTCAAGTGTGTTGTAAATTTGTGTCACTAAAAAAACAAAACAACGACGGGCCAATATGACCTTTGACCTCAGCCTCTACAAACAGTGTGGATCAGAATTTGTGCTTTGGCACAGATTAAAAAATAAAAATCCTGAAAGTTTCCAGATTTACAGATGGGACAGGTAGAGTAGAGAAAATAGTACAAGATGCATCATTGACATCCGCAAAACCAAAAATCCAGTATCACGTCTTCAGAATAAAAGCAATTTTAGCAAAATCATTCCTGAAAGTCAAATATGTAAAGTTGTGGGGTAACAAAGTTGCAGGATTGTAGTTTCACTTTTGACTTACTATCTCAGCCATCTGGTATCACCTCTCTGAATATCTTTAAATTTAAAGAGATTCCTGTTTTTGAGTTTGCAATTAAAATAATGGAGATGGTTACAAAGAAAATATGTGCTGGTCAGTCTCAGAAAATGAAAAAAAAAATGAATTCTGCATTCCAGCCATATGAAACATCTTATGGTGTAGTGCTTGCGTAGATACTGAAAAGTGAGCTAACTATGATCCAAATCACAACATACCGTTCTCATACGAGAGACCTAGCAAGTTGTGAAAACGTAATTAGAACAGCTCGTTATTAATATGAATCAGTCGGACGCTCTTGGTAGATGATTATTCATTACCTCTTTGCTGCATGCTTGCACAGCTGCCTAAGCAGTGTGTCGCTGTCACTGCCGGCCCATCTGTTTGCCACCGGTGCTTACGGCTACACAATAAATGAGTGAATGGCAACATGAGGGCTTTCACAGAGGTCAAAATAAAGACAAGACCCAAAAGAAAACCATGCAATGGAAATGATACATATTTGTAGTTATAATAATAATGCCTTTATTAGTCCCACAATGGGGAAATTCGAGATTCAAACCCAGGCCTCCTGGGGAGACTGGGTCCTGAACGCGGCGCCTTAGACCACTCGGCCATCCTGGCAGCCACGAGATTCGAACCCAGGCCTCCTGGGGAGACTGGGTCCGGAACGCGGCGCCTTAGACCACTCGGCCATCGTGGCAGCCAAAATTTGAGATTCGAACCCAGGCCTCGTGGGGAGACTGGGTCCTGAACGCGGCGCCTTAGACCACTCGGCCATCCTGGCAGCCAGTTGTCAATCTACTCAAACTAGATTATTGGGTGGTAATTGGGTACACCGGACAGCTTCATGTCAAGAAATCACGTTAACTCAGTATTTTGTCTGTGCTGCAGGAAGATAAGGTGCAAATTGAAATGTATGAAAATGGTCTGTTTGTTTTAAAGGACTGTATTTTATTCATTGTTTATTTAATTTATTCAGTCATACTGCCAAGCTATGCTTGTAGAAACCTTATAAGAAAGCAAGTTGCAAAAAAAGGAAAAGGACAGCAATTTCCACTCCAAGTTACATACTTGTTGTAGACAAGCACTTTGAATTGAATGAGGAATACACCTTCCAGGCAACCACTTATATTGTACTCACAAACATAATTTGTAGTCTTGTGCAAGAAAAAAAAAATAAAAGCTCAACTGAGGAATATACTAGGGAGATAAATATTGTATATGCTTGTTCCTCCTTGGAGGATGCGTGGGAGAAGGAATTTTAAATAAGGCAATAAGTGAGAAAATGCTGCTTTGGCACAACTATGGTGCACGGCCGCATAAGATGATCACGCTGTACATTCAGAGTAATGGAAATTGCAGTTGTACATTTTCTGAAAACGCTGGAATATCAATAGGCAGTACATTTATGCAACATTTCATGTAAATGTTGGTCAGTCGGTTGAATGGTGGAAGGTTAAATGTGGTCTGCTCTTCTGCACACATAGTCAATAGTTCTGTGGTAGAATTGCAGCTACAAACTTTTCTGTGTGGAGTTTGCATGTCCTCGCTGTGTGTTTTTTCTCCCCGGGGGTTACACATTGAATTCAATCTATTTATATAGTGCCAAATCATAACAAAGATTGTCTCAAGGCACTTTACACATGGACCAGATCAAAGACCACATTCCTCACTTATTGAAAGATTAATTGAACCCCAACTGATCACCACATGAGCCGAACGGAAACATAGATTGTTTCCATTTTGTACAGAGTTAGTACAAAGTTTTGCAAGTTAGCACCCTTGTATGTGAATGTGCAAAGCATGCACCAGGTGTATGATTGGCTGCCCTGTAAGTCAATGAAGTGACACATTTCACGAGGTATGATAGGAAGGAGTTTACTTTTTTCTTCTATTAACTCATTCACCGCCAATTGAAAGGTGGCTACTGGTTGATCGCGAACAACGCATTGGGATCCCCTGAGTTGGAGATTACTTTGCCAAAAAATAAAGACTGAGAGTTATGCGAAAGAGAAAGGTGGACATAGCCGTCCATCAATTCATCCGTCAGTCCATCAGTGTCCGACCCTCGGGACTTTAAGCCACAAAAATTAATAAAACGGTAAATCATCCATGACCATATGCTTTACAGAAGACGAATGATTTAAGTTTGCTTTTAACCAATGAGCGTGCCAGCCTTCATGACCAAAGCATGGCGCAGGTTACATGGAAGAGGTGCCTGATAGCTCGAAGTTCAACCTCCTGGTCTATTTTGCACATTCTGGGGACCATAAGTGAATTTGTATTTTGGGATTGAAGCTCTCTAGTAGGATCGTACAGCACCAGTTTGATCATTTAATGCTTTATAGGTCAGCAGAAGGATTTTTAAATTCAGAAGGAAGGAAGGAAGGAAGCCAGCCAGTCTATGGAGGCTAGTACTAGGGAGAATGGTTGTTTACAAACATTTTTCTTTTTAAAGATAAACATATGAAGCACCACAAAGAAGAGACTATGCATTGGGACTTCATACTTTGAGTGTGTGCCAGTACGCGTGTGTGTGTGTGTGTGTTTGGTTGGGGGGCTAAAGAAAAAGAATAACCAAATAGAGATTCTGAATTTTTTCATTTTACAAATAATTTCTCTCAAGTACCCTGTTAAGATAGAAACATTTACAGTTGCCAGAGAACTTCATGCAGCACTTCTGGAAGCAGAAATAGCTGAGTGCCAATCAAAACACGGTAAGCTTTCCTCATAACCATTGCATAAAACATTCTAATTTTACATTCTGGCACAAGAAGTATTGGCAATGCTTACTGGGTATTTAAAAGTATATTTGCTATTTACGACTCACTTTGTAGTGTATATCACAAATTACAAATTTTGTTTGGCTCTGTGATGCAATATCAGACTGTGTCACTCTGCTTTTAGCCACCTAGACATTACTGGGCTGCTTGAATAACAAATACATAAATTAACACAAAAGTAATTCTGTTGTGATATTGGAAAGTGTCGTAACAGTTCGGGATCAACAAAGGGGCCAATTTTTTAGTAGACCTCCCTATTATACAATAATTGATGTGGCTGGAGAAAGAAGTACCACTCGTGGTACGTGTGCACCTGTTTGAATTAAAGATTGACAGCAATATTTCTTTAAATTATCACTTTTTTTTACAATATGACGTACTCTGACATTCTGATTAATTTTGCATTTGTGGATTATGAATGAAACAGCAAAATTCTGCCATTTTTTTTATCCATTTGAGAGGTCGGGCACTTTGACACTTGCTAACTAAACATATCACATTGGTTGGGAAGGGCCAATTATGGTTCACCTTTTTTGTGGTGTGGTCGTGATTAATCAGATTACTGTGTTTCATCTAGTGGTGCCTCAAAGAACGCATTATTGTTAATAGATTTGATTTCCCCTTTGAAACACACGGTCCTTTTTAAATGACTTGGGTGATCACATTTGCCCAAAAAGTTGTTGATATGTTTGACATGAAAAGCACGTGAAAACTGGTTGACAGTTTACAATGCACACTTCACCCTCTCCACCAGCCATCCGCCTTTCCCATTATTTTCCTCCATTGTCAGAAATGGTTTTGTCTCCTCTTGACTCGCCATTGTGAGCTGGGGGCTTCTGGTTTAAGGCTGTGACGGGATTTGGGAGAATAGCTGTTATTCCAGATTAAGGATGGAGATGAAGATGACAAGTGAGTGACAAAGCAGACTTGTGGGAGGCCTGAGTTAAGAAACAATGTCAAGGTCAAGCTGTGGAGAGGGAGATATGCTGTAGCGAAAAGTGTTGAAATGGCACGCATGCACGCACACACACATGCACACGCATGTGCACACGAACACACTCATCCACATGCCGTGTATTCCTCCGATGGTTTATATAAGTGCAATGATGTGCTCCAGCTCTTCCCCACTTATCACCATAAGCCATACTTTATTGCCAGGGCCACCTGAAAGAAAATTAGACAAAGCCTCATCCAAAACCCCCTCAGGTCCATCAGTTCCTCCACCTTCCTCCTGCAGACATTTAATACAATTTAATTGCTTCCGGGATATTGTTGGGCTGCTGTTCCCAACTCTAATGGACGAGCTAAACACATTTACGTTATGCCCTGCTTGTTTATTTATTGATTTACTCCGAGAAAATAGCAGTGTTAGCTCTTTATTCATGTTGGATACATTTACATGATTTTACCAGTTCCATTGACGGAGGTTTACTTTTCATAAATTATTACTCCGCATATAAAACTAGGTGGAAATTCAGTGCTGAACACATTTATTAGATCACCAACCAGAGTAAGGTCTATTTTCTTGTACATTATGAGGCACCTAATTTTATTAAATTTTTGCTCACCGTATTTCAAACAGCAAGAGAAGGGAACAATGAAAACTATAAAATGCAACTATTCTCGTGTAATACACCAAATGATTTCTGTGACTGTAGACTGTGGAAGTTTAGTTCCTGCTAAGTGACGTTTTAAATGGCTGCCTCAATATGTGATCTTTGATTGACTGGTGACCAGTCCAGGGTGTGGTCTGCCTTCCGGTAAAACTCAGCTTCCTGCAATCCTCAACAGGACAAGGTCACAGGCTTGGGCAGTAACGGAATATACATAATGCATACATTAAGTAATAGGATGCAAGAAAAGGAAACTATGCCACAAGTTATAGAAAACTAACACATGATCAATTTACAAGTAAAATTAGTAAAAATTAGTCAACATTATGTAAATTTTAAGAAAGTTGGGTTAAGTTCCTGGACTTTTTTTTTTTAAGGATACTAGTACCCCTCCCAAGGGGAATAGAAAATGGAAGGATGGATGGACAAAGTATAACATTTCTCAAGGACAACAGTTGTAATTACTTTGGTAAATTACCGGGGTAGTATGTCTTTTGTTATCTTCTGCATATTTTTGGCAGATTTTATCTGACAGATTGTGACGTCACAGCCTCGGAATTTAAAGCAAGTCTCTCTTTAATTGAAAGTGAAAGTTGAAATACAATGATAAAAAAAATAGCACCATATATTTTCACCCTTTTTAGAAAATTGCTTGATGTGTGAATTATGCACCAAATTGCTTTGTTCAGCTGATTTTTTTTTAGCATTTTATTTGTTCCGGAATTGATGAAATACTTTGCTTCAAGGGGGCATGGCCTTCTTGAAAAGGTCACTGCCGCCGCTGACTGAATTTTTGGGTCAATCTTGTTCTTGTCCATTGGCATCTTAATCGGGGTACACATATACTGACCTTTAATATCATAACTGATTTTTAAAATGTGAAATACCACGTATAGCTCTATTAGCGTGTGGTGTATTTGAGATGACCAACACAGCCCTTCGCATATGACAACATATCCACCAGCATGATGATCTTTCAAGGACTTGAGAATTAGAGATAGCATAGTTAGTATGCATATCTGTCTCACAATTATCAGGTTGTGGCTAGAAATCTGGATTTTGGGCAGGGCCGGGTCTAGGCGGGGGCAAGAGGGGGGCCGGGCCCCCTCAAATAAATATGCCACCCCAAACTAAATCCCCCAAATATATTATATTTCACATATTTTTATTATCTCATGCTTCTGTCCTCCGCTCCACTTCTTAATGCCTTAATATCTTACTTGCCCTGTCAAATATAAAATACATCATGTTGTTTCTCCCCTTTTTACTCTGCTCAGAGTATCGGCCTGCTGCTCACTGTGAGGGATAGCTGTCTGCAGTGAGCGGAGACTCAACTTCCAATCACCCTTCAGTATGCAAATGAGCCAATGTCAGGTTTCTAATAGCAGTTTGAAGCAGTAAACTGAAAATGAGCTTTGGTAAAAGCCTTCATAATGTTTTGTGAAGAGACATACTTAATTGTTAAAACAATAAAAGAAGAGTTCCTATTTTTCTTGTAAATATTATTTTTTTCAGTCAACAACAACAACCAAAACCATATAACCAAATTCTTCTAGCAGTTAAACTGTCGCCTATTCACCTCGAACAAGGTGTGTGCACCCACTGGCCTGTCACGTGTCATAGAACAGGTAGTAAGCTTATTGCCTCAGTCTAATCACACATTATGTGTGCGTGCAGACCCTTAAAGAAAGCCTCACCCCCACCCAGCTTCACATTTTTACTTTTCCACTCCTGCAAAACTTTAAGCAGCCTTCTCCCCACCTTGTGTAACTGAGTCTCCTCAGGGACTCAGCCTTGTAAACAAGTGACATATAACAGAACAGTAGTGGAGAGATTGCTTGCATTCAATTCTGCTGGTCATTCTGGGGTTACTTTTGCAATGCAGAATAATCTCCCCTGTGTGGAGTTTTGCAAACTCACTCCGGGCTTGAGAATAGTTGTTTGTATGTATGTGATCTGCGATAGGATAAGTGCTTTAAAAAGGATAGCTTGATGAAAGTCAGGCATTTTGTTATGGTTCAGAGTTTCACCAAGGAGGTGAAAAGGGGATCCAAGAGCAAGCGGGGTTAGAGATGGAAATAAGAAAGGATTTGCTTTGGTGTGAATCGAGGTGAGGCGATGGGTCCGGAGTTCTGTAGAATGGAGGGTTGAGTCTTGAGGGCAATCCGAAATACGGAGAATGAAGGCAGCGGTGAGGTAGGTCTTGGGCGGGTCACCGGGAAGCTTCAGGCAGAAAAGAGAAGAACAAAAAACACACGGCTACGTACACAACAGGATAATTTCTAGGAGTACAGATTTGGACCGTAGTACCACGACATAAAAGGGAATAATCTGGGGCTGACTACCGGCTGCACTGAGTTTATATTTTGGTGTTGATGAGGCTGATGAGCTGCAGGTGTGGAGGAGGAGGAGCCTGACACTGCAGTGGCGTGACCAGAAAGTGAGAGAGGGAGCCGCCCAAGTCCTATCGGGAACACAGAAACTCCAAAACAGAGTGACAACACCAGAACACCACTCATTTGTTGACTTTGATCAAAAGGTTGTTTGTTTGTTTTTTTGTTGGTTTTGTTTTGTTTTTTCCTTTTGTAAACGTTGTTTTGCTCTGCCCTGCGACCCATGTGAGGACAAGCGGTAAAGATAATGGATGGATGGATGCTTTACTCTGTTGTACAGAGTGTCAAAACATAGATATTTTTACACCACTGCTCAAAGTAGTTAATTGCACGACATTTTTATTTTCCTTGCAAACATCATGGATTGACACCAGGATTGCTTAATATAATAATTGCCAATGCACAATAGTGCTAGATGCCCTGGGTGAACAGCTGTTTTTTGATGACCCGGAAAAATATTTTGTTGACTTCAGGTGAAGATTTTTGATGCCCCCTCTATCAAACGAGGATGCCCCTTCCACAAGACAAACATCTCAGCATCAATGGACTATCATTGAAAATTGGGACCACCCCGTTGGCCTTGCCCTCTGCATACTAGCCACTAAACTTCCAAAGTCCCATACCTGTGTTATACTGCACAGCTGATTTATTATCATCCTTTTCCCACAAATTTCATCTTCTCGGATGAGTACACGTTGGGTTTGAATCGTGACCTACCTACCTATCTTTGTGGAGTTTGAATGTTTTCCCCATGGTTGTGTGTGATGTTTTATTTTTTTTTCTACTGCTACCCTGTTCACTCACACAAAACATCCAAGTAGTTTCATGGAAGACTAAACATTTTCAATAGGTGTCTCATCAGATGCGCTGTTAGTTGCATTTTCATTGATTACTGCTTTCTTTTTTGCTTTCTGGTTACTTCAACTTGCAAACCAAAGTAGAGAAGGAAAAGGTCAACTCTGATGATCTTATGTCATACACATTTCTGCCACGTTAGATCGACTAAAATATGCTCATAGCAGGTCACTGTAATGTCACGATTCCCAATCAAATAATAACTTATCCATAATTATATAATAATATTATTTATAATCTAATAATTATATCCATATTATATTGATGGGGTGGCACATGTCAGGGGCTGACATTATATTCTGCAAAAAAAGGAGTTTGTCTCTTTTTGCGGATTGGTTCCAAATGGCTACAGGCTACGGGCCAGTAGTTGGGTGACCTCTGCTCCAGCACACCTGTGACCCTAATTAGGTGAGTGGTATATAAAATTAATGGATGGATGGTAAATATACTGACTTTAAAATAAGTTTAAATAAATCCTGTATTTTCTCATGTGTTTGTGTCTAGAATGTGTTTAAAGAATGTGGGTGGGTAAATCTTGTAAAATATGGGCAATACCTTCACCCTGATGGTCAGGTGAGCAGGGAGATTTGTGTTAAAGTGGCAGAGTGGACAGCAGCGGGCTAAATGAGACCGTGGTCGTGTAAATATCCATGAGCGCACTTGCAGATTAAGTGTTGTGATTTAATAGAGTCTGACTTGTGCTGCTGGGACGACTGCAAGGACCAAAGTGAAGATGCGGAACATGAGATAGTGTTTGTTTTCAAAAGCATCTCACAGTTTCTAAAAGCCAGAGTGCAGGGGGGGAGGGTGCTATTCCAATTTCTCTTTGCACTCTACTATCGCTATTAGCAGTGCCTTAAGATAAACTTTTCTCTGACTGATGAGGAAGCTCTATTAATGTGAAACCTGTAAAAAAGATGACACCATTGCCACTATCAAATAATTCCTTGTTTTTAAACTGCACAAACAAAATTGGCCTCTTGCGGGAAACTACATGTTGAAGTAATTACATCCTACTGAAGTGCATCCTCGCTTTGCTTGGGAGAAAGCAGGAGAGGAGTGTGTGCTCTTGAAGTATTATACTCTTCTGAGGAGCACTCAATTTAAATAATAATAACAATAATAATCCATTATTTACTTTTTCCATCCCTTAGTGGTTAGACTTCAAAGGGATGCACCGTTCCTTGAACATCCGCGCTTCTCCATCTAATTGACGTTTCGAGGGGTGCAAGCGATGTGTTTTTGTAAACAATCAATATTTCCCTGCTAAAAATAGATACTTACTTCAGGCATCAACTGACTTTTGTGAAATATACCATACCATCATATAAATATAAAATTTACCAGATGGAGGTTTTAAACGACACAATAGTAATGTCTTGTTTTTCTCTTGTTTAAAGCATCTTGTACTAAACATCTGACATGCCCTAAGCATCAAATCTCTCCAAGAGAAGAGTACAAAAGAACCCAATTCTTCTTTTTTTGTGAGTATTATTTAACGAAGGACAAAAGTCGACAGGCTTAATCAATTCAAAGGTAAAAGTCATGACTGCATTTTGTAAACAAAAATAAAATAAATACATACAATTCTAAATTCTACGGTTGAGTTATTTTATATGTAGCCACATTGAAGACTATACTCTACGCCAGTGGTTCCACTTGCGTCATGCCATGACACCCTCTCACTCACACAGCCTGATGATGGTTTCCAAAAGTAGAAATTAATGCAACTACTTATTATATGGAAATCTTTGTATTTAATTCACAGCCATTATCTCCGCTTGACCTCAAATTAAATGAACAAATAAAGGTCTTGAAAATAAATCTGCAATATTAATTAAAAAAAAATTAAATCGGTCAGAATGGTGATAGATTGGTTCGTACATCCACCTCAGAGTTCCAAGGAGTGGGGTTCGTTTCTTCCGTTGTGGGGTTTGCATGTTCTCCTCGTTCTCGCGTGGGTTTTCTTTGTGTACTCTGTTTTTCCCACATTTCAAAAACACGCATGGTAGGTTGAACACTCTAAAATCGCACTCACAATCATACCGAGGGACAATTTAGAGTCTAAATTGTCCCTCGGTATGATTGTGAGTGCGATTGTTTGTCTTTGTGTGCCTTTGATTGGCAGATGACCAATTAAGGGTGTACGTACTGCCCATTGACAGCTTGAACCTTTGTGAGGATAAGCAGCTTAGATAATGGATGGATGAATGAAATCTAGATAAATAGTAAATGCCTTTGCTATATTGTATAAGACTTGTATTATTTACCACAAAATTTCAGCTCCTTTGAAAAAGTTTCCTTTACATTTTTTGCCTCCCGAGAAAAAGTAGTTATACCTCACATATACCATCGATCATTTACTTGGAAATAACATTAAATGTTTCCACATACCTCCTGCAATTTGCTGTATGGAAAATAAACTTACTTCAATATACCCGTTATCTCCTCACCTACACCTGTGCAGTGTATTACTGTCCTTAAAATGATCTGACAGAACATAGACAAAGTTTTGTAGTTGGTGTCTAGCATGAAATGAACAAATAGCTAATTAACACATGTCACATATCTAAAATGGTATTTGAGAGCTCAATTGACCCCAAGATGTTTTAAATTTTCAAAGTTTTGTCAAAAAGTCCTCATGGTAGCCAACATCATGCCCGTAAGACCTCTTAAATGTAATAACTAAAAAATTAAAAAAAAATCTTGAAAGTGTACCTTCAATAGTTGCACACAGCACTTTAATGTTTATCAACTAGTCGATATCAAAAAAGATGTGAGAATAGTTACCTGTCCATGGAGTATAGTATGTATTTATGAGATCATCACAAGTTGGAAAATTAAACTTGCGTCCATAAATGACACTAGCATACTTATTTTCCTCACTTTTTTTCCTTTTTTATTCCCATCATCAAAACAGAACCCAATCAGAGATGGTTGTTTGGAAAAAAGAAATAATAATACACAGACAGACAAACCATTTCTTCTTTCAACGTGCCTGCAAATCATTGTCATTTTGCTCGGCTCCCTCCAAGTGGCGGCCTGGTTGGCGTTGTGCCTCGTTAGGCTCTTGAACTGCTCCTGGGCCTTCAGAGCTTGCGGGCACGACCTGGACCAACAAGAATGGTTGGATGTGGGTGTGTGTGTGTGCGTGTGTGTGTGGGCGTGTGTGTGTGGGGGGTTAGGGTTGTATCATTTCCAGTGGTCGGAGATGTGCATGGGAGTGGGGATGGTTCTCTGCCAGTTCCTCGGGGCCAGCACACGCATCGCCCCAGCATTTTACCTTTACGCTTTAGCGACACCTGGAGTGAATCTGTTAGCCCCCGGCAGTTCATTGGGGCTCGTGTCCTGGTAATTTATTGGCATCTTTGTCCTGGGGACTTGCCTAGCTTGGGGTGGGAAGGGCTCAGCACTTTGCTGCATTGAAAATAGGTTATCTGTATGATGGTTCTCTTTGGACGAGGTTTCAGTTTCACATTATCTAAATAAAATAAAATAAAGCAGTTTTATCAATGAAGAACGAGAGGGAACACGTTTAATGAAGTGCTCCGATGAGGTGGGCTTGCTATTAGTGCGCTAGTATTCCATATTGGTAACAAGTGAGGTTGTTAAAAGTAAGAATTTTTGACAAAGGTCCTTCATTTTCTCCTTTTTTTAAATTTTTTTCTTGCTTTGTATCCTGTCATTCAAATATGCTGCCCTTGTTTCTCTGAAACAACACATTGTGAAATGACTAAAAACAGCGCAAAGCAAAACTGACAGTAAACACATTCATGCCTAGTTCAACGCGACCGCTTTGTTATCGTCCCATTTTGGCTTTCCGACTCAGAGACCCTTGCCGCCAACCTCCACAACACACCGAGGACAGGGAGGAAGCTGCCACTGCGACGCAGCACCCGGTGTGACAAGCAAGGTCCTCTCTGTCAGATGAATCAAGGATGTCCTGGAATCTGAGCGAAAGGTGCTTACTTGAAAAGACATCTGTGTAGGAAAGTTGCAGGGGAAGCAAGTAAGTCAACACTGCGCATGTTGAGGAAGCTTTTACAAACAAGCATGCAAGAACTTCTCAAAAACAGTGCAAACAATTCGATAAAAATTTATGTCTATATTTGCATGATGATTGTTTTGTCAGATGGATTGTACAGATTATTTAAATAATTTCCAACTTAGATTTGAGTCATGGGAAAAAAAGGTAGCTAAAGAAATCAGGAACCCTATCCATTATGAAATTCAGAGGTGCCCGCGAGGACCAGATGAGCAGCCCACATATCTGTTACAAAAATAGCTCAGCAGTGATGGGGCATTGTGATTTTCTAGGAATGCTGTGTAAGTGATCATCTGAAACCGTAAAACAATGAAGGAGAGTTAGAGAAATAAAATGTTGCATGTTGGTATTTTTCTGTTTCCCAATCAGAGTAAAAAATCATTAACATGATCAGTGTCCTCACATATAAATGAATACCATTAATCATTTATTCTAACTTGGGCTGTCGCTAATAAATCTTTTTTGAATTGATGACCCGATTATTTCATCAATTACTCTGGTAATCACAACCCCTGTTACGAAACAGAATTGTTTGTCTCGACCAATTTTTAGTGTTGCTTTGCCAAGTAAGCTGATTTTTATTTCCTCTAGCCCTAATGATAATATATAATAATAATAACAAAGTTAAGTCAAGCAAACATTCAAGCATTTCAAGTGTGTATCAAGCTGAAGGCCCTTTTTACAAACTAATCAGTAGCCAAGAAGTAGCTCTCAGCTTCAAAAAGTTGAGTGACCACCGTCACACACTGGCTGAGTCCAAATTCACAAGGCTTAGTCCTCCGGAGGCCACATTTGTCGGCCACATGACGTAATTTCTGGCGCGATTCAACATATGCCATGTTCGACTTCATCCGACCCTTGAATCCAACCTTCAAATCTGGCCTTCGTTTCCATGGAGATGGGCCCTGAGCGAAGGCTGCTTTGGTGCAAATTTCATGAGTGGTGTGTTCCGAAATATGTAAAGGCGGTGATGCATTTTTTTTCTGTATTTGAGGATTTGAACTAGGGTGTGTTTCTGCTAGAGCTATTAGCTTGGAAACCCCAGGCAGATTATGTACCTCAGTTTTTTAGGCATGCCAACCCCCATATGAAATTCACACAAAGAAGAAAATTGTTATTTCACGTTCTCTCATTGGCATGTTTTTCTTCTGTCGACAAATTTTCATTGACAGGTTAATTGGGATACAAATTGATTGATCTAAATACTCAACCGTTGTTACCAAGTGTGTTTACAATTAACTAAGTAAACTGCTGAGTCTGAACGCGGGTTGTCTTCGGGTGCCTCCATGTTTTAAGTCTTGAGGAAGTGTGAAGAAAGACTTGGGCCCAATCCCAGTACCCATCCTCAAATGTGCATTCCCGTCAAGGCTGCGATTGTGTATGGCGTCCCAATTCTCCTTAGTGCTCCGTCATCCCGCCCCAATTGTGACCTTATTCCACACTTCGGCTGAGCCGTATCCACAACCGCTCGGCTGAATCACATATCCCACAATTCTTTGCGGAGTTGACCAGACTAGCAGGAAACTGACAACGTTCAGTGGAATTCCTTTTCCTGTGTCCAAAAAAATATATTTTCAAGAGTAAATATTGAATTAGTACATACTTGATCATTCAGATTTGTTCAATTTCATTGATGTTTTAATGTCACTTAAATATATAGTCATCTGCCTCAAGTTGGATCTAACTACGTTTGCATATATATTTTATCCTAGTGTATTTGCCATATTCAGCGACCTTCTGTGCATGCCCTGCAGATCGCTTCAGATTGGCCCATAAATGAAGTGCCAAGCAATGAAGGCCCCGAAATTTGCTCCGTTGTAGCCTTCACACATGGCAAGTCTCCATGGTTACGAGGCCCGATTGTCCGGCCCAATCCCAATACCTGCACTAAACGCTACGGTCCTCATTGAAGTGCACACATAGTTTAAGTGCACGTCTTGTTCGAGAGCGTAGTATACAAGCGGACAAAAATTGCAGAATTGTGACGTGTGAGCTATGTAATGCTTAAAATTATGTTAAATCTTCGGTAAAGTATAAAAACGTAAAAACCTGTGTTTAGGCTCCCAGTCGATGGCAGCTATGGATCCATTACTCATCCTATTTGCGGCCACTAGAGCATGTGCGACGCCTATGCTGAAGATTGTGTGAAGTACACACAAGGACAGAAATATGCATTCATAATTACATATATACATGGTTGACAGTAAAAATACATAAGTGACTTTAAAACATCGATTGATATGACACATTTACAATTTTATAAAGTATGCAACAATTTGCTATTTACAATTGAAAAGACATCTTTTCGGCACAGGGATTGCTCCAGACGTTGCCATTTTCCCATTCTTTCGGTTAAATCTGCAATGAATTGTGGGTAATATACTTCAGCTGATGGGTTGTGGCCGGGGGCTCAGCCGAAGTATGCAACAAGAGCGCAAAAGTGGTTGGGTGACGGAGCACTTTAGAGAACTAGGAAACCCTACACTAGGGCTGAGCGATAAACCGAAAATTTACCGTTACCGAAATTTATTCCAATGACCGAAATCATTTTGCCCATGTCGGTAAATTCGGTGTTTAAAAAAAAAGAAAAGCCTTTTCTGTCTGCGGCAATGTTCATGCCCCTTTAAGACGACTACAGCGCCTCTAGTCACGTGACTCCACCCGTCTGATCGAGAAAGAAAACAGATGTCGCGGTCGTAGCTGGCGATTCAAATCCGGAAGCTTTTTCACCACCCACAACACAACCATGCTGTGCTTAAAGTTCAAAGTGAGAAGCAAGGTTCGACAAGTAACAACAGCCCATAACGGAGGCGACACCATACGAGAGAACGTCTCAAAGGTGGACGTGATAGCCTAGCACATAGCTAAAGATTTAGCTCCTCTAGTTACAGTGGCGCGCACAGGATTTAAACGCTTCATGAAAGCCGTATTTCCCGATATGGACTACATCGGGCCGGGAGCTTAGACATGTCAAGCATTTTGCATCTACATCCGACTTATGGTCGGGTCGCAACATGGATCCCTGATTGAGCCTGACTGTGCAGTACATAGACGACAAGTAGCGACTGTGCACCGGAGTACTCGAGACAGCACATTTTCCCCGATGATGCACACTTGTTTATTTGGCTTGCATTGACATTTTCTTTCATTTTATTTAGCATTTTTTTTGTTTGGCATTATTTACATCATGCCAGCATCTTTGCGCAATCTATTTGCAGAAAAAGATTTTTCAAGAGGTACCCTTTTTCTTTGTGACATTGTTCAAGTCATGCAAAGCAAGCTATTTGAAATGTTTGTTCAAATGATTTTTGTACTTTTATTTTTCATTGAAAGTAATGTGTACCAGTTGGTCAATAAAAAAACAGTTAATATGCATTTCCTGCATTTATTTTGATTTTAGTCCACGGGGGAAATTTACCGTGCATTTATCGTTATCGAGGTAAAATCGCTCAATTTCTCGCGATATTGATTTGAGGTCATATCGCCCAGCCCTACCCTACACACTTGCAGCCTTGACAGGAATGCACAATTGAGGGGCACAAGGGACTAAGTGTGGGTGTTGGGATTGAGTCGCACCGGAAGTGATGTCACGTTGTCGCCATTTCAGCGTTTGCAGAGCGCATTCTATTAATTTGTACCTAGCTATTAAGCCGGTCCAAATTTACAATGGTTTATGGAGGCTACAAGAGGAAGAACCTAGAAGATTATAAAGGACCCCCAAAAGGTGACACTGGTACCTGCTAATGATGCATGTGGATCAAGCGGTTTCTCCTAGCCTGACCTGCTGTGTCCTGCCGGACACTGAGCTGTAACTTCACTGGCAGATGGCTGGAGGGAACTTGAAGAAAAAGAGTTGGTATTGAACATGTCCAAGAACAAGTTGCTTGTGTGGGTCCCTGCTCTGTAGCGGTGTTCCAAGATGAAGTGCAGCCTCCTGTTGGCTGTATCATTCACGAACCTTTTTACTTGGTAGGCAAACTACTGATGGTCCAGCAGGAGTCCTGGGATTCTCTACAGGTGGTCCAGCACAAGCTGATAAAAGGACTTGATCAAACTATGAATGAAATTAAATATGAATGAAAACTGCTTCTGAGCACACTTTCGTATCTTTCGTATCTTCTTCTCCACTGTGACTCTTGTTTGAGCTGAGCACATTGCCGCCATCTTGTGATGGTACAGAAGACCCAAGTGATAGTCGTTAGGCCTGTCCAAATTCACCAAGGCTCATGGAGGCTACATGACCCAGCTGCCAAAGTCATTGGCACAATTTATGATTTATTTTTTTTTGGGCTGCTTTTCTGTGTAACATTTATGTGACGGTTCGGTTGGGGAGGAGGACCTGGCAGTCTCTGATTATTTGCAGGTTCGCTTCCTTCCAGCCAGGCTCTCCTCCGGAGAAAGTGGGCGTCGGCTCCGGCGCACCTGCGGCTCGTTGTCTGCAATCAACGGGCAGCATAAGAACCAGCCACGCCAGGAGCTCGACGCCGGATTATTTCGTCATCTCGTGTGGTACTAGCCATGTCATGTCACGTCACGCCACGCTTCTCGGTCGCCCGATTCCTTGTGCCCTCGTGCTTGTCTGACTTCCGTGTTCTCTGTTTCCCCGTCCAGCCGACCTGTGCCCGTCCGGATCCGCTCCTCCCGCAACCGCTCCGAGTTCCTGCCCGGAGCTCATTCCGCCAGCGCTCTCCGCTACACGCCGTGCCCAGGCGTCCGCCGCGCCGCGTCTTCCGCACCTCCGCCTGCCCGACCGCACCTCCCGGTGCACCCCGCTCCGACGTCCGCTCGTCCGCACCTCCCGGTGCCCACCGCTCCGACGCCTGCTCGTCCGCACCTCCCGGTGCCCACCATCCCGACACCTGCCTTACGGTGCTCCCCTCCGGGCTAGCCGCCCTTCCTCATTCCCCAATAAACCCTGTCTCAAACACTCCTGTCACTCTTGGGTCCTCCTTCCCTCTCCCCCGGTTCGCGCAACCACGACAATTTATTGGCGATGTTAATTAATTTCATTGGTCAGTTGATTCTGATCGACTTGTACAAGACTTGGCCTCACTCTTATAAGCATCCTCCTCCTTTGCCTGGCTTAATCCACTTCTTGAGGACGTTTGTAATGTGCCTCAGGATGGTCAATGTTGGTTTTCGCCATGCAGAGATTTCTACAGATTTTCTGAATTGTTTGATGATATCATGGATTGTAGATGATGAAATCCCTAAATTCCTTGCAAATGTACATTGAGAAATATTATTCTTAGACTGGTGGACTACTTACCCATGCAGTTCACCACTTTGTGAACCTCGCCCTTACTTTGCTTATACACAAAAGCCTTTCAGTGATGCGCGAATGAACGGCAGCATGATCATGGGTGGAAGGCGGTCTTCAATTGCCCAAGTCAAATGTGTGGCCGACTATATTAGGCATCACCAAATGGCGGACCGCGGTCCGGATCTGGACCGTGTGATGGTTCGGACCGGACCCATGACCAATCTATGATGAATTTTTTTCAGGGCGCATTCGCAAACGTTGGCGCTGCAATTCTAGTGAATACGGAAAAGGCGTCACTGATTTGAGCCAATCAAATCTTTCGTTTACGATCCACTGCCAATTGCGCAGCAGACCGGAAGAGAGTGCTGCTGACAGTATGCCTTGCTAAAAAGTTAGCAAGGTGGATGCGTGTTGTTTTAAATGAATGGACGGAGAAATTTAGTTTTGTTCTGGTTGCAGCCGATTCAAAACCAGTGTGCATCATATGCTCCGAAACTGTCGCAACATTGCGAAGCGCCACTACGAAACAAAGCACCGCCCTTTTTGCAAAGTTATCCGCTGAAGTTTGAGGTGAGCGCACGCAAAAACATCGAACTTCGAGTGCAGTATAACAGATTTTTACATTTTCGTTTACAGCCCAGCGGCATGCAAACGAATGTTCACTAAAAGCATCATGGAATTTGGGGAAACATAAAAAAACATTCAGTGATGGGGAAGTTGCGAAGGAGTGCTTAAATGCGGTTGCACAAACATTATTAAAAGGAAAACACAAAGCCCAGATGTGTGACATAATCTACCAAATCCCAATGGCCCTGACTCCGTCCCAACCCAGATTTAAGTCACTGGCAGGGCAGTCACAAACTAATTTTTCTCAGGAAGAGAAGTTAAAAATATTCAAAAGAAAAGGTGGTGTCAAAGCTCATTTTGAATTAGTTTTTCATGAGGACACCCATTTTTATTGATTGTGTACTCAACATGTTGACCTGTTTTACTTGAATAATTGGGCTTTCCGTTTTTTTTTAAGCTGATAACTCTTTGATTTAAGAAAAAAAGGTAAAAGATGTTAATTCAATGCTTAGCACTTGATATATTTCTGCAGGAGATATTTTACTGTTTTTTTTCTGGAAGTGGCAAACTTAAGTTCCTGGAGCCACATTTTCTTGAATGTGAAATAAACGCCTAATATTTGTTTGACTGGCAAAGGTGTTTAATGGGAACATTGCTAAATATTTAGTATATAAGTGCGCTCTGTTGAAAATGACTAAATATTGAAACTATATAAAAATGTGAACATAGGCTAAGCATTAAGGGAAGTTGGACTTTGGTTCGGACCTTTTAATTGGAAGAAATTTTAGTCGTGGACCTCTGTGACTTTTAATTGAATACCTCTGGACTATATCATCCACAAGGGGAGATCTTGCAGTTTACATAAATTCATTCTTATACATGGATGCCAGCGAGTCAATTGATGCTTACACAATGTCAAGGACTGTGTGCGGTTCAACCACCCTCATTTTAAAGGGAATGAGGGAAGCCACTTTGGTTGGGCGGTAGTGGGCTGTGTGCCCTCCCACACTGGCACAACTGCCCCTTTCTACCAGCGCCTGTCGGCCAAAATACCAAAAGCGAGAAAACTCAAACCATGAGCAAATTTAGATGCACATTTTGTGTGTCTTTGTAGAGTATTCAATTAAATACAAGTATTCCGTGTTTTTAATTTAGAATTTACACGCCTTCCTAGTTTCATTGGTATTTGGGTTGTATTCAAGAAGTTCATGGTTAAAGTTTGCTATGTTAAAGTCACCAAGAATAACAAGGGGAGGATCTGGGTACTTGTAGTCAATTCATATGATGGAATGGCATATTTGTAAATTGTGTTTATTGTTGCAAGTCACTTTTGTATGTTTTTTTCGAACACATTTCGGCAGGCTAGCTTCTTTGCACAAGTTGCTAGGCAGAATGACATGACAACACAGGACCATAAAAGTGTGCATCTGACATAACACTGAAACGTAAGAAAAACACCTCGAATAAACTTCTCACTTTGAAGGCCTCTCCTACTGAGCCATCAAACACTGCAAACATTTTAGCTCCTTGTATGCTGGCACAAGCTTGTCTGCCTCATCCTTCAAAGCCAATCCTCAAAGCCAGGGCGATGGATTAACTACCGTTCCTCCTTCAGGAAAGGAGGGCGAGCACAGAGACTGGAAAAAAATGACAACTCCACAGTAAATTAGCTGCTTTCGACTTCGGCTCTGGGTTGTTGGTTTCTGATTGTTTTTTTTTTTTATTTGTTTCCTACAGACTTCTCTCAGTTCCCTCAGACTCAACAAAGCACCACTCAGCATCATTGACGGGTAGAGATCACAAGATCAGGGAGTAATGAGACCCACGCTCATTTCCACTGCAACCTCATGTCTGTCACTCTTCCCAATTCCATATACACTTTCTCCCACTACACATGCGCCTCTCTCTCTTTTTATCTTTCTCTCTCTATCTCTCTCTCTCTCACACTCTCTTTCTCTCTCTCAGGCTCTCCCTCTCTCTCTCACCCACCCCCCGACTTCCCCTCACTGCTGCTTGGTGTGGGGCAGGATGTAATTCATTAGCAGGCAAGCCAAGAAATGTCTCTCCTGCAGAGAAAAATGTGACAGAATAAAAACACAGACCAATACTGGAGTCAGTCTCCCCCATTCACTGCATTGTTCCCATCCTCCACCCACTTACAAGCTATTGAGGAAGGTCTGAGTCAGCTACGTTCCAAAGATCCTTCATGGCCTCTGTTCAAGGCGTGAATGTTGTGCCTTGCCATGCTTGATAAAATTCTAAAATATGGTCATGCAATAAACGCAGCTAATGACTGAGGTGAACATCAATGTCAGGCCAACTCAACTGAGGCTTCATGGCTATCAAGCCGGATGCTGGTGCACAAACGAATGAGGCACACATCTGCAGTGACGGCAAATCTCATGTTCAAACAGGAAGTGGAAACGCCACACACACACACATTCACGCACACACGCATACAAGCACACGCACACCAGCACGTATTACGCACCGAGAATAGAGAGAGAGAGATAATTCTTCCAAGCCGGAGGACGACGACATGGCAACAGAATTGCGTCACAGCCTGATCGCTGGAGGACGAAGCAAAAAGAGGAGGGGGGAGACAGTGTGTTGGCAGAGTGGCTAAGGAATTATGAAGGTAAATGCGATTGAGGTGAGGCAGAGGGTATTGCAGGCTGTATTATGTTTTTTATGAGTGGGTCTGCAAGTCAAGGATCAAACTGATTGAATGGACGGCCTTCAAGCAGATCCTCTGAAACATGTTCACCTACTGCATGTATGAACCATGAATAAATGAAATACTTTAGCCAAACTCAACATTTCCAATAAGATCTGAACCAATCTTGCGAGATCTCAGTAAATCCCAAGACTTCAGCTCATTGAATAGATCAATTATTAAAGGCATATTTTGCCTTGATTGTATTTTGTGTGACCACTGGCCGAAATAAAATTGAGTAAATTCAACAAAAGAAAATTTCAGCGTAGCAAAGAGCAGAAATGGCCATTTCGTCCCAGGGATGGAACGGTCCGTTTATCCCTGACGGACACCCATTTTGTGGACGAGGGACAGAGGATGAGAAGAATTTTTAAAACAGATGTACTATGCAAGGACAGAAGTGTGTTTTCGTAATCGGCCCATACCGGATGAAGTTCCGCAGGTGTAGAATTCAAATATTTAAATATTTTGTGTGTCATGGCCCTCAAATTGAATATTCAACTAAGAGAGACAGAGAGAGAGCGAGAGTGACTCATAGTATGCAAAAACTCTCAAGATACGTGCGGTTGTGTGAAGACGCAATTGATAAGCATCTCAAGTTGCATTTAATTTGAACAAAGGGATGAAATGCAAAAAATACAATCATCTCTACGGTGTGACCTCAGTCTGAGTTAATCAGCGTATTTAGCTCATGTGACAACAAGAGTTTGAGAAAAATTCATTTGTGCACTGTGTTGATGGCTGCGTTCGCCATTGTGTGTTTATAATACACATAATACCCCATTTAATAACATGGAGACCCGTGGCTACTAGTCCGAAGGGGCTAATGAATTTGCAAACCTCTATATGTTTTTTATGTATGTTTTTATAGCTAAATCTAGCTCCTGTGGCTTTTAATCAGGTGTGTTTTGTAGTCCGGAAATTACGGTAAATTGAACAGCTAATGAGCTTTAAAAAATGTTTCAGAATTATGAAACCGATGCTGTCAGCCTCTCGTCATGCACAGATGATTTCTTGGGGGGGCGGCAGGTGGGGTAATCGACGGACGAGTGAAATGTATGGACAGAAGCACTTTAAAAAGGACGAGGAGGGACAGGGACGCATGATGATTATTTTATGAATAAGGACGGATGTACAATGAGGGAATGGTGCCCAGGTCGCGGATGGAGGACGACGGATGGACCAGCTGAATTGGGTAAAGTGACCGTCTCTGGGAAAAAGGCACACATGTCATACATGCAGTCTTAAAGGAGACATGAGCATTCCTCCCTACAATTTAAAATTATTCCCGGGTGTCTTAATAACAGGTCTGTGACCTGCTTTTTTCACATTATCTCAAGGATTAAGACTTATAGACATATTTTGATGGCATATTTTTTGCAATGTTGAAATTGGCTCATTTTAGGGATGAGTCTGTTTCATGCATTGTGCCAAGCCTCATCTCACCCCACGTATTGTTTGTTCATTAGAGTGACAAGTTTGGATCACACCTGCATGTTCCTGCCGGCAGTTGGCCATCTCCTCTTCTGCCTCATTCGGTGGAGAATATTTGTGGCAGCCAACTGCTTATTCTACTAGTGGATGCAGAACCCAGAGAGTAGGGCCCACAAGACAATGAAAGCATTTTTGTGGTTCATGGATACGTTTCCAAACACAAACACCCTCTTCAGAGGACAATCATGAACTTTGTAAGTGCTCATTAAGACAAGTGCCCATAGAGATTCCATTGCATTATCACTCGTACGGCCATCAATTCATTACTCAGCCACTGAAATACACTTGTCAAATAGGCAAATGACACAAATACAAAGAAGAAAGAAAGTTGAAAAGAGTTGAACACGAAGGAACTTATTTTCGGAGTGGTTATTATGTAAATTAGTCACATGAAACAGGGGTGTAGAAGTACAGAACGAGATTCATAAAGATATTTTTAACAACTTAACAACTATATACTTACGCTGTTCCCAATACGCAGAGCAGGCACAATTGTTTGTTTGTATGAGACGGGGAGTGTAGCGAACTTCCCTTTTTTTTAAAGAACTTTTTAACAAACAGTTCATGTGGAAAGGTTTGTTCAACTTTATGAAGCTACCAAATCTACTTTCCCTCACCAGATGAAGTTGTCTATCTACCTATTTATCTATCTCGTTCGCTATGCAGCATGGTGCACAAGAAGTTCACATTTCTTGTGAGGGAGACAAGAAATTGAATTATGTGTGCTCAGGCTTCCTCCAGCATTCCAAAGCCAAGCATACAAAACAGCCATAACACAGAAAAGACCTGAGAAACAATGTTGTTTTTTTTTTCAACATATCTGGTATTGGATTATTCCAAAAGTAATTAAATCTATTCAAATTACATTACTTTTATCATTATGGCACTTGGATTACATTCTTAACATTTTGTAACAAGTAACTGTATGCTTCCACTTACCCACAGCCGTACCCCACATGCAGGCGCACCAAAAATTTTGAGCCATTAAAAAATATCAGGTTGGGAGGCACCATCTAACTTTTCATCTTCAGACACCCAAAGGGGCAGCAACGTCTTTGGTGTGTTTTGGCTTTATAGTAATACAGGCTTTGTCATTGTGAGTGGACCCATATAAAAGAAAGCAAATCTGAAAGCATGTCTTTGGAGATTTAGTTGTGAATAATTGTCACACATGCATGTTCATCATGTGGCATATGGGCCTCACCCATCTACAAGACCGGGTTCTAATGACTTGGCAGCGGCCGACAGGCAGCTCTGTCTCGCTGGGCATAACCAGGAAATGGGCGAGTGCACTGCAGTTTATTACCGCAGCACTTAAGAAACACCTTCATCTGTCAGCCAATCAGATGACACTGATGCCACATCCCCACTCGGCCTACATTTTAGAACCACCTTGGAAGAGGTTCTGAAGAGTAGTTCCATTGTACTCACAGCCCTGAGAAAGTGTTGTGGAAAAGCAACCATTCAGGGCGGAGAAAGCCCGTTTCGGTGTGGAACCGGTTCAGTGGAAAAGCAGACATAGCAAGCCAAAGATTGTATTTTTGGATCTTCATTGAAATTTTATAAACTCAAACTGTGATAATACGTTACTTGGTTGTCGATATATTCACTTCTATTTGGTAAACCACCGATTACTTGGGATGCCATTAAAAAAGCGTTGTAAATAGAAAGACAACGTAAAAATACAAGAGATAATGACATTCCACCATCTGTGATGCCAAAGAAGAAATTACCAGGAGCACAGTTTGACGGACTGTGTATCTCGTATGTCTTTACTGTACTAATGCCTTTCAAAAAATTGTCACTTTCACTTTTTGTCACAACAGAAATTACTTAGCCCAACAACTGAAGGAACCATAGAGAAGAAATAAAAAACACAGCTTGCCAACATGCCACTTTTTCTTTCTCACTCTGAGATGTAAAGACAACTCCTTTGTCCTCAAGAAAATCAGATGTCAAGCTCTTGTTTACCTAATTGTAGGATGTGTCACCTTGAGATCATACAACAATGAAAGCCTAGTTGCGGCTGAGGCCACCAGTCTGATTTACTAACATCCCAAATAGAGCAAACACACAATTTAACACCTGCTAACAGATTGGGAACGTTGTGGGTAGGCAAGTTGCGTGTGAATTACTCGCTTTTATTATGATCCCAAATAGTGGCCACTAAATTGCTTGTTCACTTACTCTAACAGATTGCGTGTGCAAATGCAGTGAAGACCATATTTCAAAATGATTTTGCCCTTTAGATAGCGTTGATTCTTATCACCATGGAAAAGTGAGGGAGTTTGAATTAAAAGACTCAAATACAGTACTGAGGTACAGAAAATAAAGTCATCTCTCTGACAATTTTGGGGAAGCCAGGAAACTCATCAAAACAAGTGTATGGCAATTGGATGTACAGGTATGTTCCCATTCTGTGTAACATTGCGTTTAAAACCTCGGACAGCATACCTGGAAAACTGCTCCCTGAAAGATAGAAATGAGAAGTTAAAGGAGGTTTCCTCATTGTCAACGTGTTATTTACGACATTTTCAGTCCTTAGATCAGTCAGAAGCTGCAAATTTGCAATGCAGATTTTGTTGGTATTTTAAAACTGCAACAAAAGGTTTTCCCAGCCGCTTCTTATAGCCGCTAGTTTCCAGCTGCCTATCAGATGAGCTATTTAAAGACGTAAAATCCGCCAGTGCATTTAATCTCAGGTTTGATAAATCCTACTGTTTATGCTAAATTAATGCATTCACAACTGCACCGTAATTTATTGCATTTGGCTGATGCAAACCTGGTTGTGTCCAATTAATAGATCAGCATCCACATCTGTTTGCCAGCTTCATCAGGTTTTTGCATGTGTGAACCATTAGGTGTGCAAAGAACTAAGAAGAAAATACTATGAAATTAATTTTTGGCCACAATGGGTTCTAAAATTTGACAGATGGATGGAGTGTTTTGGTAACCTCATCTCATTGGAGAAAAAAACTAAATTTTATTTTAAATGAAAGTGAACTAAAGCATTAAAACTAAACCCAAAGTATTTAGTAAATAAAACATTAACAAGGGTTATTCATAAAATATTTTTCAAGTTCGGCGGAACGGATTAAAATGTTTAACGGGCCGCATGTGGCCCCTGGGCCATAGTTTGCCCACGCCTGGGTTAAATGGACAGCAGTAAATTTGCTTTTTTTTAAGTGACAGACATGGCCAGCAGCTAAACAAGCTAAATTAACAAATAAATGTACTAAATATTTTAGCATAATTCGGGAGATCATGACATGCAATAAACACTGTGTATTTTTCTTTTAGTGTTTGGACAAGATCAGTACAAACCTTTGATGAGTAACATTAGCTGGTTTGTGCACTGGGGCACAGCCAAGCTACGGAGCAGAAAAAGACCTTCCGCTTGGCTTTGTGTAATGAATAATTGACTGATAGCGTAACTAAAGGGTCAAGCAAAACTGCTGATTGACTAATCGCTATCACGTGTTATACAATACAGTACAGCCACAATCGGTTTATTCTCATCTGTGTATAAATGCTAGTCTTTCAAGATTTTCTCTACTACGTAGGTGAGGCATCAGAATCACTTCTGACTGACAGCATGCAGGGAGATGAGCTGGAATAAATCAAATGCGCCAAAGTGTCACAGCCGGCGAGTCACAGAGTGGTTCACTTTCCCTGCTGCCACCGTGCTACGGCGTGTTATCCAGTCCCGACTCTGACAAGTAAGGACAGCGCGACCAGCAGCATGTCGAAAAGAGTCATCTAAGAAATGCTGCTCCCTGTGGCTGAAACGAAGCATATTATCATGTGTGGTGCACTACTACATATGGTGCAGACACTTTTGTTCCAAGAACATGAAGACAAGAAGTCACACTGTCAGTAGTTACTGCACATCTGACAAAAATGATCAGCAAAAAGGGCACAACTACACATCATTCTCAGTTGTCCTTAGCTTTGTCACATACGCTGTGTCACACTGGAGTGAGAAGAGTGTGAGGATATGTGGGTGAGGTGGGGGGAGTGTCGCAGATGGCTGCTTGCGCCTTCCTCCTGATCATTGTATAAATGTGGGAGGGCTGAGACTTTTATGGTTTCTACATATTTGACTGATGAAAAAGAAGAAAGGGGGTCTTGTTGCCTCTAATTTCAGCACTCACCAGAAATATAATGTGCATTCCTGCAAAGCTGCGTCCTAAATGCCAAACGAATCCTCATTAATTTAAATGAGAAAAAAAAAAGATGCACCAAATAACATTTTGGGTTTCACATTGAGCGAGTATCAAGAGTAATTCTTCTTCCGGGCGTGTGTTCATGTTTCAGTGATTCATCATGTGAAACCACGGTGGACTTTGTAAGGAGCGTGGGGTAGATGTTAGTAGGGAGTTTGATTTCTGTTTTCAACTGCAGTATATAAGTGCCATGACACTGAGCATATAGAACGACATGATTTTGTAGATTACATTTTATATAATCCTGTGAGAATATATCCCTCCTCTAGTTCTGTATGTAGTTCTTAATTGTGACAGGGAATTGATAAATGTATCCCTGCAGGGAGGAAAAAAAACAAGGCACACTACATTACATCTATATTGTCAAAGACAAATAGTGACTAACATGACAGAGAGATATAGTAGGTGGCGACAAATGGTCAGACACTGACATCCAAAAACAGCACAAATGCGGGACTCGCCCTCTTGACAGCGGATCAGACGTGGGAGGACTGTAATCCCGTGTGGCATCTCACCGAGAATAAGGTAGTAAGTATCTCTCGACAACAGAGGAAGAAAAAAAACATAAAAGAAAGGCCATGGATGGAGCACTGGTGCAAGGCACATTCTGCCAGAAAGAATCTGTTGGAGGTCTTCAAGTGGGAAAGCGCACAAGTGCCGACTCAGTACAAAGAGAATTGTGTAAAGGATAAAACTGACAGAGAGCGTGCATGGAAGCAAAATACAGTCGGTAAAAGAAGAGTGTTTGTGGAGAGTTTTGGAGGGTAGAGCAGAATAAAGCGGGGGTACACACATATCAATATGGGGCCAGAATTCTTCAAAGTCAGTAAAGATTGTTGTTTCTAAAAGACTATCTTGATGAATTATCCAATGATGTCAGGGCATTTGTCAAGTGGAAATTTTCTCCAATTTGCTTAAACAATCAAACAACTGAGGCAAATAAACTTAACCTGTTCAATATTTCCATTCACTTTATGACTCCATGGCGTTGTCATTACATGGAACAAAAGCCAAGTAGGGCGCAACCTTAAACTTGAGCTGTGACCTTATACAAAGAAATAAGCAAGTGGTGAAGTACCCCAGGGGTCACTAACCTTTTCGAAGCGAAGACTTGCTGCTTGGGTACTGATTAAAGCCAGGGTTTTAACGGTTTGATAGACACTCCCAAGGTATGAAACCGATAAATATCAACAGCATCGGCGCGCTCAAAAAAGAATGGCAAGTTTTTAGCAGCAAGAGGTTTAAAATAACTAAGACATTTTTTGTTTAAGCGCTAGCATCCCGACAGAGTTAGCTGCATTGAACCTACTGCCGCCTCCCGCTTCAAAAGAGATTTCTCTGACACCGCACCCTCAGAGGACAAATTCGGCGGACCTGTACACCTGATGCAGGGACTTTCTGTCCACACATTAAGATTTTACTTTGCCTCCTGATGCCAATGAAAAAGGTTATATCATAGCAACTGTAATGTTGGCCTACTGGAACTTTCCCCGGAGACAAAATGATAAGGAAAAAGGCTCGTAAATGACTTTGCTGTAATGATGAGTACAACTTCTTTTTGTTATGAAGTGGAATATGAGGCATTAAAATCTATAGCAAAGTACTTGTAACCGATTGGGTTATTTTTTTGTGGGTTCTGTGATGAGCCTTTTGCATATTTTCAACAGATTAAAATGTAAAACAGAATATAATATATTGGAACATTTTTTTGCGATATTGTTAATATTCTTTATATAAATCACAATATTAAATTGGATGCCCTGCAAAAATACATGGTGACAATAGCACTTCTCTCACGTGTGATGCATGAGTGCGTCCAAGCGTGTTTTTGGCAGTAGGTCTGGGCACAAAAAAAAAATAAAAAACACCGGGGCCTATAACCATGATATTACACCTCTGCCCCAAGCTATCGCATAACATTATTCCCTGACATCAACACTCAACACAACAGCCCCTCGAAATAAGGTTCAACACTAATAAACTGCTAGTAAACAATTTATTACACTGTGACTGATTAAAAGGGTAAGGTAGCCGACGCTCACTCTCTGTGTTGACAGCTAGCATGACAAGTAGGATGTTACTGACCACAGCCTTTTAACTTAACAAACATGGACGACTGTTATGTCCTGTTCGCAAACTATTTTACCAAGCCATGAATGATACAATACATAATGCAAGAATGAGTTTACAAAACCTGTTTCCGGTATATAGGCAGAAATGAATCGGCACAAACCTACCTGATGATGTCTGATGCTGCTTTTAGCGGGCGAATGCATGCATATGTCCTCACCACAAACCTGGAATTTTAATCTTTATTCACTGCAGTGATCGATTTTAACAAAGCACGCCTACTCAAATGTAACTATCCTCATTATTTTCACTCATTATTGTCTAAAGAAACGTAACAAGTACATGGCATGGCCTTCTTCCAAAGAATAAGGAGGTCGGTGGAGTTTCTCACTTCTCAGACATTTTGAGCATTGAAGAGCAGATAAGCTGCATAGATGGATGGATGATTCCAAGTTTATTGGCATGTATGCAAACCCCATTTTGTATTATGTACATTTTTGATGCAAAAAAATATGTAATATAATAATGTTTTTGTCAATTATCTACTGTGTGAGTACTTAACATCACAAGTATGACTCTTTGCTCTTCCAACAAAAGAAAAAAATGAATGCAATGCCAAACAGCAAAGCGGCAAAATGTTAACGATGTGACAAAAACAAATTATTTATTAGAGATGTGAAGTTCAGAACACAGAGGAAACCACTGATAACACCATCGTATTTGAAAATAAAAACATTCTTAATGAGCGCAACTGCACTTCTTTGTCTACCATACACCACACCCGCAGAGAAGAGAGGGTCTCAAATGGATCTCTCAGACTGACCTTTGCAATTTGCATTTCGTTAATGCTGCTTTTCCATTAGCCTTATTCCACACTGCGACGGTCTTTCTCATCCCTGACTGGTTGCGATGCAGCAAGGAACTCTGCTATCCACTCCTAGTTCCTAGATTTACACCAGCGAGACGGAGACGCCTGCTGGCCATTGCCAAAGGGCTTCAGATGTCGCAGAGTGACCACACCGAGCCACCAACTTGACGAGGCGGCCAAATGAATGAGAGTGAGATCGGGGCTCAGTATAAATGAGCGGTGGCAGTGACCTTTGCGTGCCGTACACAAAATCATTACAGCGCTATTTTATCCATGGTATAGTACATCTGACATTGCAAATATGATTCAAATATTGTTGTAAAACACAACATTTGTGTGCTGTATACACTATATTTTCATCTGGATGGCAGATGGAAATAGATTTTTTTTTTGTCTATACGTCATATGCCATTTCATGGGCTGTACAACAAATTATATTTTGAATTCCCAGAAAAACAGTAAGCCAAAACCGGCCACTTTTGTATCAATTGATCTGCCCTCTGCCTGTTAGAAAAGCAATGGTGGTCGTGCGATGTTGTGCCGGGCCAAGCGAAGTGCGGTGATGCTGTTTGGAGCTAGTTCGAAAGAGGCATAAATGGACAAAAAAATGCCAAATACTACAGCCAAATTATGGCAACATGATTTGTTACATAATGCTTCTAACATTGGCACTGATGTTCTATAGGTTCACTAGTCTGTGTCTGTTCCCACTTTAGTGACCATGCAAATGTGACTCAGAATAGTTGTCAGTCTCGAGGTGTGCCCAGTGTACTTAAAACAGAATGACACGATACTCAAAGGATAGATGTTATTACAGAGGCAGGCAATATTGGCTTTGACATTTTTTTTTGGTGAATTGAATGTGCGTGCGTGTGTTCGTCTGCGTCTTTCGATGAGGTTGATGTTTGCTCTAGGTGCGGTTGTTGGACGGTCTGTCTTATTGAGAACACAGTGTTCAGTTTCAATTCTTTTCAAGCAAATGAACAAAAAAAAAGTTTCTATTTTTAAACCATCGCAGACATTTATAAAATGCCAGGAATGTGTTTGTGTGTGTGATTTTTTTTTCTCAAGCCAATCCAGATAGATGTGTTTCAATGCTAAATGTGACATTTCCCCAAGGAGACCACTTTTAGAAGAGTAATCCATTTTTTGTCACAAACCACTGAGACCAAACACAATGAAAAGCACTCACTCATTGTCTTTCATCTTAATTAAGCCATCCATCACTCGCTGTCTGGGACGAGTCACGGGCAAAGGCATGAGGAGATAGTCGGAGGTGTGTACCACCAAGCTGTCAAATTATTCTACAAAAAAGTAAATGAATTTTAGGAGTAATTGTTGGCTGGCGTGCATGCACATAGATTTGTCTATTAAATACCTGAGGCAAGTTCTGCCACTCGGACTTCCTCCAAGGCTCAGTAATTTTGATTTTCATCCATACGGCTCCATAGAGTAGTGACAAATACGTTTAAGCAAAAGAAATTCACATCGTTGCCTTGTCAATCAAGGCTGCAGCAAAACGTAACGGACACCCCATATTTGTGCAGTGAGCCCAACAGAGACTTTATTTCCCCCCCACAGGGGAAAAACTGTCCATCACAATCTCTTCAAAAAGGAAGCTAGAATAGATTTTTTTGCATTAGAATTCACGTTTGTCACCATTACCTAACATTCCCTCTGGTATAGCTATGTTGCACCCTATCAAATGTCACTCTTTCGCTCAATGAGCTCAACACAGACCAAGCTTGTCAAGACTTGATTAGCGGTGCAAGCCTTTTCATCCTCTCGCTGAATGTGTGTTACCTGTCAGGTGTTCATTGACAGGTCCGGTGATGGTGACAATTGAGGTTGGCACATGAGGCTTAAAGCATTTTGCGCAAGGTCAAAACACACATTAAAATCAAAGAAGAAAAAAAAACGAGAAGTCGTTCAGTATCTCTCCTCTTTGGTGAGCGAGCCATAATAACGGCAAAGGAAGTAGATATAGCTACAATAGATACACGGTATGAATAATGATTTATTCATTTGTGAGGGAATAAAAAGTCTAGCCAACAAAAATTGCACGGCTATAACGGATGACTTCTACTCTTCATTTCATGCCCCCTCCCTTCCAATCATGCATCATTGTTTATAAGATGCTCAGATTGTTGCAATTGTATCCTTCTCAGATTAACCTTTGCATTGTGCGTGAAGTATTAACGTACAATTTTGCTAATAAATGAACGATATGTGACTTGCTACAAAAGGCTTCTAACACAGTTACTGCCAATCTTTTGCTTCACTTGTCTGTTTGAATTCCCACTCAATGATGATATGAATGTGACTTGAGAAAAATGATCTGTCTGTTTTCCTGGTGAGTGATTGTCAACCCATGGCTGCCTTTGGCCCAAAGTCACCTGGGATTGCCTCCAGCCCCCCCCTGACACAAAGGATGAGTGGTACACAAAATGGATGGTTGGATTTGTAACATTCCACAAGTTCCACATTGCGAACAAGCGGCCAGAAATATGGTAGTGCTAAAAGGTGACAATATCACAGCCTTCAAGTAGGTGATCCTGAGTTGCGATGGCAACAACAATGCTTCTATTTTATTCTGTTCTATTCTATTCTACCAAATGTGTTTATGTATTTATCCATTTTCGACTTGATTTTTGCACGCTGAAAACGTTTTGCATTGGATGTATTTGGAAATAAGCCATTCCAGGGACAACATAGCCATCATGAAGCCTTCATTCACTGCACAGAAAATTAAAAGTAAGAATTTAATTCTCTTAGTTTTCTACTGTAAGCATGTTTGAACTCTGTTACTGTGTTGTTTTTTATTCCATTGTATCTACTGTGGCGGTGGCATGTATTACCCCACACATAGAATATGACCACACACATGCAGACAAAGGAACAATTTGAGAGTGATGGGATGTTCAGCATGATAATTAAACTAATAAGCTCTTCGAAAAGGGTTTCAGAGTCTGAAATTTTGTGCGTCTTCAAGGGCATATAGTTCCCTTTGTTTTGGTGATTTGTATGACCTAGCGGTTGTTTGCCTATGAAGGTTACACTTTAGATGATTCGGGGTCGCCATGGAAACAACACAGACAGTAGTCTCAATCAAGCCCGAGTCCAATCAGTGTGGTTTTGAAGCTTTTATTTTAGTGAGCCAAGTATTACATTGAATCTTAAACTCTTATCTGATCTTGATTCATCCTTTCTGGCTGCAACTGTGTTTTGGAGTGTGGTATATATTCCATAGTGTCCCTGATTGCACAATTGCACCATGTCGGTTACCAGACATTTTTCTGTCAATATGACCGGATTAACCCAGCTCTGTCTTCTCTCGCCACTGGGGGGGCCATTTGACTTTTCAAACTTATCATTTAATGCATCATCTGCAAACACCAATCTGGGGAACAGAGTGCAAAAATTGTTTTTAGTTAGTGATGCTGAGGGGTTGCGTTGCCATTCGGACGCATCAAATAGTTACTAGCAGGTGTCCACAAATGATTTAATCACTCATATGTCATGCAATATCCAGTGTGTTATTTTCTGCTTAAGAAGAAAGAATCTTTTTTAATCATTCAAACGCCTCTTCTATTACAGCCCAGAAATGCAAACGCAAACAGGATTCAGTGGATGAGGACAGAGAGGGGGGGGATGTCAGTGTGAGGGCTGCACATGAATGAGTGCCCCAAGCAGTTGGCCGGTTCAGTGCTTTGCCTAAAGGCAGGTGCTTGACACACCAACTGGCACCTCTCCAGAAATCCCTCTGATTATTTCAGCTGATACAACCATCATTGTCGGGGTTGTTGTTTGTTCAAATCTGACATAATAGCCCACAAAAATAGATACAGGAAATTACAGAAATTTTAGGAAAGTCAAATGAGGAGTGGATGAAAAAAGAGAAATCCACTAGTTTGGAGTGAGGTTGGGCTGAAACAGCAGGGCGAGCTCAATCAATGCTCGTGGATATGCACCCACACCTAAGAGTGAAACTGGCCAACAGGGGTTGTCTGGTTGTCGCAGTTTGGTTTTTCATGAAAGAGAGTTTTTAATGCAATTTTTTTAAAATAAATAAATATGCCGCTTGAAGGATTGGAAATTGAGTACAAATATCCACAATAGGGAGTAGATATTGTTCAGATTTTCTCTATGCCTGCATGCAAATTGCAACACATTCGTCACCGCGTTGCACATTGCCTCCTGATCAGCATTCAGCTTGTTTGTCATCAGATGTGAATAGACGGCCATTGAGGCACATTGCCCAGTAAATTACCTCTGTGCTGTGAATTCAAACTGACTCAACTCAAAGGATTTGCATGAAATTACTCGACTGACAGATACGGGATTGTCCCTGACAATGGGGGCCATTCAACTGATGCTTTTTTAAAGGCGATGTATGATAATCTGGTTGCGATTATCTCAGCAGGCGAAATCGCAAGTGAGTATGAGCAAGTGAGCGGAAGCCATTGTCTGCCATTGGCCGATGCTCAGGTTTTAATGGAAGCTATTTTCAGGATGGATTCGTGTCAAGAGATGAATCTCGCCAAATATTTCTAAGGATGATTATCTCTAACATGGGCTGAAGAAGCAATGCATTAAAGTACAGTTATTTACGGCATTGAGTGAGCATCTCTTAAACCCATCTTTGACGCAGATATTCCCATCTTGTCTACACACTGCATACCAGATCAGGATTTACTGTCTCTCACTGTACTGTGGTAGGTTGATCTGAGCAGTTAAGCCTGGTAGAATATATATATATATATATATATATATATATATATATACATACAACTACTTTTTTGGGAAGCTTTTAACAGGTATTTACTTGAATAATATCTAGTAATTATTGTAAAATCATCAAATTGTGAGTGTATTTTAAATCAAAGACTTCTAATAACGTTCTTTGAAACATGAATACAAAAATAGGAGTAATCTTTCCAGGAATCTTTCTTTTTTTTTCTTTTCTTATACAATACATTAAATTGTAAGCAGCACACTGGGTTTGCAAGGTCCGATGGTAACTTAAGAAGGGTGTATTTTTCTGAGATGATGTGCTAAAGATGTACAGCAAATAGGGCACAGTGTTTGAATGTGCCTTTGCAAACTATGCATATAAATTTTTTATGTAAATAAAACTGAGTTAGCAGAATTTTTTAAAAATTATTCTTTATTTAACGCTTTCATTTTTACTAATATATATATATATATATATATATATATATATATATATATCCTTATTCATAAAAATCTATCATCCTCCGTCAGCGTCTTCGTCCATTAATTTTTACCAGTACCCAGTGCATAAAGGAAAATATGTTGACATCTCTAGTTATCCTCACACCAACTTCTGAAAACATTAAAATGATCATCCAAGTATTAAGGATTCTAGGGCATTTTCCTCTTCTTAGAGATGCTCATTACAAAGTTTAGGTCACTATACATATATATATATATATATATATATATATATATATATATATATATATATATATATATATATATATTTTAGAGGTTGATTAGGCCATAAATAAAGGCGTCCACGTCACATACTTTTTGAGGCAGAGTGATTGCAGTCCTCAGACATACTTAGCGAGGTAAGCTTTTATTTCTTTTATTTCCAAGTGCCAGTCTACCTCAGGGTCCTCAGCCCTTGTTATTTACAAAAAAATAAAGTTTTGGAAACATCGCTCACATGCAAACATGCGATACGCCTGGGTGCCGAACATTATTTTGACTGAGGCCATGATTAGCTGTAGCCATTAATCAAACAAAAATGACATCATCGTTTCTTTATATTTTAAATGACTTTGTGATAAGCATCTCCACGTTAGTATTTCACCACGAGTGGGAGTAGTTGTTGGTTTGTTAGTGAGTATCCATCCCTGGGATGGAATGCATGTCCCTGGGAACAGCATATATATGTATATATATATATATATATATATATATATATATACATATATATATATATATATATATATATATACATAATTAATAGAATTTAAATATTTCTGGGCGGGCGCAGTATAATAAAGGAATACAGATACACAGTACATGAAGACATCATAACTCCTCAGTAAACAATTATCATAGATAAAGAAATGATGCCTGTGTGTGCAGTTAAATTATGTATCTACATGGGTTGCTCCAGAATTTCTTTCACTTTAAGGGTTATAACACCCATCTACGGTGTTTTGTATATTAGCAGAACAGCTAAGTGGGCATTCCCAAGGCAAAGATAGGTTGTTGTTTTAAATACAAAATATGTATTTTTTTTTACATTTAGTTTGTCAGTAAACCTCTTCAGAGATTGGCATTAAACAGCTAAAAAAATTGTTTACTTCTCCATTTATTCTCCCTTTTCTCTCCTTTTGTGTTTTGTTTGAGGTGAGGTAGTTCACTATAACCATAGAGAAAACTCGTGTCTAAAATGTTCACTCTCGAGTCAAAGCAAATGAATAAATAAATGAACATGCCCGAAAGACAACTTGTATTTCAAAAAACGTGCAAGTGTAGTCACTCATATCTCAGGGCAACATTCTTACTTGTACTTTATCTCCTACTTGTGTTTCCTTTACTTTTGCTGATAAATAATGTGCGCCTGCGTGGGTTTTCTCCGGGTACTCCGTTTTCCTCCTACATTCCAAAAATATACAGGTTGAGTGAACCCTCTAAATCAGGGGTGTCAAACTCATTTTTGTGGACGGGCCACAACGTAGTTGTGGTTTCCCTCAGAGGGCCAGTATGACCCATATGAATTGTTCAACAATTTTTCAATTTATTTTAAAAGGGGAGGGTTGGTAACAAATAAATGGCAATATCTCATATCTTAGTGTTGTTAAAAGTGAAGAAAATATGCTAGAAACAGGAAGTTGATGCAGATGATTTGCCCTTTGCGGGCCACATAAAAAAAATGAAAGAGGCTGCAGTAAAGTCCTGGAAAAGCAACAGAAATTGCAACATTCGAGTCAATGGGCGTCAGGCTTGATGAAGTTATAGCAAGAATGGGTTAAGCCTCCAAATATGGACGGTAATTTCATTTAATAGTCATATAATATTTTTGCTCAATTGAAAAGTTAGCGGCTTCAAAACAAAAGGTGCCCTGTCTCTGATTTGTTTAGCACATCTAAATGTAAATACACAGAAATTAAAGATAGAATTGTGAAGTTTTGTGAGCTATTTTTTGGATTAAAAACCCAAATGTTTTCAGTCTCGAACAAAAACAAGGAATTGCCTAATAGTTTTGGAGGGTTACTGGCACTCAATGAGCAGTATAGCGTGTGCTATTTCGCATGTGATGGCAGCTGCTTTAATGAGTTTGCTGCTTATCATAGCTTGCAGGAGAAAACTAAATCAATCACTCTCTTTGCAGTGTGATGGGTGCAAGAAGCAAGAGACGATGAGACTTGAGAAGAAGCCTGTCAGTTACAACACCCTGCCAAGCGCTTTCCAGTGGTACTCATGTTTTAATAACAACTGAGGCCTTGAATTAATTTCCATTGTATTAGTGCTGCTGTTAAAAATGGAAGAGATGAACGGTCCCAAAAAGCAGGTTGAGCTTGATATTTGTATCGGGGTAAGATTCTCAGCACAACTCTCACTCACTAAGGCATCCATTTGTAAAGAACTCATCTTATCACGGACAGGTCATGTCAGATACATTGACTGTGTTTATTGTATTTGTTGAGATTGGGTTTATTTAACAACATGGAGCGTCCATGCCTCTGCTTCCCACGTTATAGCTAATACAAAGGAGTTTTTAAGCATACGCCATCAGAGTGATGAGCAGGGAAGAGGAGCAGAACATCAATAACGGGAACTTGCAGCAGAGTGGATAATTAGCCTTAAGCAACAAAAGGATCAATACACCCACCCCCACTTTTTCCAGGAGTTTGTGCAGAGGCAAAACAGTTTAGTGCAGGACCTTTCGCTTGCTGTGGAAAAAGGGGCGGCAGGGTCACTCGTCAAGCAGGATTATAATTCAAAAACGCAATTCATCGGACATATGTTTGCGCTTATGTGCAGTACAGTGACAAAGTCTTGGCACTTAATTGATTAGTTATTCAAACCAAAGTCCGGCCTATTTTTCCTTTCTGAATCGTAATCAATCATTTTACCAAACTACATTTTGGGAAAAGAGGTTGGCGCTTTTCGGTTCCAGCACAACTTTGCCTCAAAGAACAAAACTTTAAATGACATGATGAGTAAAGTGTCACCTTAAAAATGTTTTTTTTTTTTTTTATTCGATGGACATCCCAAAGATATACTGCAAAATCTATTTGCAGCTACAAAGGGGAGCTAACATCATGGGCCCTATTGTGGTCTCTGCTGCGCCCCTCAGTGCTTCTCACAATTTGGTGACAAAAACTAGACAACATTTTTGAAAAGCTAATAATTATCTCCTGAATCAATGTAGAAATATTTTTTTAATCATAATCATCTTATCGATCATTATCTATATTTCTATAGCACCCCCTTCGCTATTGCGGGAGAGGGAGTTCATACGCAGACGCACCGTTGTTCAGTTGCCAAGTGCCCACGTCTCACTCACGGCTGACTGTATCATCTCCAAAGGGAGATTTTGCGGTCTACCTGCCAAAGTCAAAAACAGATTGCTATTCCTGCAATGTCAAATACGGCGTACTCGGGCGTACTGCACGACTTTCCTGATTTTATTGCAAATGAGGGATGCCACCACAATGAGCCAGAAAACCGTTCATTCCATCCCACAATGGCGCAAATGCTCCGTTAAGCCTGATTCTACCTGTGCCAAGTATATCAAAATACCAAATGAAAGAAAACTCCAGCCGTCGCACACAGTTACACCGCGTTTTGTGCTAGACTTGCGCTGGAAACGAAAATGGGGCCCTGTATGTTATTTTCACTTGCTATATATCAATCCCACATTGTGAAGTTTTAAATAGCAACCTGAGCGTCCAGAATACTAGAGACTTATTTCATTAATGACTTAAAAAAAAAAAGATTTTAGCAAGAGTCGAGATCAATGCGTAATTTCATGGTGCAAAAAGGTCAACAGATCCTTTGTGAACAAAAACATGTTTGATTGCAACAATAGCATGCTAACTAAGTTTGCAAAGGTCACAAAGGAGATTATTCAGACTATTCAAGTGCCCATCACTTTTAGTTGGCATTGAGGTACTCTAGTTGAGCCGCTCTCGCCAACACAGTCGAGATATTCAGCATCTCTTTTGTTGCATCAAATGTAAAGGCTTTTCATCACCATCATTTTCTCCCAGAAAAGCAGTGATGAGTTTCATTGATGTGCTATGTCTGCAAAACAACCTGATAGCTATAAAAAAAAATACTTTGAAAATAGTTTGTATATTATAGAACGAAGTTCTTCATTATCACAACATAACTAATCTAAAAGGCACAAATTGATTATTTGAATTTTCAAATTAAGCCAAAACCTACGGGGACCCCAATTTCCATTGCACTTGAACATTATCCTTATTTGAAATCAGGTTTTCATTTAAAAGTTACTAGCAGGTTTTCAAACACAAATGGATGTTTCAGGCAGAGTGGCGTGCAATTACTTTATCTTGATATGAATAATTGATTTCATCCAGCTGACTGAAAAGAAAATACAATCGCTTCATTTAAGGGCGGTGGAAGCGTTAAGTGGGATAAGGGAGCGTGCTAAGATGAGTGGAGCAAATAGCAGCTGCAAGGCAGCATTTTGAAGGGATAATGATTTATTTAACCGACAAACCACATCATCACTTCCATGCCACAGGTGCATGGAAGTGACAGTAATGCTGATTGCATACAATCGTTGTTTAAGGGATTGTAAACAAAAACTTCACTTTCGGTTTGCTTTTGTCAAAGAAAGGCCAAGTGCAGCTTTAATTTGCACTTAATATTGGAATCGAAATGTCCTTTTGTTAAACGGTATGTTAATACTAAAACAGGGGCCTTTAAAGCAATGCCAGTGACATACAGAAGAGACTCAATTTTAAAAAATGAAAACAAACTAATTAATTTGTATTAAACCATCCAGGGGTAAATATTTTCTAGTCATTTAATTGTGAGGCAAAAGTATTGTCCATTGTCCAAGTTTATCACTTACATCATTGACTAAAGTGGCTGATCCAGGGTAACCATAGCAACAGCAAATATTCTATTCTTTTTCTACTTTTTAGAAGCCAGTGTACGATTGAAACGTCAAATGAGTATATATCGGCAGTATAACATTGCACGTATTACAGTAACATCACATTTAACACCCACTGAAATTTTGACATCCTTCCAAAACTATAAATTCACTGGCAGTTTATATCCACTTACAAATACAGTAGGTGATTTTTGTTTTTCCCCTTTGGTAGCTTACATCTTCTGTTGTTGCTATGCAGTGAAAACAATTAAGTGCATAATGCATGCAGGTGCCTATTGTTGACTGAGCGGCCAGGACAGCGCAAGAACATCAACATAAAGTGCAATAATGGAATACCGTTATATCACCGATTCATTAATTTTTCATGGGATATCTAAAGTAGATTGGTTTTAATCTACGGAGTGAATTTCGAGGACAGCGGCATGTGCTTTGTGAATTGTGAATTGAAACAATAATCAAAAAGAGTATATTGAATTTTCCATTGTAAATCTAAACTACAATAATAATAATAAAAATAATATCTGCTCCTCAAATTATGCGTGATAAAAATGAAACCCTTGTCACGTGTCACATTACAGTTGGTTAGATTAATTCCACCCCGCTAATGGTTTAATTTTGTCATAATTCAATAAGCGTATACTCCCACGACACCCCACACGTGGAGTCTATAATCATGTCTTGACAGTTAGATGAGTTCGGAATCTCTTGTGGTTTCATTTGCTGCTAATTCCTTCTGTTATCACACTTGTGTGTGGCAAATTAGAACAATTGCATCGAGTCTTATATTCCTATATGCTTTAGAATATTAATATTTCTATTTATGTATTAGTTTTCATGGCTAAATTTGTTAGGGGGGATCGGTTGATTGCTCTGATTTATAACATGCTGCAGAAAGTGAAATCATAACAGCTCCTGTAGGAGGACTGGAAAGAGACAAGCGAGTGTAGTTAGGAGCAAGATGTAAATATAGTAGAAATTAATTTGCCTGTGCAATCAGTGGCAATCAGCTGAATTCAAATCAGACCATCTTTAGGTCTCACTTTTATACAAGGAGTTCATTACTGTGTTAAAGGCTATGATTGTGGAGGGGCGCTACAGAAAAATATATTACAGTCCAGCGCAAGCATAACATGTCATGGCTTCTCATGAGATGAAATCAAGCAACACTGTTGAATTTCACCGTATTTTGCCATCCAAAGTTCGTCTGTGCATTCCCGTCTCACGTTCCTGTGACTAAAAGCACTTTTCCTGTCTCATGCTGTTTTATTATGCTAGTCCTCACCCAGCGTGGACTCTAATTCGTGACGCACAACCGTTGCTGCACTTTGAAAGGAACAGAGATAGAAACAAAATGGGAGCAGGTGAGGAGTCATGCGCGTTCACGGAGAGAGCGAGAGAGCGAGAATGAGGGAAATCATACAGTAAATCGAAGGCCTGTTAAAGCCTGAGTGGCATCGGCCCCACCCGCCTCGCAAGCCACCCACCTACTGGTCTTTATGAGGCATCTGCAAAGCCATCACAATCCTCGACAGAGGCCCATTCTGCCAATAACAACAGAGCATCTAATTGTATGCCAGCGAGCGAGCACATCTACTTTTTGACAAAAATTGAATGAACCTGCGGGGCAAATAAGAAGTGACACACTGAATTCAAAATTCTACTTGAACAGCATGAATTTCTCACACAGCCTGTTGTGAGCAAGTCGTCACCATGGAAATGTGTGGCGCTGCCTTTGGCGTGAGCTCGACGAGATGTGGGAAAAATAAGGTGGGGGGTGGGAATGACATGACGCATGGGTTTATCTAACAGATACATTAATAGCATATAGAACCATCCTTAAATCAAAAGTTAGTATGAGGTTCCCATCACTCATTGTACAATCTCTTGCATTTGTTGCAGAAATGACATCATACATGGGCCGGGAGATCCTTGTCTTGTTCTTTATCGGACCGCAAGCCTTGTCAGATCTAACATTTATATTTCTAATGTCATGATGAAGTTTACAAAAAAAAAGACTTTATTAAGATTTGAGGGTTAACTTTTGAAAGGTACAAATATCCCATGTAAGAGAGGGATTAAATAGGCCACATTCCTTGAGAAGACTGACGCATACAAGAGGCTCATATGATAAATAACTGGAGTGGGGAGTTGAAGGCCCCAAAAAATTCTCCAATATGGCGCCCTCGGACCCCCAAGGACCTCATAAGTAGTCTGCTGGCAAAGGTTGGCTAACCAGTGATGGGACATTGTGATTTCTTAAGAATGTTATTATACAGATTATTTGAAAACGTGACCACTGACAGAGATGTATAGAAATAAAGTGTTGCAGAATGATATGTATCTGTTTCATAATTATTGAGAGAAATAATTAACATGATCTGTGTCTTCATGGAATTGAACTCAATAATTATCTATAGTGGTGCATAATATTACGGAAGGTCATTTGAGCAAATGCGTTATTTCAAAAGTATGTATCAAACTGGTCGCCTTTCACATTAATCAGCTGACACGAAATAGGTCTCACATTCAAAAAGGTGACCCCTGTAAGAATTCCGAAAGTGGTGTGGTTTATTTGGGATTAATGTTAAATTTAAAGAAAAAAAAATGAGCACCTTTAATACAAAATCCTTCTGAAATCTGGGAGAACAAGTATCTCATGGGCTTATACATTCTTTGCAAAATAAGCCATTAAAATACCACAATACCGAGTAAAACCAGCAAAACCTGACGTCATGAACACAAGAGCAAACGACATGTCGACCCGGAAAAATGAAACGTTTAAAGTATCTTCTCGACATGTTTGGCCGTGCGCGTTGAGAACTGCGTCGTGGCGCTGCCTTCACTGCGGTTCCAAGTCGGTTGAGTGCTGATGAACATTTGCGCATTTCTGCATGCCTGAAGGATTTCCATTAACCACTTTGATTAAAGTAATCATGGGAGCCATCGGAGCCTGTCAGATGCCATCCCTGCCCTCTCAATTACCCACATCACATTGAACTCAATTGCTCAGATCAGGATGGCGAGCGTTTGGTGGGCAGACACTGAAGCATATGGAATGTGTCCACCTCCCCTGTGTGTCCATTGAGGCCAGTATTAACTTAATTATCATGCATACATATGGCTGCCACGTCAGGAGACTTTACAAGCACCCTTTAATATCTCAACGAGGTAAATTAACTATGTTAATGTCTTTTAGGCTGGATTTACACCACATGGTTCAAGTGACCTCATTCTTTTTTATCCCTTGTAACCCAGCTCATATGCATATCAGGGGAAGGTTTTCCAAAGAAAAACACCTGCCAAATGCCCCTAGTGTATGTTGACAGATGAAATATACTTGTCTTTACATGCTGGAAGTTATAAAAATGTACTGATAGGACATACATCTGTAAATATGGGTCAATGACAAGATATGCGGATTTTTGTGTACGAGTCCATTCTTGAAAACAATCAAAAATATTAATGACATCAATTACTTTATGCTACACAATGTATTTCTTTTCATATATTTTTCACGGAATTCAAATAATTTTGCCATGTCAAACCCTCAAGATATCAGGTGATGCAACTGTTTGAGTAAATGAGCAGACTAAGAAAATAATTATTATTTATTATTTTGATAATGGTAGTCAAAATAAATACGATGGCATCATTTGGGGTTTTGTTTTCTGAAATGAATAGTTTTAAAGCTGCTTAAAAAAGCAAAACATTTGCCCAGAAGTTTACATTTCCAAAACCATTTGGATGTCATGTTGCATCAGCTACTGACCCTGACCAAGCTAAAATGTTTGCAGCTCTGACTGAAATAAGAAAAAACACACAGTTGTAAGCTTATATTTTCAACATCATTTTTCACAACATAAAACTAGAAAAAAAACATTTGATCATAAATGTTTGAAGTGGATGTCAATTCAAAAATGTTCTTTGCAATCATATCTTTTATGATGCCCCATTAGTCTAACCACAACATTATAATTAAAATTGCGTTTGTGGAATATGACTAAAGCATCCAAAATTATTTTCTTTTATTATTTGCATCCATCTCAGGATAATGAAAATGACATCAAAGATCGCCACAATGACTACACACCCCTCAAGGAAAAAAAAAAAACAGCATCATGTTTGAGTTACCAAATACTGTTTTGTTCAGTTTGGTATGATAGCTCATATTGCTCTGATATGTCACACCAACAACACAACACCACCACAAAACCAGATTCAATCACTGATTTAATAAGCTAAAAACGAACATCTATTAAGCTACCATTGATTACAATGGTAGAGTAGTCGCTGGGAGCCAGCAGTCCACATCACACTTTGCCCTCACGAGACGTGCAGAAAGAGTTTAGTACATCATCATCTCAAACTCTTATTCAAAGGTCTTAGAGCCAAGAACAATGGTTAATGTTGTCACTAATCCTGTAAACGTAGTCGTGATGGGCACCAGTGAGGATCGCTTGAGTCCTCCTGATACAACAAAGGAGCAAACGCATTAAGGCGTCATTGTGACCCATGATGGATGATTTTTGAGGAAGTTCACGTTTGCTCCATGTGGCAGTTAGGTGAAAAAAAAAACGTGTTAATGCAGCCGCAATGCGATGATAGGAAAGATATTCTGTTTCCTTATTACAGAATCTAATCCAGCAACCTCAACTAGTATAAATTGAGTATCCCCAACTGGACAAAGTTCAAAAGCACCTGGGTTAACTGTTACTGTTCAGAGTTTAACTATTAATTACATTTCTAATTAAAGGTGTAAAGAAAATATTTATTTTAGATTATTACACCTTTATTACACCACACATTTTTCCGATTGCAAATCCTGAGCCAGCAACCTTGCACTGTTCTAAGTTGAACCGTGCAGACTGAGCACATTTTACCAATTCATGACATGGGAGTAACCTTTTCAGTTATATTTAATAGTGTTAATTAAAAAACAAAATAAAAGATGTGTTCAGTAAAAATGCATGAAGTCTAATGTTTGTTTAAATGTTTTTTGTAAGAAACTCGAAATGTTTTTCCCCCCCCAAAAAAAAAAAATCATATCCACAATCCATACTGTTGGCTAACGGCATTATTTGGTGAACATTTGCGACTTTGAACGAGCCCTGACGAGAAAGCAACATCCACTACTTTCGGAAACACAAACGTTTTCAAATCGGTGGAATACGACGATACGATATTTGTCATTGACCCATACACACAAATTTCTGCAAAACAAAATTACATCGAAAGCGTGGCTGTGCGGAGGACATTTAGTACGCAAATGATATTGATTAAATTCGGGAGTCAAAATCAATCCAGGCAAACTAAAAATATTTGTAATGTGTTTACTATAGTTGTCAATTTTATCTGCGTTTTGAAGATGCATTTGTGATATAGTATTTAGCTCACTTGAAATCAGTGCAAACAAAAAAAATAAAATAAAATAACAAAAACAAAAAATAGAATCAAGACAGTAATTCAGAATTGGGCATTATGTTAAGACCTGCAGTACACAGTACAAACCGCCTTAAAAATATTTTTGTGATGGTTTTGCCAAAGTTTAAAGTGGATTACTAATGTAACTTAATGTGCACTTCCAAGGCACGTCAGACACAAAAAGTAACCACCACCCAGCATTATGCACGTCTGGTTTCTTAAAGTCACAACATGGGGACCAGACAAGCGCTACTGCTCAGAGTCATCTCAGTGTACGGGTGCTTGCTGCATCCAGCTGATTCATTTACCATAAACACAAGTATCTGCCAAATAATGTTGAATTATAATTAGCCTAGTATTTTCACTTTGTTGCAACATGAATTGCTCAGAGTTCAAGCATCCGAGCCAACACGGCTTGTATGGAAATGTTCCAACAAGTAAAGCATCATGACGTTAAAAATGTTTGTTTCTTCACACTTCTTGTGACATCAAGAGTCACACGACAAGTGTTTTCTATACTGTTTTAGTGTTGTTTCAAAGCGCTAAAGTAGTCTTCTTTGGCACATACGACATGCTTTGCATTACAGAGCGGAGGCAACACTTCCACATATTTCACCACAGGCAATGTTCAAGGGGATTAAGTGTTTTTCATATTAAAAAAAAAAGTCTCACTCTTTAGCAGTTATTCTTAAAGCATTCGAACGGCCGACTACATTGGAGAGCAGCACAACAGAACGGCGAACCACACTCAAAGCTTTTGAGAGATTAATGGAAGGGGATCATAAAACTGCCTTTTGTGCCTCCATTTATGTTAAGACCTAAAAAGCCCATTGGCTGATTAAAAGCATTATTTTAACTGGCAGGACTCCAGACTCGCACGCACACACAAAGTCGCACGTTACTTGGAACCTCCTCACAACTGTGGACAGGTCACTTGTTCATAACACTGATGAAGCTTGACTTTCAGGCTGGCGCATACTTGGAAACACTACCAAATTATGACCTTTTTTTTTCCCGTTTTACAGTTCATTTTCTCCAAAGTGCTGTGATTGTCAAATCTGAAAAAGGTTTCACCTCTACAATATTTTGAACGGCATCTATATTTTTCTTTAACGACTGGCACATTAAGCAGAATAAACATATAGAAGAATACACATAGAGAAATCAAAATTTAAAAAAACCTTCCATATCAGAATCTGTCTGCAAAAATTATCTCAAAGGCCAAAATCCGCATACAGCGATATGCACAAACACACACGTACGCCATCACATGCGCACACACCCACACATCCTGGCTCTGATTCACTGCCCCTGCTACACGTCTGTGACATGTCCACAGTAGCACTCAGTTCCAGGACTCCTCATCTCCCAAATGGTGCCTTCTGCTCTCGTCGGGTTTTTCATGAAACGATGGCGGCTAATTTGCTCCACAAAGGTGAGCACGTTGAAACAAACCAAAAAAAAATATACTGACATTCAAAGAAATAGTCGAAATGATTCAAATAAATTCAGCTTGTCACATAAGGATGCTGAATTTCAATAAACCTTACATAGTGAATTTAAGTGGGTCAACTACTTTGGTCGTTCATTTCCAAAAACCACATGCTCTGGATCTTTACTCACTGACTTCAAAAAGCCTGCACTGTAAAAGCAGCCGACTCTGAATCAAGACACAGTGTGTTGTTATTAGGATGTACTTAAAAAAAAAAATAATAATCTCACATCCGCTCCAATGAACTTGCCAGGCTCTTGAGTATTACGCTTGACATCAAACTCATTACTGGAATTCATGGTTCCACGCCTCAGAGAGACACTGGATGCACCTGAGTGAATAACAGATAGTATATCTTCTCCCTTCCGCAACAAAGTCAAGGTCCATTTATCAGGACTCCAGACTGCCCTGAAATGGTCGCCCTTAAAATTTGAGACAATGCAACTCCAATTTTCATCTACTCCATGAGCTTTTTTGTTGTTTTTGTCATTTATGCTCCACATTTCAGCACATTTATCAGTAATATAGTGACAATGAGAGGCTTTAATATTTATTTTGCGAGTCATTTGACTGTATTGGCTCCTAAATTGTCTATTAGTGCCTCTAGAATTTTAGCTTTATTGGGCCACTGTCCTCCTCAAATTTAGCCCCCCTAAAAAAAACAAAAAAACAAAGGACGTCTGGAGCTCTGCCATTTATATTGGATTATTTGATTGTTCCGGTTATCTTGAGGCTCACTGCAGTTGCACACTTGACAATGGCAGTATTCACATCAACAGCATTATTCCAGTATAGAATTTACTAGGTACACTTTTCTGTCACAGGAAATAATTTTGTCAAAGCACTTTTTTTTTTTGTAACCTTGGTATTTTGTATTTTCATCTTGGAAATGTTTTTGAACCCCTTTAGGTACCAGAGAATGGTACAAATTGTTAAAGTCCAAACTTTGATAATACACGTGACCCTTTGGGCAACCCAATGTAGCCAAACCGCCAACTCTTCATATTATCACCAAAAGCCTCGCAGTCCACATTTCATGAGAACCGACATCATGTTTATTTGATGACAACAACATAGTTTGGTCAATATAGTGCAAGAAGTGCAAAGCAATCCAAAACATAGACTCGATAAGGGATAAAGATTCTGCCAATGCTTGTATAAAAATAGGTGTTACATAGATTAAAATAGCAACATTACACAACAAAATCCAAACTTCAAATATCATTTAGGATGTTTTGTTTAGATAAATCTATATATTAAGAATCAATACCCCAATTCATTTTAACATAATAATCTTTTATATGAGAGTTTGTGAACTTGCCTTCTAATTCCAGAAAAAGTGCTGAAAGCATATAAAGTTACTTTTTTTCCATCTTCCTCAACAATTGGCACAGTCTCTTTTTTTTGTATTAGGGGCGTGCCACTTCCCTCAAAACTAGAAAGCCACTTTACAATGCCAAGCTACAAGAAAGGAAACTATAAAACAAAAGCATTTTTTTTCTTTCTCCAGAAAATGGTGATGTATGATGACACAGGTAATGTTGATGTTGAATCAAAAGTTTGATATTGAAAAGACATGGCAGGTTATATCAATAAATACTTACTTACAGACTACAGCAGGAAATAATCCTACACAGTTTTATCATCTGCTGTACAGTGTTTATGTTTTTTTTTTGTTTTCTGTTGTTTTGTCCAGGGGTGATTGTATTAACATTTTTCTTTTTTTCTTTTCTGACTCTGACAATATACCTTATGCACGGTTATATTCCTGAATTTGAAGCTGGGCATACTTATACACTTCAAATTTGTGATCATTGCTATATAAAAATAAACTTTGCATCATTAGTTAGCAATTGTGTTCATCCTCCATTCTTGTAATGTCAAGTTGCACAAATAAGAAGAAGATTGTTCGGCACACCCCGCAGGATCATCCATTTTGCTCCTGCCTGTCCTTGTTTGTGTCAAGGCACCCAAGAAACAAAGTTTCCCAAAGGGTTAAAATAGGACAAAATGCTCCATAGCATGAATGAACGACTGTGTGGCTCAGAACTGGCTGAAGGTGGTCTGTTTCTCAAGAACTTCGAGGTAATCGGGCTCAGACTGCAGTTTTGCTTTTAGCTCCAAGTATTCATTTCTGTTGGGTTCCACAAAAACAGTACTGGGTGACGTGCTGTACAGCACCGTTTCTCTTATCCTCTCTGGGTGCAAGAACTGACGCCTGACATCAAAATTGGGGTTATAGGTATATGACACTGGGCCTGTGTACTTGTACTCTAAATTTGCACCCACGGGGAGGGGTGGGATGGACTGGTGAGGGGACTGCTTATCAGCCTCAAGGATGCCCCTAAAGAAATGGTCGGCATCCTGGACTGGGGACGGGTTGTCCATTGGTTCAATGGTGCTAATGCTGTATGCAGGGCTCCTCATCATGCTGCGATTCCTCTCCTCATCCGGGGTACTTCTGTAAGTCACCTTGAGCTCATGAAGGTCGCGGTAATCCTCCACAGCGTTTCCTTCCCTCGATCTGTAAATGGGGTTTTTGCACATGTGACCCATCGGATGTGGAATGTACTCATAGACGTGACCTGCTGGTGCCTTCACTTTAGTGCCTGAACGGTTGCTGTAGAGGCTGTACTGCAAGTTGAAGGAGCTAACGTCAGAGTTGTTGGTGCTAGTACGGTCGCTCTGGGACTTTTTGCGCTTCTTCATCACCACAACAAATAGACCCGCTGCCACAAAGACGGACATTATGAAGACAAGCAAGAGACTCAGGATGAGGACTGACAGGGGGACGGTGCTGCTGGAGGATTTGAACTGGTGTGGGGCATCCGTGGGGATGACCCGGTTGTCTAACGGCTCCTCGGTAGGGGGGGTCGGTGAGACGGAGGTGTCAGAGTAGTCGGGGCACAGCTGCTCCGATGAGATAGAGCGAAGGTCCATTTTTGCGTGGCCTTTGGGTGTCTCACACACAATCTCATTGACCACTGTGCCTGCACTGAGCTGCTCAAGCCATATCTTCATACCCACTATATCACAGGAGCATTCCCAGGGGTTTTCAAAGAGATCTATTTGCACCAGTAGCTTGAGCTGATCCAAAACGCCACTTACAGGCAGGTTTTGGAACTGGTTGTTGCGCAGATTAAGTCGAGACAAGGACAGGCTGGAGAAAACGCCCACGGGTAGTGTTTTCAGGAGGTTATTATTGAGAAATAGCAGCTGGAGATTCGTAAGGTAACGGAATGTGCCCACATCAACCTCCTTGATTTTATTGTACTCTAAATAAAGATATTGCAAGTTCTGCAACCCAAAAAACATTTCCCCTGTGAGCCTGTCCATGAGATTACCATTTAAATACAGCCTACGCAGATTTGTTAAATCCCCAAAAGCCCTGTCATGGATCACAGTTATCCTGTTGTTTCCCAGGTGAAGCAAATCCAATCCAATGGCGTCGACAAAATCTGATCTTCGTACCACAGGGATGTAATTTCCAGTGAGATACATTTTTTTGGGATTGTATGGCTTGGGTTTTAGGTCAGAGATACTTTCGATCTTTCTCTCTTGGCAATTTACATTCAATCCAATTTCAGAAATCTGCAAGTTGCACGTGCAGGCAGTGGGGCAGTCCAAAGGCACAGGCGATTTGGTCTGAAAAGCAATGATGGGGCCATAGTTGTAAGGGCTACCACCTGGGAGTCGAGAGGTGGGCTTTAACCTCGTTCGGTTAAATTGTCGTGTGCCCTTGGTAGGTCTGGAAGAGGACCGAAAGACAGCAGAGGAGGTGGCTGAGGCTGTTACAGCAGCCGGCGTGGTATGGTAATAGCCGTTGGTGCTGCTAGGGGGCGCAGGCCTTACCAAGTCCTCCTGGGGCCTCCTTGGACATAGTTCCTGCTTGGACACCTCATCCAGGTCCCTCCCGTGCAGCCTGAAGGGTGTCTCACACACCACTTCTCCCACCAGAGCCGTGTAGGCAATACTCTCCAGCCAGGCCTTAAGCGCAATCAGCTCGCATGAGCAGTTCCATGGATTTTCTTCCAGCTGTAATTCCACAACCTTGTCCATGTGCTCCAGGAGGCCAACGTATGGAAACATTTTTAGCCGGTTCCCCCGCAGGTCCAAATGCGTGAGGGGGACATTGCGAAAGATGTTGGGTGGCAAGAAAGAGAGCAGGTTGTCATTCAAAATCATTACCGTCAGTTGGTGCAGTTTGCTCAAGGTGTTGAGCTCAATGTTGCTGATGTAGTTATAATCAATTTGTAGATATTCCAAACTCTCCAGTCCTGCAAACGTGTCATCTCTCAGGACGTCAATTTTATTGTTATTCAGGTGCAACCTCTTTAATCCTTGGAGTCCGTTGAAGGCACCTGTTTCGATCTCTGAGATGTCATTGTTCCCCAAGTGCAGGATGGTCACTCCAGTGTAATTGATGAAATCATTGAACGACAATTTTTTCAGCAGGTTTCCTGTCAGCAGGAGGTGGTACGTGGAGAATTGAACCGGGCTGATCTCCGTCACTCTGATGATTCCACGGTTCTCGCAGCTGACGGTCAGGATACTTTCCTTCTCCTCACATGTGCACAGGTTGCGGCAGATTTCCCCGTAATTGTCATACATCTCGCCCAGCCTCAGAGATGATGCAATCACAAGGATTATATTCAGGGCCCAGAAATGCATGTTTCCTGGGAGAAGGTGCCCCAGCTCACTCAAGTGTGGTGTCAGTTTGAGATGTCATCTAGGGAAGGAAAGAGAAAGGATGGGTGCCGTTTTACACATGTACAACTGTCATGGTTAAAAGCAGAAATTGACCAAAATTCATATCGACGACCAGCATTTCAACAGGCAAAGTTATGCAGGCCTACTAACAGCAGCTAATTATGCAGAAGGTATACCATTTTATTTTAACGGTACCATAAAGAAACAATGCACATTTGCACAATTTCAATACACGGAATAATAGCCTGACAACCTCTACAGGGTATGTACCCTGCTTTTTGGGCGCTTCGGGTAATGGGTGGATGGAACGTATTATAGAAAAGCAGGCTGTAAAAAAAAAAAAAAAAAAAAAAAAAAGATACATAGCACATTTCTTGATAAACTCAAGTGGAAAGGACGAATAACACGTCAGCTAAAATGTCATAGGTCACGAGAGGACCTTTTGTCTGACCATCTATACATCCAGACATGAATGTTTTTGATTTCATATATACAGACAGAATATATTATTTGAGTTTTCAAACAAACGCCGCAATCCAACGCATCCCATCGGCAAAAGATTTATCACTCATCCCACATACCAGACGTCAGTTATGGGGGTGGGCAAAAAAATTTATTTGTGCTCCCATGACCAAATAGACTGGGGTGACTATCTTAAAAAAAATCTATAGATGGAACGTCACCAGTCGCATAGTATTAAAACAAAAGTCAATCAAAAAACAAATCATTTAATTCCACAAAATTTTATTAAGAGGGTAAATTTCCCAATTACGTTATCTATGTGACATTTGCTTTAGAAGCCTCGATAGTTTCCCTTTCCTTTTCGCCTTCTCTCTTGCTCACACACGCGCAATCATACACGCATGCACACGCACGCACAGTCGCACACACAAACATGCGCACACACACTACTCCTTCCCCTCCTTAAAAAAAACCCCACAAAAGCTCGCACACCGACGCAGCAAACATCCCCAAATCTGCCCCGTCTAACACACCCGCAACACACACTTGGCATTTATGTGCTACCCGTCGATGAGGACTTTATATCCAGTGATTCTTTTGACATTCTGGATTGTGTGCGTGTAAGCGCGCACGTATGCCTGTATAATTTGCAATGCGTAAAACTGCCGTGGGCATAAGTCAGAGGCATTCTATTTACGGCACACACCTATGTTAACACAAAAATTAACTTCAGTGACGTCAAAACAATTTCAGAACCACGGATAGCGCAGGCTTATTCTCAAACGAATGTCTGATTGTGGTAATAATGATCCGCTTACCGTGCAGATGCCTGTAAACGCCAACGCATCCCGCAACAACAACAAAAATTAAAATGAAAAATACATCACGCCCATAGCCCTTCTCTGGGCTCCGGTCTTGGTGCAAACATGGATTTTGGTACACCCCAGGTGTCGGCTGCAGGAGAATCCTCAAGATTCAAGTCTGCTCTGCGTTTAGCTCCATAACACAGTCTCATTGACGAGTCAGCTGGCGCGCCGATATTGGCTCCAGTCTTCTTCCAGCAAATGAATTTAGCAGTGTCATTTTTAAAAAAGCCAAAGCCAAAGTTGTGAGACCCCCAAAAAAGAAATCAAATAAAACAACAAACAAAGAAAAAAAATGATGTCGTTTGGGGGGAAACGAAGGAAAAAATGCACAGTAATCCCACATTAGAAGAACCCAACGCCGTGACTTTCATTCATGTGCACGGAGGGAGAAGCACGAATCTCCCCCTCCCTCCTCCCTTCCTCCGCGTCTGCTGCCACTGGTGCTGCGGCGTGCACCAGCCCGTGTCTTGGTGTGCACTTTTCCCCCCTCACGCCAAGCATAAGGCGTCTAATTCAGTGCACGTGTCCGTGTAAGAATGAACAAATCCTCTTCCTCCAGCAGCGGCAACACATTCGCTTACAGCTCCTCGGCAACGTTGCAACTAGTGGAACTTGATTTTGGTTGATTGGTAGGTCGGTTCGAACTGGTGGTGCTCATCAACATCTAACGCGCCAAACGCTTCATGGAACAATTACCGTCGCGCGGCTGCACCAAAGGCATAAATCCTCCAATTCGCACGGCTGCCATGGCAAGGGAATGAAAAGCGATTTAATGCAATAGTCTATAAGGGGGTACGTTGGAGGAGGAGGCGAGATACTGGGGAAGGGAGGGAGAAAGTAAAGGAGGGGGTGTCTCAAAGACGACCCATAGGGGGCGGCACAGTGATGAAGAAAAACATTTCCCCATGCCTTTCTTTTGGTGTTAAAATTAGCTTGCTCTAATGCAGTGTTTGCTTCTTAATTTTAAGACGCATCCCCGTTTTGTAGAGGCCAAGGAGGCTCTTCATTTCACAGACCATAATTCTGTCAATTATTTTCTGCAAAAAGAACGGTAAGAGGACAGCATAGTGCCAATTCACAGCAAGGAGGTTAAAGGTGCAAAATTCACCCCAGGCCTTTTCCGTATGCAGTTAAGTGTCTTTGTTCTCCAGTTATGCCTCCATCCAACTTCATACTTCAAAAGTCCAAAATCTAACCTCACACAGATCAAACTCTTCTATTTCAACATTACTGAAGAGCGTTATTATTATTACTATTATTATTATTATTAGTATTAATATTAGTAGTAGTAGTAATGTTGTAATCATTATTATTATTATTATTAAGATGTTTATTGTTTCTCATTGCAGGGGTGACTCTTGGATTTGAACTTCAAAATTAGTAAGCCCTCAGAATGAATATTAACCATGCTAGCACAGTGAAAAATAAATGCAATTTATGCAAAAATCTGTTGCATGCTTTCAAACTTTTTTCACCTCTCGAAACACCAATTCAGTTATCGAAACACTGCGCTATAAATTTAAAATAGATGTTAGCTGTGTCTACTGTATTCTTTAAAACCATTCAGAATATATTATTATATCTTTCATTACAATAGAACAGTTTCAGTCTGGGTCCATTGTTAAGCAAAGTAAGTACTGTATATAATCACAATAAGGTCGTCAAAAATTTGCATTGTAATTACATTTTTATTTTGCATTTCCATGTTGGTGTGACAGAAAAAAGTCCCAAACATATTATCGATAACTCATCAAGGGTGCATTTACACAATTTTCGTTCCCAAGTGACACAATGTCTACATTTGGACTTCCTTAGATCCCAAGGCCTCTCCCAGATGTGGATAAAATCAGATTTGTAGCAGATACCAGTGAAGGCAACAGCAGCTTAAACAGACAGTTCATATATACCCCATCGATGTGACTTCATTTTTACGACAGCCAATATGGACTAAATGTGATGATCATTAAGTAAGGGAACTCATGCCAGCCAGTAATGTGAAGGTTACCATTATTTACGTATGATTTTGCATGCAGAACATAGCCTGCTTGGATATGGAACAATCAGCAGGTTTTCTCCCAACATGATTTGTTCACAAGTGTACATATTATATTTTCCATCCTCCTAAATAGCTAAGCTCATAATGCGACATGAATTATGACGCGAAAATATAACGATGATCTCCATCGTGGTTCAGCCACCACCATCATCAGTATGCTAACTGCTCGGCTAAAAGCCTGGGTTGCCAGGTTAGTGAGGTTCACCAAAATATTCACCGGCCACCGTTACATCAACATCCGATTAGACATTAAATGTGTGAGACGTCTTCAATCAAGAAAATGACTATTTGTGCACATCTTCTCTCGACAAGGATGAGACCAAATACACAGATTAAATTTATATTATCACACTCTTACAAGAGATATGCTTTGAAAGAAACACATTTTCTGAAGGATTACGCTTAATCCATTTTTGCATCAAATACTCCGTTGCAATGCTGAGAAGCACGACCAAAGTGCAGCTTACTTGTCCCATGGCAAAAGTGTTACCCTGTTACCCTTTTCAGCGCAGAACAAGAAATGTTAAAGTACTTAATAAGAACCGTAGAGGAAAATCAAATTAAAGCAAGCATATGGTGGCCTGCCATGCCCAAGAGATTTCCCACTTAGTCGCTATTGTGTGGAAATAACCCTTCAACTCTTATGGCCTTTTTTTAGCATATGGCGAATAGCAATAATCGGATGTGGCGTACTGTATATGCCACCTCTCAGAAATTAGCCATGTAGATTCATGGGTTTATCTTAAAGTCTTAGGCGCTGTAATCGTATTAAGAGTGGACGATCCTTCCGAAACGGGCAGCCCGGAATTCTGTCTGGAATACCGCAACAAAGAACTTAATGCAGCAGGGTCCTTGCCCCAGTATCAATCGCCACACAAACACATAGTATGCGTGTGCGTGTGTTAAAAGACTTCCAGCAGCATGACTTAATAAAAGCTAATAGGTTCATGCAAACACCAATGCTATTATCATAAATCAACTGCATAAAGCATCGTATGATAATTAGGTCTGGGGTTAAGTCATTAATGCAAATGAAGGTTCACGCTAAATTTAACAAAATTATGGTGTGCATGAACCGCACTTGCTGTTTTATTTTTACAAATGTTATGGAACTATAATTATTTATTTAGTTTGTCTGGAAAAGATGGAAAGTACTTGCATAACATCTATTACATAATGCATTAAAAAAACAATCAGTTTAAATCTTCAAAAATGTTGATATGCGAATGACTTCCAAAGGAAGAAGTAACACAACTCTGCCCATGAGATTGACTTGACACAGCTATTGATTTTGTATGGAACCCAGTGCAAATTGGCAAACATGGGTAATGTCCAGAGGTGGGTGGGTGAGTCAGTAAATTTCACCAGTCCGTCAGTTGTCACTTTGTCATCGTTATTTAAACTGCACTGCGTCAATAAAGCGTCAAGGTTAACAGCACAATTATATTCATTTAGAAACAGTTTGGACCACTCACATTCACACACAAACATGCACTCACCCACAAACAAAATACAAATTCTGAAAATTGCCACATGCTTATGTGTGCCACTAAACGTTATGTGCCGAAGGTCCTATTTGTTTTCGGGTTCGTCACGGTTTGGGCGACCGCTATCACTTCAGTCGTCACTTTTTCCGTCAGTGTTTCAAGGATTTCTGTCAGTCATCAGTGTTGTGATCCAGCTTGTTTTCAGATCGGTTTGTTTTTTCTTTCAGTCATTGGGATGGGTGGAGTCTCCAGCGCACACCTGCTGGGCATCATCGTTAGTTGGTTTCTTAAAAGCGCTGGAGACCGAGGAGCTCGTCACCGGAATATTGTCTCTTAAAGTCCATTTCCCAGTGCGCATTTGTACCTCGTGTTATTCCAGTTTCACGTCAATGTTTTCCACGCAAGTAATTCCTGGCTCTTGTTATTTGCTATAGCTTTCTTACCTTGTGTAGGTTAGCTCTCGTTCTTGTACTATTAGTGTTCCTGTGTAGCTGAGTTTTTCCATTTGTCTTATTAGTAATCGCTTTGTTTTTCTCCGTTAGTTGGTTCGTCCTGTTTTGGCGCCTAGCTCCTCTCGTTCCACCCATTCACCTTAGTTAGTTTATTCTGTGTTCCGCGACTCGTTTTGTTTAGTGTAGTTTTCTTGTGTTTTTCTTACTCACGTCTGACGTGCTCCCTTAGTTAAATAAATCTATACTTTGTTTGATCTCTGCCTCTGTCAGTTTTGTTGGGTCCACTTTGCTACACGCACACAATTTTAAGAATCAGTCTGCCAGCAATACAGGAGGCCGACAGTGACAGACTGACAGACCTACCGTACAACCCACCATTGGTTATGTCACAGGTCACGCCACTCAGACATCAAGACATTCCAGGAAAATATTTTTGTCATAGTAATTAATAATGATGATGATGATTATTATGAATGGCATGGTGATGATAGATTATTGTGCATGTTGAAGGGCCATCCTACAAGGCCATATACTACCGAGAAAGGTCCGTCCTCACATCACCGCTCATTCCTTCCCCTCCCCTCCTGTCAATGAATAAAATATTTGGGTGCATCAAAACTAGCCGTCCACCCTGAGCCCTTACTTGTCTTGGTCCTGGTTCTGGGCATAACCTCCTGGGAAGAGGCCTTGAGAAGACCCACAGCACACTCGGGACACTCTGGACCCTCGAGAATGCTCACAACATGCAAACTCCATATAGGAGGCTCTGAGCAGAAGTGCTGTTTTCAAAAAACTGCACATTTGGGTATCAGGATTGAAAATTCCAATTTGCCCATGTATGGCAGAATGTTCTCATTGTTTCAGGACATGAGATGAGAAAGCTCAGCTGCAGATTAGAATGTAATGAATCCAATTCAAAATGTGAACACATTAATTTGCATTGAAACTAGAATGAAAGTTTGGATGTTCTGTGGGACAAGCATTGTATTTCAATGATCTACGAAAGTCTCATTTGGCCATCTGGCACAACGAGCCATTTTTGCAGTTGGTCTACAACCAACCTCGGAGGTCGGAATGTATTCAAATGAATATGGAAATAGAAAGCACTGACAGCGTGACAGCATAATGTCAACAAGATATGTTGACAAATTGGAAACACTTGTATCAAGCAAAAATTACTCGACACAAACAATGAATGGGCCTCGAAATGCATGAAAGCTAATGAGACAAGTGAGGATGGATGGGAGGGGAAAGTGGAAGTGGTCTGTTGTGCCACACTGGTGTCACTCTAGTAATCATGCTAGAAATTGGTTTAGCCCTTGCTGTGCACATTTTCACATGCATATTAGCTGTATTTCATTTTGACAGCTGTTTAGCATGTACAAATAAATATCAACTCTAATAATGTGTGACGTTCACAGAATGCCGGAGTGCCTGCTAGTCAATATCTGCTCATTGTTTCCCCGCATAGATGAAAAGAAACACATTCACAATATGACTACGCATATAAGATAAAAATAAAAAGCGACAGCATTCAGCCTGTATCTCACGTAATAGTTCGATATTTAGCCGACAATACAGCTCATATCAAAATGTCACAAGTACTGCAAGTAAAAATAGTTGGACTGGGCAAACAATACATCTTGGATGCATCATGAAATCTATTTATCTGAAGAAGGGGTGGTTGTAGAAAGAGTCTTCTAGGACTTTAAAAAAATACATCCAATACTTTAATATATAATAGTAATAAAGTGCTTGTTAAAATACTGCTCTCTCACAAAATTTCCAGAATAATAGGCAGATCAAACAGTGTTGAATTCCAGTTTTCAGCAGCAAGAAAAACATTAAGACGCCTACGATTAGAAAAACACATCTGCCAAAAACCACAGCTATTATATTATCATAGTTCGGGAATTTTAATTATGTATTTGAAGCTGTTTCTTAGAATGACTAAACTTTCAATCTTCAATGATTTAAAAAAAAGTACATAAATTGGGAGCGCACATTCTTTTTTCTTACTGTCTTATTTGTAGTCGAGGTGTGGGCAAAGTACAGCCTGTGGACCACGTGCGGCCCTTTACATGTTTTAATCCGGCCCGCCATCGTTGAAAAAAATTAAATGAATAACCCTTGTTAATGTTTTATTTTCTAAATACTGTGGTTTTTCAAAGACATATATATTGTTGTAATGCTTTTGTTCACTTTTATTTAAAATTTAATGTATTTTCTTTCTCAGATGAGGTGAGGTTACCAAAATACTCCATCCAACTAATTCTGGTCCGGCCCCTCTGTCAAATTTTAGAACCCATTGTGGCCCGCCAACGACAAGTTTGCCCACCCCTGCTGTAGTCAAACACAGAGGCTCAAATATATACCGTCACAATCTACTCAATACAACTTTTTCACTTCCGATACAATACCGGTATTGCAGTCAAGAACTGTCCGATATTGATATCGAGCCAATACCAGCAGGAATGATATATGCTTTTATTTAGGTTTCAGTATGAAATGTTAGAAGAGTGATACTATTCAAACAAAGATCAATGTTAACAACAGTATGTATGAGAAAAAATTAACCATTTATTTAAAAAAATTGGGTTACATAAATTCAACCTCGAACATGAGAATGTAATGCACCTGGTCACATGGGCTCTGCATACAACATCCAGATATTCCCATACTGTTTTTGTGGCTGATATTGGCCCAATATCCAACATCAATATCGGATCGGGACGCCCATAGTACTGTACCGACCTGGTTAAAATCTTTTCCTGTTATATCCATTGTAAAATTATGCTCAAGTCTAAGTTTCATTAACATCATTGAAAGCATATTTTAATCATCTTTTAAACTAAATTACTACTTGCATTTGTACCTTTTTTACCCTTGCTGGCATATTCCCAACACACTTACATTGTTTTTATTAAGCAGACGGAAAAAAATGATCGGTACAAAAGTAAACATTGACTGCAATAATTAGTTAACAAAACATAACACACACGTTTGACGTGATTCCTCCCTAAGCCAAACTGCTGGCTGGTCTCTGATACTTGACATTGAAACTAACCGATTACTAGTCAATATTCTCCTGTCTACGCAATAGTTTGGTGACTTTTGAAAGGTATCCAAGATGTATGATGTAGAGTGTGGCAAATGTCCATCAATCTTCTAGCACTAATGATGTTGAAGGTCGCATGAGCTCAAGTGTATCCCATCTGACTTGTTTAACATGTGGGATCATGCAGCGGTGATCTGGGTGCTGGTCAGTCACATAACTGGCAAAAATACAAAACATCCATTCAAAATTACAAATGATAGCGAGGCTCGAGACTGCAATAAACAGCATGCTTTTGTTATGTGGGAATAAACCAGAGCACCCGGAGATAATCCATGTTAAAAACAGGAAGACATTAAAACTCCGATTTGTAAACAGAACTTTAGTTCGCTGTGAGACAGATGTGCTAGTGTCAGGTCCCAGCGGGGCAAAAGCCGCAACAGTGAGTCTTTTCTCTCCATCCAAAATAATGTGATATTTTACAATTTATTCCTGTTATTCAGCTTCTGTTTCAGTGTCTTGCGTGTAGCTGCTGATGCCTGCAAATACATCCATCACAGCTTAGGTTGATGCAGCGTTTCGCAGCTGGTCTCCGCAACAGAGCGAACATGCAGTCTCCCAGACAGCCAATGATTGATGGCGGAAGAAGGGCGACAGGCCCTTCCCTTTTGTTTTCCCGATGGCTTGGCTCGTGTGTTAAACGTTGAATCTGGGACACGCAAACTTAACCGGGGAGCTGTGTGGAAACAAGCTGCTGATAACGCGACAAGTGCATCCTGGTCGTATCGGGGCGGGGATGGGATTGACTTATGGAGCGCCCCGCACGGAAGAACAAAAGCGACCAACCGTAGCTGAGTCAAGTACACTCATCTACACTGCAGTTGCTGAGCATGAAAGCTCTTAAGGATATCGGTGCACCTCAGGGCATAATGTAAGGAATTTAACTCACCTATCTATCAATATTCCTCTGCCAAACATTAGCTGAGTAAATGAAAGCTCAGCTTTTAGGGCTATTTTCTCATTACCTGAAAGATGGTCATTATAAAAGGACGGCCCGGCTAATTGCATATACAGTCGCTGTGTTTACTATGAATAACTGCATGAGTGCACATTATCCTTAAGGTTCACCAAAGAGGAGGAAGCGGAAAGACGCACTCTGGACATCCTGAGATCAGCACAGAGTCTCTCAATCCATTCACAAAGTGCAACGCTGGACTTCTGGTTCATGTGCACTCGTCTGAGGAGCGTCCACTAAATCTAAACTGAGCGCCACCAGCTGCCTTTTCATGGAAACCCTTGGGGGCAAAAACAACAACAGGTTGGATGTGAGCTTGCAAGGTGGATCTATGCAAGCTGACAGGCTGTTTTCTCCAAAAACATGCAGCAGCTGCCATGCACTATCCGCTGATGCCTAAATATGCAGAGAAGTATTCATAAATACTCACATCTCCCGTCAATTCCAACAACTGTACATACCTTTTGTTAAGGCTCATTACTTAGATTGCACTGTCTTCCATTTGCAAATTAAAGAATCACCGGATTTTAATCTTTGAGCGAACAAGCAAGGGGAAGAGGGGGCGAGGCTTGCCAAGCCAATTAGGCAGGCAATAATGGATTTGCAAGCCACTGGAGGAACCATTTGCCCTCTATTTAAACAGTCAAGATAATTAAAGAATATTCAAAAAATAGAAATGGGAGCGTGTACAAATCAATCCAGTTAGTGGCTCTCTTTGATATTTCAGCCCCAATCTTAAATCAGACAGAGACGTCTTTTTTTCTGGGAATGTGTCAGCACCCTTGCGGCCTTAAACATTTTTATCAAAGCTAAACACCAGCGACTGCTCAAAGACGACGACATGCACAATTAAACAGTTCAACAAAAGGAAAAGATTGTTTTGCTCACAACAAGTAAAAGTAATTCACCTGATCAAACGTCGATGATGCATTAGATACGTCATGTAGCGTTGTCTAATTTGATACAGCTGGTGTGTTTTTTTTTTTTTTTCAGTGCACCAATTGTGTAGGAAAACCTCAAAAGGGCTGAAAAGATCGGGCCATGGTTGACTGTCTGGGCACTGGATCATTCAGAGGATTTGGATGCAGAGAGATGGGCCCAAAGGGCTGCTGGCCGAGACCATCCCCATGAGGTCCACTGACAGAGCAACTTGCTCGAGACACATTTTGAGCTTGTGTGTCGATGTATGCGTGTGCACCAATGCGGATCATTTTACCAACCCCATCGGATTCTCGGATTACCAGGTTCTAAACCAGGCGTGGGCAAACTACGGCCCGGGGGCCACATGCAGCCCATTCAACATTTTAATCCGGCCCGCCAAACTTGAAAATTATTAAATGAATAAACCTTGTTAATGTTTTATTTTCTAAATAATGTGTTTTTTTCAAAAGCATATATGTTGTTGTAATGCTTTTGTTCACTTTCATTTAAAATTAAATGTGTTTTTTTTTCTCCGATGAGGTGAGGTTCCCAAAACACTCCACCCATCTGCTCCTGGTCCGGCCCCTCTGTCAAATTTTAGAACCCATTGTGGCCCGCCAATCAAAAAGTTTGCCCACCCCTGTTCTCAAAAAACGACAGGCTTTAGCCAACAAAAAAAAGACATTCCATTCATGACATTTTCTTCTAGTAATTCAGCAGTATTTGGAACTTTTGTGTTTGTGTTTTCAAGACTTTTGACTCAAACGTCAACTTTGCTTCCTTAATGTTAAAACATGTGAATTGGATCCCGACTTGAAAGCTGCAGTGCCCACATAGCCTTATTAATGTAACAAGTGTGGTGCAAGATCATTCTGAAAATCAGCCAAAGGGAACAAAATAAAAGAAATGAATTATACACAATGATGTAACACTATTTGATTGATCACACTACCTCCAATCATTACACTTTTAATCAGAAAAATTCAGTTTTGTTCAGTTTAACATTAAGATGGCAATTTTCTTTCCAGTCTAAATTTCCATACTTCCGTGAGTCAACACATATCGAGAGGTTCAGGCACAGTGATGTTTTCTTTGATGAATATTAATTATACAACACTCATATCCTACTGGGGACTGCGTCATCTTGGACACACTACAAAGTGTGCATCCTCTAGTCACCAGTGACAAGGCACAATCGGACAAGAGCAGCTGTTTGTTCTGGATGCAAAGTGAAGGTCTGGGCTGTCAGTGTTTCACGAGCCGGTTCGATCATTTTCTTGCACAAAATGCTTGTTGAAATAAAGCGACATTGGTAACCCCTGTGCTGCTGCATGGTGAGTGCGTTTGAAGTCGGCTAATTGGATTTTGGTGTTTTGCCTACTTTCCCTCCAGAGCTTTCGATCTTGTGTTTTATGTAAGAGCAAGCACCCACCATATGTTGTACCATCAATACCACTCTTAAAAAAAAAAAAATTAAAAGGAGTATTGTCCTGTGTGTCAAAGCAAGGGGGTTGATTCTTCTCGGGCAGTCGGGTACAAGGTCAAATGGGACACAGTCCTTGTTGCCGTTTAGCAGCCATGACAAACAACATTTTTTCAGATATGCAAACCTTTATCCGTGCAACACTTTGACCTTTATGTCCAAGCATCTGCTTTTAACCTCACCAACAAGCAGAAAATGTTACCCACCTGTCTTCTATCTTACAAAAAAAAAAACAGCATAAAGAATTGCCCTTTGATAATCTCAAATGAATTCACATAGAATGAATACAAATGTTGTCACCTGATTTGGAAACAAGTTGTCTCTATCGCTGCTTAGCCTTTCTACTGGAAATAAAAAGGGGGTTAAAGAGAGAGTTAAGAGATGGCAAGAGAAGGCCTCCCAGAGGTAATTACATATTGATCCACGCCACAGAAGATCTAAAGCGTGACACCACGTTTAGTTTTATCTTTGAACGGAACTTGTCAATGTGTTTCTGACTTCTCCTCCATTAAATTCGATTGCGGCCAAATGATATTTGGCTAATAACATTTTCATGGAGCTGTCCCTCTCTGTTTGTCTCTCTTATGGACTTTACTTAATAATTAAATGCCGGAGGGTCTTTTAGCTCCACTGTTTTCAAAATCCTTTCATTCTTTTTAAATTACTTAGTCTCTTTAATTTCGATCAAGCGCTCGTCACTCTTTTCCTGTTTTTCATACTTCAGTCGCTGTCTGTCCAATGATCCAGAACAGCCTTCAATGTGGCCAAAATCCCCAGTGCAGATAAATTAAGTGTGTTCCCTTTGCATTGGCAGAGGATTTAAAGGCAGTACGCATATGACGAAAATCAATGAGAAATCGTCGCACTATATACATTGCTTTTTCCTATACTTAATGTGAGGGAGGCAGTGACATTTCAGGGACGGTGCCATTTATGTCAAAATGCTCTTTAAAACGGCCCTGGATGGCGGGAGAAAAAAAAAAACAACCTCCCAAAACAATAAAGCTGTCAAGCTTGAGTTGTGAATAGTTGCTGACAATATTCATGGTCACATCATTCAAGTAAGAACCAGCCAAATGTTTTTTTTTTTCAATCCATAATTTCTCTTATTCCGAATCCTTCCAACCAATTCAACCCCACTTGACATTATAATTCCAATTGTGCGTTTTATCCTGGATATTTTCTTTTTTCCCCCTCAACACTCCCCAGGCTCTGTTTCTGAATCATAGGCTGCATCACAAAGCCATGGAGTATGGATGACTGCAAAGCCATTCATCTATACTGTTATAAAATCCAGCGCCGATGGGAGTGTGAGTGGGTGAAGCCAACACTATCAAATCTTTTGGATTTCATCAAACAGTGACCTCCACTCTGATACATGCCAAGTTTCAATTAATCGCCGGGTGTGCCCCTCCACAAAAACACACTTACTTTTTTTCAAATTTTCTACTACTCATACCTCCTTCGTGCAGTATTTCAGATTATTTTTACCTTTTGTGGAGATACTGTGGAGATGAATAAGGCTCCACTTACTTGCATCTATTCTGGCTCCAGAATGTGTGCATCCTTTTTAATATTCTGGGTGTGCCTCTTAATTTTGTTGGTGACTGAGACTTACTGCAAAGAGAAAAATAAGAACAAAGAGACTACAATATAAATTATGTTAAATAAATTCCAGAGAATGTAATTATGCCCCATGCTACCACTCAAAGGTCTATATTCACAAAGTATCATTGATGCTATGCTGTGTGTTTAAAATTGTTTTAATTAAAATGTTTGATTGCTTTTTTAATAACCATCAGGAACAACACTCAACAAATCTTTCATTTTCCAAAAATAACATCACAGGACGCATAGACACAGGAAGCACAACATACAGGAGAAAAATAACTCAGATAAGCACTGAAAAGAACAATCATAACGTTCCCAAAGTGTGCTGCATTGCGGGTCAAGCTTTTCTTTTTTTTTTGTCCCTCGGCCACTAGGAACATAATGTAAATTAAGCATAAACCGCATTGTTAAAATGAATGAAGTCAAGGTGCCAAGTACTCTTAACTTTTTTAATGAGAAAGTATGGAACAATGCGACAATGTCTGGTAAAGATGTGTCCTCAGATGAAGAGACAAAAAAAAAAAAAAAAAACATTCCTCAGATGAGAGTTGCTAATCCTTGGAAAAGGTCAAATTGCAATTAATATTTTTGCTGTTTTTTTTTTTTTTTTCAAGAAAATACAAAGGATAATCAAGATAAAGCAGCAACTCATTAAACAGTAGGTCAATTAAAAATATTTCTGACTAATGAAAAAAATAAACTATATATTTGTATAATAATTAATTAGAATGATTTTCAATTACTTTATTTATTTTTGCAATGAAGAAAAGGTCCAGCAGCTGATTTGATCTTACTACACCATAAGACCTGTCAGAGTAGAAAGGTGATCTTGGATCCCCTATTGCTCTCTTCTGACACGAATAACCTTATCGTCACATTGTAATCAATGCATTTTTATTTATTAAACTAAACACAATTTTAACTTGGCCTGAATCTAGGATCTTGCAGAGCTCCTTTATGCATGTGAGAAAAGCAACTCGGTCGAGTGAGAGAGCTCCTCTCTTGCCGTAATTTCTTCCTTTGAGGACAATAATGACATCTCTGAAGTTAGAATGACATCTTCATCAAAGGAGGCAATTTGCACCACTTTTGGAGCTTCTTAAGACATAAAAAAAAAAGGGAAAAAAACCTGCAGCGATGAAGAGGACATGTAGCACAAGGATGTCAAAAACATTGTATTCACTTGTTAAGCACACTCCAAAATGATACACCTTCAGGCGAGTACAAGAGGATGAACATTTTTAAAGGCTGTGGTACTTTAACCCTGACAGTGGCTCATGATTGCAGCACGCTGAGCATGAAGAGCCCCTTAATCAACTCTACAAAGACACCAAATGCACAAAAAAAAAGAGATAGCCGTCTTGGACCCATCGTTGGTCGAGCAATAACAGAACAAGAACAAAATATTATAAATCAGTAATATAACAGTTGCGCAGGACATAGACGACATTTGACTTCTGTGGTGGTGTACAGTTACTGATTATTGGGTTGTGTGCTTTTGGAAGTGATTATACTTCAGGTAATTTCATAGCAACCATATCTGAGCCGCATCCGCAACATAAAACTACATGATGACCATTTCAAGAAGATATTCCCAATGAGGGAATGTCACCTCACACATGCAGTGTATATTCTCAGAAATGGGGCCGGGGTCAGTCTGCCGCATGAGGATAAATGAAAGCGAAGAAATTATGTCAAGCTATAAAACATACTAATCCTAAAACAGTTCTGCGATGCAACATATTGTCAAGACTCCCAGTTAATTATGCCCACAGTGAATCATTGATTCACTTTAAATCCCCCAGCACGAGCTGACCAGCAAGTAAAAGATATTAGTCGGCAAGTCTCTGCGTACAGCCCCAATCTGTCAAGAAAGATTTGAGAAGGGCTTCTTTGTGTTTTGCTTGTCTTTCTCTCCTAAACAGCTATTGTGTTTGGGGGGGGCTCAAAAAATCCCTTTCTGCACATATAATTAATCACTCTGGGAGACCGTTGTGTGTAATTATTCAGGTTACCAGAGACATCCACGAACCCGCTTCATTTGACATGAAGTGAGGCTTTTAGGCAATATGTAACAAGCGTCTCCTTCCTGGCTCAAATTATTCTGCTGCATCTTTCCGTTATGCAAAGTTAAGGAGAAGATAGAACAGTGAGGCTGGTAATGATCTGACACAGACAGTAAGAAATTAGCAGTTATCTTTTCAGCGCGACAAAAAAAAAATCATGCATGAATTTTCCGCTGGTCTTCTAACATGGGCAATACAGTGAAAGACTCTTGTCTCTGTGTTCTTCCCCAGCCTCTCTCACAGGAAATCATGCCTGTCCCCCTTGCTGATAAAAGAGTTCAGCATCAGTTCACAGTAAGATTACAAAGGCACCAAGAACACACCCCTTGGATTGGTTGTAGGCATTCCGAATTAGCACTATCTAAAGGGGCGCCATAGCTCAACTCCAATCAGTGTATGGCAAAAAAAAAAGTTGGTAATTGTGCAGCATCAGCAGGTACCACTCAGGAAGTTAGTCGAGAGAAAATGAGCAAGCGAGTTAGAGATACTGGAGAGAGAGAGAGCGAGCGAGAGAGAGAGACAACATCTGTCTTAAGAAATATATTATTTATATTTAATATTTAGACTAAGACCCTGAACAGGATAAGAAGTAGAAAAATGGATAAATGCATGAATTTGAAGTACATTAAGTGAGTAGCACAATCTTATAAGTCTGATCTATCCAGTAAAAACAGTTGCAAATCTAATCTGCGCATGCCAAACAATCGGTTTAGTGTGATAGTACATAGATGAATGCTGGACACTACACCTTAAAGCGTGCAGGCATTGATTAATAGGCTTCAAGCCTGATAGTGGCAAAACAATGTATGCACTCTGTGCCATGTTGAACTGCTCCAATTCAACCTAAACACAATTGTAAAGCATCGTAAACCTCCATTCATTCGACACAATTTCCCGACAGAATAAGTTCAAGACGGACAAACAGGATGGACTCAATTGGTGAATTTCTTGAACGCGTAAATCCATGAGGAACAGACAGAGGCTCTATGACAAATAAGCTACTGGACAGTGAAACTAACAAAAGACACAACTTATATCCCACAAAAATCGTTTTGTTTCATTTTTTCCCTTTTAATCGCTGTCGCTATTTAAATGAAATAATGTTTCCACATTATGTTGGTATTCACTATTACTGGCGATCGATTCCCCGAGTGTTACGCTGCCTCAAATCACTTCACTCACGCCATGTGAGCAAAACAACACATTTATTGAGTCTATTTGTCTTTTGCTGTCAGTATTTGTGGTACATGCACTATAAAACTAGCGATTTACAAGTAACGACACATACCACGTGAAACTATGACCTGTGCGCTATTAAGATATATCATTCCAGTATGTGCCATCAACATTAAAATCCTCGTGCACTGGGGCGAAGAAGCAAATGACCCCAAATGTCCTACCTGTGTCATCCTAATATCCCGGTGTTGCACACGTGCCCTCCTCGCTGCACACATTGAGCAAAATATAATTAAAAACGCAATTAATTTTAACTGGCATTTCCCAGCAGAGGCCTGTCAGTGTAGGGAGCATCGAGCGACATAGTTTCAAATAGTTTCATAAAAAGCATCAATCTCTCCCTCACACTCATGTCATGTGCGTCTCATTAATGGTCACATGACGTCGTGGTATGCTGACCCTCAACCATATTGGCCAGGTTTGGCATGCCGGACGCTGCAATAAATGACGTAAGGTGATGTAGGTAATTAATGTCATTGGATGTAACAATTGGGATAAATTGGATAAAGGGTGTTAGGATTTATGGTAATTGTGGGGTAAGGCCCAAGTGACAAATTACAAGCTTGGAGGACAGTAGTCATGAATACATACGCACACAAACACACACGTTCAGAGCATCTAGTATCATAACAGTCAGCTTTCTTTGAAATTATTACTTGCTACTACTCCGTAACTGCTTTTTTATTATTACTTAATCAAAGGTTGTGATAGCCCATGTTCATATTACAGTACTCACAATTTGGTTCACGCGATAAGATTGGAAGGAATAGGAGCTGTCAATCCCTTGTGAGCATTCATGTGTCTGTAAATACCTTCATGAGTTTGTATTTTACAATTCTTTACATTTATGTGTTTGCTTGATCACTGCACGCATGCACTTTTTCTTCAATATTTAGGTGAAAGGATATTCACTCGTGCATTGTCGGGTATCTGCCTATACTGTATCTCCTTTTGTAGGTAGTTTAGTGAAAGACATTGATCATGTGGGTACGGGAACTCCAGTTGGTTGTTTATCCATTTTACTGCATGTTCAAGAGGACTTCCCAGTGTGAATGTGCATGCTCACCCAGTATGCGGGTTGCATTTCCGCATAATTTGGCATTCAAGGCACGTGAGGTCTTCGGTTCATGTGCATGAACCCTTCAGTACAACTTTTGCACTTTTGTATTCACCCTGAGCTGTAACGGAAACGTTGAGTTGGTGTTCGTGCTGTTTAGCTAGTGTGCTTTTTTTCCCCACAAGTATTAGCATGGTTGAAAGTGCATAGGCTTGCCCACGCACATACTACATCAATTGGAGCATTATGAATATCTGAGTTGCATGCTCATGAAGATGGCAGATGCTCGTCCACAGTTTTGGACGTGGTGCGAAATCCGTGAGCTTCCAGAGTGCTCACAAACTTCTAGAGTGATTATGAAGTTTAGTAACATTGTTATTACATTTAACCTATCGTATCGTAACATTTTGGTTCTGTGAAAATGAGTCCTGCAGGTGATTTTATGTTATGCTGCTGTGTTCATCTGAGGTCAACCTACTAAAGTGTACTAAGGTTGGTTCATAGATCATCTAAGAACAGGGGTCTCACACACAAGTCCTTGAGGGAATTGATCAAATGAATTTATACATCTACTGTAATTAAGTTACAAAAACGTTTTAAACGACACAAGTTTGGTGCAAATGTGTCTTTGATCATATAAATCACCTCAGAGGAAGTGGTCCTGTCCTGCTTGATCCACTATTTATTGTTGGTTTAAAGAGCAGGAGTTGAGTGCATGACAGTCAATTTAAAAAAATGAAGGGCCACAGCCAGTCACCAACCAATCAGTGAGCAAATAGTGCCCATTATGGTCAAGCTTAGTAAGCTTTCAAGCCTTTGTATGTATAAGCCCTTGCTGGCTTTGGTCACACTCTGGGTATCAGGCTTAAAATCACTTTGATTATCTTTATGTGTGTACTGCGCTTTGCACCAAATTTGAAAAGGTGCTTCGTCAGCACTGACTTTTTATGTTGGCCAAGCAGCTTCCCAGAGAGTATGAACTGCTTTTAAAATGTACGATTTATCTTTTTTTTTTTTTTTCGGAAACCAAATCTCCACATCAAGTTTTAGTGATTAGCACCAGCAACTCTGTAGCAGCAACGTTCTGCTGATTGTGCATCTTATTTTTCCTCATTAAAAGTCCAGGGTAGCAAGCCTTTCTTTCTTTACCTCTCTTCTATTATGGGAAAAAAAGCAGCTTCATGGATAAGAACTGATCTGATCTTGTGTTGCAGCTTTGATTAACTCTCACTTTGTCATCAAGCCATTTCCGTGGTCGAAGGCTCACGGACACAATCAATATATGTCATCAGGGTGGCGCCATTAGCCTTACCAGTCTCATGTAAGATGAGAAGGGTACGGTGAAGTGATGACTGGCTCAAAAGCAATGTGGGAAACATTGAGAGTGACAAAAGGCGAAAAGTGCATATTGTTAGAACCAAAAGGGCAAATGCATGACAGATCACCCGAGAATAGATAGAGGAGGCGTCATCCTAATGGGTGCAAGAAAGACGATGAGGAGATGAAGGTGCTCCAATTTATTTCATGGCGTGTCGAGTGCGAGAAAGGTCAAACAAAGTCATCACCGCATAAGGAGTTCATTCGGTGCAGAGCTGATGTTATTTTAAAAGCCCCCGCCCACTACATGCAGATTATTTAACAACTTAGCAAGGAGAGCTTCGAAAAAGATATTTAAGGTCATTCGTGAAAGACTGCGCTCAGTCCCACAAAGACTCTCAATGCTGAAAGTGAAACGAGATTGCAGATAAATCCCCAGGAAAGAAGAGAGGTAGCATTTTGTTAGAATGCCAGAATCACAGCTATGGAACAAAGATAGGGCAGTGAAAGTAATTTTTAAAGCTAACTGTACATTCCACATTTGTACATTTATTTATTTTTTGGACTGAAGTGTGTGCTGAAATCAAGGACACCAAAAATGGTAACTTTTCCGCAGTAAAAGATACAGAAGAATCATCTTTATTTGTCATGTGCACACATGCACATAGAATTTGACCACTGCATTTGACCCATCACAGGAGTGGACACAATAAACTCAACTAAACCTTTAGTGGCACACACTGGAGCAGCATTTACTTTTAAGACTTCGTCATACTTTTACACTCTAAACTAGACCCTAAATTTGTACAATTCACTCCTTACTTTGTCAAAAGAGGATTGTAATTTTTACTATCCTCCACAGATGACAACACGACATAAAAAAATAAAATACCTCAGTTGAGATCTTGCTAAAGATCATGGGAACTGACAAGGCAGAGAAAGGGAAGGAAGACATTTCCCATCTATGGGCTTATTTAAGAGCATTGTTGTTTGCAGTGGACTCCAAGATGATTCGCGGCAATTACTTTGTATCCTGTGCCAAGTTAAAAGGCAAACTATTTTGTGTGCTCAGATTTTTTGTTTGTTTTGCTGTGATAATTTATCAGAAGAGTATCATACTACTGGATGATTTAAGGCTATTTTTTAACTTTCTTATTGGTACTGAAAATGACCCTAAGCACTCAGGGAACGACCAAACATGGCTTAGCCCTCGGTCATGTGATGATCACAAGTGGAATGAAAGATTCCCGAGCGGGAACACTTTCCAAAACTCCCTCCAAGGACTTAAAAAAGGATAGGTACTGTGAGCTGCTGTTTGGTGCATTGGCACAAACAAAAGTCGGGACCCATTCTCCCACCCAAAGGTAGGGCGACACTACCTCCTCATCGACTCAACCCCAATTTACAAACTACAATCCCGGGGTGGCAATTAGTAGCGCATTCCAACACCTGTTTATCACCTCTCATTGTGGGCAATGTCAGGATGGAAGGGGCTCCAACCCCTCTCAAGTGGACTGGTACCAGAGCCCAAGCTCTTTGTGGAGGCGACCCTGACTATGTCTTGTCAGAACTTCTCATTTTTGCACACCAGCTCGGACTCCTTCCCTGTCAGAAAAGTGACATTCCATGTCTCGAGAGCAAATTCCTGTAGCCGGGAATCGGACAGCCAAGTGCCCCGCTGTTTGGATTCAGAAGGGTGCTTTATGTGGTCCCTCCCCAAGAATTTGTTTGTCATGGGTGACCGTACCAGGACCCTGGAATGAGGGCCCAAACAATTAAGTTCCTAGGATCAGTGACACATAACCCTCAACCTCTAGAGGGTGACTAGTAGATTGGAGGTGCTAATATCAGTCTGAGGTTGGACGGTTCCATTGATGCAATAATAACGCTTGTATCTCTTCTTCTATCCAGATTAAGAGTGTTAAATAGTTATATTTGAGTATAATCATGCTAACCTAGGGGTGGCACGGTGACCAACTGGTTTGCATGATGGCCTCACAGTGCAGACATAGTGGGTTAGATTCCGGCTCTGGCCCACCTATGTGGAGTTTTCCCCGTTCCTGCATGGGTTTCCTCCAGGCACTCCGGTTTCCTCCCACATTCCAAAAACATGCATCCCAGGTTGATTGGACACTCTAAATTGCCCTTAGGTGTGTGTGTGAGCATGGATGGTTGTTCGTCTATGTGTGCCCTGCGATTGGCTGGCAACCAGTTCAGAGTGTATGTTGCCTACTACCCGAAGATAGCTGTGATAGGCTCCAGCATTCCCCGCGACCCCTGTGAGGAGAAAGCGGTACAGATAATGGATGGGTGGATGCTAACCTTCGCGATTATTTAAATCATGAAAATGACTTTTGTAAATAGGTCAAAACAGACTATCTAGTTGATGGCTTGAGACTTTCATAGTCATGCTTGGGGCTGACAGCACACATTAATTTTTTTTTAAAGACATTACGTGAACGCATTAGTGAGGTTAATTTATTATTTGGACAATTAATTCCCTGAGATGACTACTAGTTCCTTGCTAGTTTACAGGCATGCTAAAAAATATGTGTGGATGTAGTGACCTAATGAAAAGCGCTGGGTCGGCTCTGTGCCTTTTGGGCAGCCACAATAACTGACAGTGTCCTAAAGACTCTTTGGCAGGTCCACTCAGCCATTCACAGCATCCTAGGAAGCAAAATAGTTGCACCGTCTTGTGATGATAAGAACCAATTGTCAGACAGGGTGCTCTCCTCTTCTGTTTACAATATTTTTGGTGTGTTTTGTTGTGTTTGTACATTATCTTTGTTGTATCAAAAGTTGTAAATGTCCAAGTCATAAAGGAATAAACCTAGAAATGATAGTATTTATATGATGTATTGCGCCTCTCATAAAAAATACTTGATAAGAGTCTTTTAGACAATGCTAAATCTATTATTCCGGAGTTCAATTGACCTCATATGAAGACAGATAAAGTTCACATTTGAAGGTAATAAAACGCTTGTGGCAAAAGACTGTTGGATCAAACAATCCAAAATTGATTTACATAAGGCAGTACGGTGGTCGACTGGTTAGCGAGATGGACTCACAGTGCAGAGGTCGTGGGTTGAGGTCGTATGTTCGCTTCCGGCTCCGCCCTACCTGTATGGAGTTTGCATGTTCTCTGTTTTCTACGGGGACTCCGGTTTCCTCTCACATTCGAAAAACATGCATGGCAGGTTGATTGGACACTCTAAATTGCTCCTAGGTATGAGTGTGAGTGCCGATGGTTGTTCGTCTATGTGTGCCCTGCGATTGGCTGGCAACCAATTCAGGGTGACCCCTGCTTACTGCCCGAAGACAGCTGGGATAGGCTCCAGCACCTCCCGTGACCCTTGTGAGGAAAAGCGGTACGGATAATAAAGGGATGATTTACTTAATTTTTCTGAAGGATTCCATTGAATTGCTCTGGAAAACACAGAAAGGACATATGTTATTGGAGGCTTGTATCTGCTGATTATGGCCTGATGTTTGCTTCTGTCAACTTCCTTGGTCTCCCTGAATACACCGCAAAATACCAACTGAGAAAGTAAATGCTATTAACATAATGCAGAGTTGAGCTTCCAGAGTGCATAAAATTTGGTTTGACTTATAAGTAAGGGCACTGCCTCAGATATTCTATTTGGGGGAGTAAAAAAGAAACAAATAGATGGCCCATGTAAAAAAAGCAGATTGCGGGTCTTACGCCCGAGCATCCAAATCAACTACATATTTCAGTAGGACAAATGCAGTCGAACCTTGAGTAACGAATTTTTTACGAACTTTTCATGTTACATACGTAGATGTTTCATTATGCAAACCATGTCAGCAAAGATGAGCAGACGGATCACTGCTATGCTTCTCGCGATATTTAACCATCATTGGCTGTTAGTGTAACACATTGCGATGGTTGTGCTGTTTTTGTTTTGTTGTTTTTTTTACTCTTAATTAGCCCACAGAATGATTTAAAGGTTACGCTTGGTTGTAAATGCCCCAAAACCCACATAAAACTTGATGGCTCCTCCTTGGCAGCAAATAGAAAGCTGTCGTGTATTTCTTTCATTAACAATTTTCACAGAGGCTGCTGAGATATCTGATTCACGTAGCAAAACATTTTACTGTGTGTATAATACCAACATTATTTATTGTATATACAACCCCCCCCCAAAAAAAAAAAAACTCGATGTCTTATCCAATTACATTTCTAACAACAGTTGCCTTAGACCCAATAACATTGAAAACGTTTCCCTTGATAACAATCCAGGATAACATTTTTTTTTGGCCCCTCCATGAGCGGTTTGAGTGTCCCGATGATCCTAGGAGCTAAGTTGTCGGGAGCCCTGCTTAGTGAGCAATGAAAAATCAGTCTGACTGTTGTTTGAGCATATGCACCATATGGCAGTACACAGTACCCACTCTTTTGGAAGTACTTGGAAGTTGTGCTTTCTGCTGGAGAGTGCCCCTTTTGGGGACTCCATTGTCTTGATGTGTGACTTCAATGCTCACCGGGGCATTGGCAATTCGATCTGGAGGGGCGTGATTGGGAGTAACGGCCCCCCTGATCAGAAAACGAGCGGTTACTGGACTTCTGTGCTCATGATGGATTGTCCATAACGAACACAATATTCAAACATAAAGGTGTACATATGTGCACTTCCCACAAGGACACCCCAGGTCCCAGTTGGATGATGATCTTGGAGTGGGATGAGGGTCCGTCAAGAAATTGAAACTCAGATTAAGGAGGAGCAGTGTGTTTTTTGTCATGGCCATGGAACAGTGGACCAGCGCTACACCCTCAGCAGGGCACTCGAGGGTGCATGGGAGTTGTCTCAACCATTCTACATGTGATTTGTGGCCTTGGAGAAGGTGTTCGACCGTGTACTCGGGGTACACCATGTACACGGCTTGAATTTATGGATTTTTTTTGCGAGTGCTCCAGGAGTATGGGGTATCAGACGCCCAAGTTCGGGCCGTTCGATCCCTATACCACCGATGTCAGTGTTTAGTCCGCATTGCCGGCAGCCAGTCTGAATAGTGTCCAGTGATGGTTGGACTACCAAGGCGGCCGTTTCACCGATTCTGTTGTGACGTTTTATGGACAGAATATGTAGGTGTAGCCGAGGTGTTGAGGTTTTGCGGCTTGGTGGTCTCAGTATTACATCTCTACTCTTTGCTGATAATGTAGTACTGATAGCTTCTTCAAGCTGTGATCTTCAACTCTCACTGAAGCGGTTTGCAGCCGAGTGTGCAGGAGTTGAGATGAAAATCAGAACTCTCAAATCTGAGACCATGGTCCTCAGGGAGAAAAGGGTGGAGTGCCCAATTTAGTTCCGGGATGAGATCTTTCCCCAAGTGGAGGAGTTCAAGTATCATGTCGTCTTGTTCACAAGTGAGGAAAGGAAGGACTGTGAGATCGATAGGTGGACCTGTGCAACATCTGCAGTGATGCAGACTCTATATCGGTCTGTCGTGGTAAGATGGGAGCTGAACCGGAAAGCAAAGTTTCCAATTTACGGCTCGATGTACGTTCCTACCCTCACCTATGGTCACAAGCTGTGGTTGGTGATCTAAATAATAAGATCCCGGCTGCAAGGGGCTGAAATTAATTTTCTCCTCAGGGTGTCGGGGCTCTCTCTCCCTTAGAGATAAGGTGAGAAGCTTGGTCATCCTGGAGGGGCTCAGAGTTGAGCCGCTGCTCCTCCACATCGGGAAGAGCCAGATGAGGTGGCTCGGCATCTTGTCAGGATGCCACCTGGACGTCTCCCTGGTGAGGTGTTCCAGGCATGTCCCACTGGGTAGAGGTCCGAGGATGACAGAGGAAATTATGTTCATGTTGAACTGTATTTATTTTCTACTTCACATTGAATACAATTAGAAAAAATATAAATACAACATTATTTGTGGGGTGGAACAGATTAATTCAATTTCCATTCATTTCAATAGGAAAACTTACCTTAATTTACAAAGTTTCAAGTCACACACGGGGTCACAGAACTAATTGAGTTCATAATTGAGGTACCTACCACTGTTCTTCAAATTCTCAGAAATATTCTGGAATAACCACTTTTAATCGTAAGTGCAGGACTACGAAGAGATACAGTTTACTGTTTGATGAATAAATGTATGAAAAATTAATGTGAATTAGTTTCACAAAGTGTGATTATAAAAGATACTTTTACACTTTTTGAGCAACTTGGCACGCTTCCAAATGAGATACACTTCACCATAGAGAGTGTGAATAAAGACATGCCAAGGACAATCTCTCCCTTTCATAATTCAACCCTGCGGGTGAAGTTGCTAAAGGTTAGCCCTGCAGATATCAAAATGCCATCGACAGCAACTTATTTTTTAGTGAATGCCAGGGGAAGATTTTTAATTATAGATTGAACTGTAACTGCCTGAGGATCTGAGATTGAATACAGTGTAATGGAAAAATACTTGCCTTGAGCAATTAACAAGAAACCCACAAACACATTCTCTTATAGTGGAACTACATCGAAAGTAGACACAACTATTTGAATTAAAAAAAAAAGATGGATGAAACATAACCAAGTATGGTCATGACTCTAAGACTGAACACTGGAACAATCAGACAGTGTGTAAAAAAATCTTTTCTGGATAATTCGACCTCGCTGCTGTTGAGTGATATTATGAGCCAGACAGACAGTATATATAATCTAAGTTCATAAGGCATTTAAAATTCCGTCCATTTTCAATGCTGCCTATCTTATTGTAAATGGGCTGTCACCTGTATAGCGCTTTTCTACCGACAGTAGTCAAAGCGCTTCAAACGATTACCTCATCTACCTACTGATGAAATATCATCGGGAGCAACTGTGGGTGTAATATCTTGCTCAAGGATACTTTGACATGGTCACAATGATTGTGGATTGTAAACTCACTTTAAACATTAGCCGTATCAGAGAGCTAATTCCACAAATATAGATGATGAAAAACAGCTTTTATAATTCATTTATTTGAATGTAAGAGTAATTTTAAAAAGGTGCAAAACTAGGTAAAAAACTCTCAAATATAAACATGATTACTGACAAGTTACACTATGTGCTCCTTTTGCACGACTTTTCTGTTGGCACATTGAAGGCGTAACAGTTGTGCTGCCATTTACTCGCCCGTGTTTATGATAATAAAATTTAAGACATAAAGACATTAGTTTTGTATGTTTTTACCGTTTTTTGCTGAATTCCGAAATTAACAATCTAAGCAGCGCTCTATTGCCAGAGGTTCCACTGCATAGTGTCTTAAGCTCTGTTTATGTGATGTTAAAAAAATGGTGCAGCAAAACGTAACAGTACTATAGGGCAGAAAAGAAAGACATTAGTATTTTCCATGTGCATGTATTATCATCATCACATGTTCTTTCAGGTTTTGTCACTTTCTGCCAAATTTTGTGTTTTGTCCCATTTTGCCACAACCTGTCAAGGCTGTCACAACAAGCTAAGGTGTATGGAAGCCATTTCATGGTTTTCAATCATAGGGCCGTGCTGACGTGATGCCGTGCTGACGGTTTAAGTGCCACGCGCGATATAGCGGGAACATACCAGCATTACCGCTGGTTTATTTTGATACATGGCTGTTTTATCTTAAGACAACAATCTTATAAGCCTTTTAAATTGTATTATATATGTAATTTTTTACATGAAAACCGTCAACAAACGGTCCATATCATCTGACAAAAAATTAGCTTTCTGCTTTTCTTTTCCAAAATACCTCCTATTACTTGTCGACAGAGGGTCGCTGGCTTTGATCGAAACAAAAATGGTGTGAGCTGGCTTCATTTTCCCGAAAGGCTTTGAGCTATGTGCTGTGGTGCTCCTGAAGCGTCGTTCTGTGTCATGCAAGAGACAATGTCCAATGTCTCCTGGCACACATTCACCTTTTTATTCTGAGCCCCCAAGCCACCCCCTGCCCCCCAAAAGACTTTGCCACTTAGCAATTTTATACCTCCCCGTTCACCTCCTCAACCAGCCTCTAAATAGAAGTGAACAATAGCTGCCTCTGGTAATAGTCGCTCTCCTCTGGTAATAGTCGCTCTCCTCTTTGACTTGATGCTAATAGCAACAAAGCTGATGACATCGTTGCATGAATGCAGATTGCAGGTAGCAGCAGCACTAAAAGGTGGCTTGAGCAATTGGCCTGTCACTAGTTGATAACATGCATTATCCCCTGCTTACACTTAGTGAATCAGGCTTGCTGTGTCTCTTGAATTTGTGGCTCAGAGTTGAACCATGGATGCCCACAAGAGCCTGTTTTGTTCCTTGTTTTCCACTGTCGGGACTTCGCAAGTTTTTATACGCTTCACTTTATCCACAATGTTACGTTCATAGAAATACATTTACACAATGCGCCATTATCTGGCTATCTCTTATCTTGCTCATTGTGACTGGGAGCAAGATCCTATCCCAGGTGACTTTGGGCACGCACTGGACTGGTTGCACATTCCGTATATGCAAAACAAACTTTCACACTTGAGGGACAGTAAGAGGAGCCATCAGTTAAATTATGAGTGTTTTTGGAATATGGAAGGAACCCCGAGTACGCTTTTATTGTGAAGCCTAAGACTATTTCTTCTTCGTCTGCTCCATTCTTCCTATTGAAATCAGAAAATATCACTTATTTAGTCCTTTTAGTCCAACTTGGCAATAACCACATACCAATTTTCATCACATTGTCTGGTAAACAACTCTTTCACATATGTCGAGACATGTTCCATCAGGCTTAAGTCTGGGCTCTGGTTGGAAAATTAAGATGGGTTTTTCTCCATGCCACTTTTCTATTTTGGCTGCGTCCTACAGATTTTTTTTTTTTCTTCAGATGGTCAAACTTTGCCCAAAAGTACTAGCTATTAATTTTCTTTTGTGCTTGTCCTCATTAGGTTCAAGGCATCTGCTGGAGCCTCGTACACCAGCAAATGGAGCTGGATGAAAGAGCCGCTGTCCACGATGTCGTAGTCTGTCTTATCATTGATGTTATTGTAAGTAAGAAACATCACAGGTTACATTAACCTTTTCACACCAGATGCTGCCCAAAGAACACCAGTCAAGTCAAGACAAATGCATTCATGTAGCCCTTAATCACAAGAAAGTCTCAAAGGTCTTCACATGCCCACAGTCAACATCCCCTGAATCTAACTCTCAGGAGGGCAAGGAAAAACTCAAAACCCCATCGGAGGAAACGTGAGAAACCTTGAGAAGGGACAACTGATGAGGGAATCCCCCTTTCAGGATGATCAAGATGCAATGGATGCCGAGTGAGCAACATTTGACACATATTATGATGCTATACAATGTTAGTTGAAATAAAGTGAGAGTTAATTTAATGGAGCGCTGCAGGAAGATGACTTCAGTGAGTCGGGTCCTCGCCCAATTGATCAAAGCCGTAATCTTCATAGCAGCATGGTTAGCCTCCAATCTTCTACCTCAGTTGCTGCAGAATCAAAACAGTGACATCCAATTCGGTCACCATCACCTAATTCCCAAGCCGGGAACAGTGGGCAGAAAAGAGAGCAGAAAGTGTAAACAGGCCAATAAATAATTCAGCTAAATGCTCATGTATTTAAATGAGTAAATCAGTTGAAGAAAGACGATTTTGGTGGAACAGGTCAGTGCGCAGTTGCTCAATGCCATAAGATTCATACCAGGTCACCATAACCTAAAAAGTCATTATAGCTTGCTAAACTATGGCAAGCCAGAGTACTTTCCCATTTTGCAGTGGTGTACCATGAGGGCCGTCAACACCTTCTCTGCTGGCCAAAACATTACCAAAAGCCCTGCATTGAAAACTTTGTATAAATTTGTAAAAGAAATAAGTCATAATGAGACTCCATATCAAGGGGTTTGGTACCCCATTCTCGCGAAACACACCCAGAGAACTTCGTGAAGGGCACAAAGTTAAATTCCTTCTCCAAGTCCACAAAACACATGTAGAGTTGTTGGGCAAACATCAATGTACCCTCGAGGACCCTGGCGAGGGTGTAGACCTTTTCTTCTGTTCTATGGCCACGACGAAAACCACATTGCTTCCCCACCGTCAGAGCCAACACACCACTAGGTAGAAATTAAGAACAGTGTGCAAACAAATTGCTGAATCAAGCTCAGTGTCTGCGTCCTTGGAAGTCTTTTGTGTGATTCAGTGAACATAATGTTGTTTTTTTTTCAAAAGTACAATGTAATCCCTATAATTGAGACAGAGCGGACCCACCAGCTATGAAGTCGTCTGTCAAGAAAAGCGGAATGCAGGCGGCACCGCTGTAATAACGCTGCACCAACATAGTGTGTCTTCGGGAAACTGCTGCACTGGAACAACTGGCCCCTGAACTGTTGGAATATGACTGAAACTTTATCGCCGGAGGTGTAAAAGTTTACGCCTTCCTGTTTAGGGAATGATATACGAGTTACTGTTGCTGTCCCCAAAACATTTACATCAGAAGATGCCAAGTAACTAGGGACCTCCCCAATAAATTGGGAGAATTCGGGAAGCTTTGCTTCAGAGCGGATTGGAGAGTTGTAACTGAGCACGCCTCTGTCCGTTTCTCCTCACAATTCTAAACACCCTCCTTCCTTAATTGTTGTTTTAAGAAGTGTTCTAGTTTGCTTGAACCTGACATCGACAATTATTTTTGCTATTTGTGAGCTTCTTGTGTCAAAAAAATGTTCTTTACTTATTCAGAAGGGATCCCGATCTCACCCATACTTTTAGCATTTTGAACGTATGCTCTTTCAAAATTTAGTCAGCTTGGCATTTGTGGGTATAACTGAAGCAGTGGAACGACAAGACTGGCGCTGATTTTAAATGCTGACTGATGGAGGGGAAAAAAGGCTGTTGAGTGGAATTCCGGCTCTTGTCAGTACATAGAGAATGAGGAATGGGCATCTATCCAGCCATCCATGATCTGAACCGCTTCTCCTCACGGGGGTCACAGGGGTGCTGGAGCCTATTCCAGATGTCTTCAGTCTGTAGTCGGGGTAGGCTTTAAACTGGTTGCCAGCCAATTGCAGGGCACACAGAGACAAACAACCATCCGCACTCACACTCACACCTAGGGGCGACTTAGAGTGTCCAATTCAAATGCCATTCATGTTTTTGGAATGTGGGAGGAAACCAGAGTACCCGGAGAAAACCCACGCAAGCACGGGGAGAACATGCAAACTCCAAATAGTAAGGCTGGAGCTGGAATCAGACCCTGTACCTCTGCACTGCGCCATTGTGCTAACCAGATGTCCACTGTGCCGCCAAGGAATAGACCCTTTCACTTTATTGTCAATCAGTTAATATTATCTCCTTTTCTGCCTTCCAAATGAACTCGAGCAGTTAGTATACAATTTCTTGCTGAAGACACCAAACGATCTCGGACCAGAATATAAGATGAGAAGATCAGACAATCTACGATTGTATAGCAACCAGTTCAGGACGTACCACGCCTAGTGCCTGAAGACTGCTGGGACAGGATCCAGCATGCCCGTGACCCTCGTGAGGAGAAGTGGCTAAGATAATGGATGGATGGATAGATCAGACATCACCGTAGCGTACAAAGCACCCGTCAAATATGATCCGATCAGAAGTGATTCCAAACTCTGCTTTTATCGAGACATCTAGCATATCAACGCTCTCTTCCCAACAAAATGGACAAGCTGCTTCTCCTCACAAGGACGAACAAAGACTGGGCACGTTCTGACACTCTTTGTTTAACTAAAACTTGGCTCAGTGAACGCATCCCTGACAGTGTGTTATAACTGCTTGGCTTCCAACTTCAATGAGCGGACTATGTCACGGAGCTTTAAGGGAAAACAAAAGGTGGTGGAAAATGCCTTGTTTGTTTTTTGTTCTGGTGAGCTGTATGGTCGTCCACGACAGTGGATCTGTATGTCTTTGTATGCTGGAAGACTTTTTCTGAGCAACAGAGGGCTTTGAAATGCTCCCTCTGTGGTGATTTATTTTGTGATGTTCAGCTGGCAGAAGATGATTTGTGAGGGGAGAGTCAGAAGAAAAAGAGAGAACGGGTTAGAACATCCATCCATCTGGCCATTGTGGCCGCTTCTCTAGATTTCTCTTTTTTTCCCCAGATATGTCTTTTGAATATCTCCTTGCTCTCCTGAGTGTTAAGGATAAGTCATTAATATTGATCAATTGTAGGCATGTGAAGCCCTTTGAGACTTTATTTTGCGATTAAGAGCTATATAAATGAATATGGGGCGGCACGGTCGCCAACTGGTTAGCACAATGGCCTCACAGTGCAGAGGTTGTGGGATCGATTCAGCCTCCGGCCTTACCTGTGTGGAGTTTGCATGTTCTCCTCGTCCCTGCGTGGGTTTCCTCCGTGTACTCCGTTTTCTTCCCACATTCCAAAAACATGCATGGCAGATTGATTGGACACTATAAATTGCCCCGAGGTATGAGTGCGAGCGTGGATGGTTGTTCGTCTCTGTGTGCCCTGCGATTGGCTGGCAACCATTTCAGGGTGTACCCCGCCTATTGCCCGAAGATAGCTGGGATTGGCTCCAGCACCCCCTGCGACCATTGTGAGGAGAAGCTGTACAGATAATGGATAGATGGATTAAAAAAAAATGTTAACTATATTCCCTGTACCACTTAGCTTATCCTCACGAAGGTTGTTTTGGAGCCAACATTGGATGAGAAGCAAGATATACTCTGAACTGATCGCGAGCCAATCACATGCCACAAATACAGATACAACCATCCACACTGACTTTCACACCAACGCACAATTTAGTCTCCAGTTAGCTGACCATACATGGTTTTGGAACATAGGCAGTAACTGGAATACCTGGAGAAAACCCATGCAGGAACGGGGAGAACTTGTTCCACACAGGCCGGAACCCAGATGTGAACAAACTGCCTCTGAACTGTGAGGTGGATGTGTTAATCAGTCGCCCACTGTGCCGCCTAGCAGAGAACATCAAAAGAAAAAAAAAAGATACAATAGCAGAAAGCATGGTATATGGGGGTGCTCAATGATTCCAGGAAACATTTTTTTTAATATAAGTAATGTAATTGCACATCCACTTCAGTTTGCAATCTGGTCAGAGATTTCACAGGGAGTATTATCTCTAAGGTGCAGGTATTTATTTATTTATTTTTTGCATTGAACATACACACACCGCACAGAGCAGGAGATATGAAGTGCAGTGAATAAACCCTTAAGAGACACCACATAAAAATATTTAACGGATGAAAATGAAGAGGAGAGAGAGAGAGAGAGTAAAACAAGAAAGTTTAAAGAGTTGTTTGTTGTTCTAACATATCTTTATTTTACTTTTTGTTTTCTTTGATGTTGATAAGTATCCAATAATATACAGAGGTGTACATATAACAATTACAGACAAATGGAACTATTCATAGTTGAGGCAGAAAGTTGAGGGAGCTTGTAACAGAAAAAAAAAGAGAAGTACTGACTTAATACATATAGACATAAACTAAAATCTTTAAAAGCTGTGCTTCATACGGTCAAGAAGTGTACCAATATAGCAAAGCTTGAATCACGTGATTGTAAGCACATAGTGGAGCTCCTGTGAAACTTTAACTGGCAGTGAAAGGTCACTATGACTTCAGTGGTCATGAAGTCTTTTCCATTACTTGTGGTGGACCACCTGAAGGATATTACAGGAACTCTGCTGGAGCCCTCTGCAGTTTGCCTACCAAGCAAATGATGAAGTCAAGATAAGACAGGAATTCCTTGATGGTGCTGGGTCCTTTGCGACTATCCTGTTTGTGAACGTCCGGTCTGCATTCAACACTATCATCTGTGAACTCTGCTTTACCAGTTCTGCATCACTCCTGCCATCTGTCGCTTGATTTACAATTTCCCGTCAGGGACAGTTTTAATTGGGGGTTTTACAACAAACAAAGATTTACCAGATAACAAACAGTTTTACAAGTCACTGATGGTGTAGTAGTATATCCGCCTGATTTGTGTGCGGGCAGCATGGGTTCCGTTCCCACTCGGTGACAATGTCTATGTCTGCCCTGTGACTGGCTGGCGACCTGTTCAGGGTGTGGTGCGCCTTTCGCCCGTAGTTAGCTGGGATAGGCTCCAGCACCCGCCCTGCACAGGACAAGTGGTGTGGAAAATGACACGACAAACAGTTTCACCTCAGATTGGAGAACAATGATTTTATTGCACCAACAGGTGTTACTAATGATACATTGCCCATATGTTCACCTTCTTCTGTTGATGTAATTCATGTGGCCAATTTTTTTCCGAAAACTAACGCTAAGTCTAACGCGAGTCCTGGACCTGACAATATAAAGTATTAAAAAACTGTGTGGTTTATTTGAGCAGCATTTTCCATTTTATTTTTTCATTGTCTCTTGAGCCACGTAAAGTACTTTAGCTTTGGAAACGTTTAATTATTGTTCCAGAAGCAAAGACTGGTTTCCCCAAAGCACTTAATGATTTCAGGCCTGTAGCGCTGACATGGTGATGAAGACTTTTGTGAAGATCATCAAAACTGACGTATTATTGCATGTTTAACAGCACCATGATTCACTCGGGCTGGCAGAGGTGTAGAGGATGCAGCGGTCACATTACTCCACTTTTTGTTGAAGCATCTTGATGGCCATAAGACAAATGCCAGACTCTTATTTGTTGACTTTTCCTCAGCATTCAATTACAACCCACCCCTTTCTGCTCGCTGACAGACCTTTCCATCATATTAAACTAGATCTAAACTTGATGAGTTGGATAGTGGAGTTTTTAACTAATGGAACGCAGTGTGAGAGAGACAATGGTGTTATTTTCCAGTGTGCTCTCCTCTTCCACTTGTTGTCCTCAGGCCTGCTGCTTGTCGACACTCTTCATTTTGTACGCTAATGCATGTCGCAGCAGCTTCAATAAAGGACGCATTTCAGTGTTTGCTAATGACACGGCTTAAGGTCTTTCTGCATAATTGCACATCCAAAGTTGCACTACAATTACTGCTAAGAGTCACTTAAAATGGTGCAATGATTATCTGCGCAACTGTCGTAGTCTTGCAAATGCCACACCACTGATCAGTGATCTGTGCATGATGACCGTCCTCCGTTGCACAGCTGTCATTAGGTGGTACTACTGCACAATTTCCTTACATTACGGAAAGACTTTCTATTATGTCATGTTTTTGTTTGTAGTGTATTTCATACTATCGGAGACAAATTCCCAGTATGTTTTACATACTTGGCTATGTTTCAGATTATTGGTATTCTTCTACAGGGGGGTGAGCAGGATCATGGGCTGTTGTCTATGTCAAAAAGGCTCTCAGTTTCATTTACCGTGTTTTCACAACCATACGGTGCAAAAAAGGGGGCAGTCTCAGTTACACATACTGTTTCTGTATTTGACACATACATAGGGCGCACCATATTATTGGGGGCAGGCATGTTAAAACACATTGTGGCACTCACTAGTCAATGAAAGATTCCAGCAACTTAATTAAAAGTAAGCAGACGTCACTTTATCACACAAAGCCGATGTTGGCAAGTCACTAGTCAACACACAATGAACGGTCACGATCTTACAAACAATGAAACAACCAAAACAAGGAACAAAGGAAGAGTTACTGTATGCTGATGCCAATTTTGGGGGCGGAAGGCGCAGGATAAGTTTTTTTTTTTTTTTTAAAGGACGAATGAAGCAAGGCTAGAAGTGGGTTTTTTTTCTGAACTTTTAAGTTTTTAATACAAATATTTACACTCAGAGCAGAATGAAATCTTTTAATACACTGTCTGTCTGTTTCTCTCTCTTGGTTGGAAGAGTCCGCCTCTCTCTCCACAGCAGGTCATTCGCCAGTGCTGCGGAACCCCCAAACATTTTTTCCCCCTTAAGTTTTGCCATTTTAATGAATCCCATATAATTCATTAAACTGTCGTGTCCATCACTGACTCCAGATATTAGAGACAAATTTGTCTGTGTTGGAAACTAAAGTTGATTCTTAAACTGATTACACTGGGCAACACATTTTGACTACATTTTTTAATAAAAATGATCTAGATGAAGTTTTTGATTGGATGGCAACCAGTTCAGGGTGTACCCTGCCTACTGCCCGAACACAGCTATGGTAGGCTCCATTAACCTTGTGAGAATAAGCGGCTAAGATAATGGATGGATGGATGGAAGATCCAAACCATGACTTACATGAGCTACTACTCTTGACGCATATGTTAAGAATTTAACCTAATGCATTTTCAATGGGACGGCATGGTTCAGTGGTAGATTGGTCATCACCCAATTCAGAGGTTGGAGATTTTATCACCGACCAGTGTGACTATAGTTTTTTTGGGGTCAAAACACTGAACCCCTCACCCAACAGTCCCCCATCCCTTGCTCCTGATGCTCTGTCATCACTAGGTAGCTGAGGTAACAGTGTGAAGTGCTTTGAGTACCAAAGGAAAGGTGAAAAAGCACTATACAAGTGACAGCCCATTTACCATATATTAATTATGTATGTTACTGAATATGACCTAATAAGAACAATTGTGAATGAATTCCAACTCCATTCCACCTACTGGCTCAAGGAAATACATGTGTTTTTCTTAGATGTTTTTCTGCGAGCAGATTAAAAGTAGCTACCTCAGATTTTCTCAGAAGCGTGTTTTTAGGCCTACTTGATGTTGAAATATGACATTTGTGATTTTTCTAAAAAAGCTGTTGCTCTGGCACAGTGGCCAATCAATTTCTTATTGTTATCTATAATTACCACTATGGTTTAGACTCAAATAACAATTTGCATTTGGTTTGGCTTTTCACTGTAATGATACGTTGAATTATACTTATATAATTTGTAAAATGGAAAAAAAACACATATTTTTCTTTTTCTAAACTCGAATATAATTATCTGAAGAAAGTGAGCCTTTCAAAAAGGTATCCTCATTGTAAAATATTAAGCTGCGGGTTACAATTTGGAATTTGGAATGAGATTCTCAATTTATACAACTCATCTGCTGCCAGACAGCAGGATACATCATCAGCAAAGTGCACAGGCTACATACAATGACAGCTCTCTTCACAGATTACTTACTACGTTTCCCTTTTATCCCCTGGCCAAAAAACACAAACTCAAAGAAAACAACACTCTTACTTGTTATTCAACGCAGGTGAGACTCACCCACTTTCCTCGAACTCTTTGTCACAGACAATTCCATGGATATAGACGCTCACAAATGTGCACTGATGCACAATGTCAGGGACAATCGCTTTGACCAGGCACAGGGCCAAGGGCTGTGTAAGAACTGTAATTTCATCCTCTTGCCTAGACAGGTCACCGTATGCGTGTGTATGTGTGTGCAATGCTGAGATGTGAATCTACTGGCAAAGACCCATAGAAGATTTTATGGAGTGGTAAAACAGTATTGGTCTCAGCGAGCAAAGGGGAAAGCAACATATTGGTACGTTAACATTATGAGTTTATAACCTCTATTACATTTTGTCTGTTCTCCATCTTCTCACGAGATAAGTCAAAGACTGTTCCGAATCTTGATGTTTCAGATGCATTCTTCTTGGTCAAATGTCCAGGTTCATGAGGCTTGACATAATTAATGCAATGGTTCCAGTTGTCCGCCATGGAAGTTCCCAAATTCTTTAAATGTATTTGTGGATATATTCAAACGCCATTTCCAATCTCTATCAACAAAGAAAGGGGATAATCTGCTTAATATTGACCTGACTGAATAGGTATTGAAAATATATTTTTATCATACTGAGTGTAGTTTGTGCAAGTGTAGCACTGCACACAACTTTATTGTAAGAGTTTGATTACCATCTTTCTATTAAATGGGCAAAACATTTTCAGTCTCACGTCATTGCTAACTACAATAATAAACATATTATTTAATTCTACCCTGAGAGTGAAAACAAAAATTAAGCAATTATCTTTGTAAAGGTAAAACTTTATAGAGCTTACATATTGATTACCTAAGTATATGGAGGTCTGTGACGCTGTTGTGAATCATGAAATAAAAGTCGAAGCTGAGAAGAACAAGTTACTACCCTTAGTCCTCAACCAGAAGTTATGTCGACACAACACATCAGCTGCCCCCCCACACAGAAAACTGAGCATCTAAAATGACAAGTGGGTGGTGGGTGTGTGGTTCTGGTGGGCAAAAAGGCTCCGCTTCACAGGAGCGGCATTCAGAGCCTGTAGGAATTGCAGGGGCTGTGCTGGAGGCTGAACTAGGCGGACGACCTTGCCTAATGTGTTGAGTCAAGTGAACCAGTATCCCAATATCCACATGAGTAGGCTAAAGCTGGTCAAGCCGGATCCAACTTATGTACTCCAACCAGAACAAAGTTTTAAGTCCAGCCGCCAGCAGTCGAAAGAGTGATGCAGCAGGGTCCAATGGCTGTTGTAGTGGATAAAAACGTAGACTATGAGGTATATAAGGATTAGAATATGTGTGATGAATGAATGGGAACAACATTTCTGACAATGTACCGGACCACATATTCATGGAGAGGTGGCTGACTAGAGAGCTGCAGCAGTTGGAAGAAACTACCCTGGGACCCGTAACTCAGCAGAGGAGATCTGGATATCCTCCATGGGAGTGGAGCAAAGGCCAATTATAACTCGAAGCAAGCTGTCAGCCTTGTCACTGCTACTTCTCAGAGCAGCATTCGTGTCCTGTTAAACCCATCAGAGATGGGCATTCCGTCAGACTAACAGAATGGTCCGTCAGTCCGTCATTGACTACAGATGAGAAACTAAAAATATAAAGATTGACTAAGCACTGACAGATATGTATTTTTCTCCGTCAGTGTAATCTTCACTAACCAGGTCAAGCACGAAAAATAGAGGTATCGATGCCCATTTTGCTAACGACTGACCGAAACACGTCCGTGTGTTTGTTTGCAGGGGGTTTCTTTGAGAGGATTGCATTGACTATATGTGTGAGAACGAGTACTCCTGTTTTCAGTGTTTCTGCGGAGACTGTGATTGGCTGAAGAGGCGAATGTCTGTTGTCATTGACTAAAGTTGGAAACACTTTGTCCATCCTGTACAGGAGGTGGCTGTATGCACCAAAGAGCCATAATCCGCCACCGCACCAAGAAGAAGCTCATTTATAAACAGAGGTTGAAGTGTTGAACTTTACCTTTGGCCACCATGTGGAGCTGGATTCTGTTTAAGTTAAGCCATTTAAAACTCTAAATGTAAAGTTTGTGTGTGTTTTAGGAGTTAATCAGGTGCAGGCAGCCAACCAGTTCAATAGACTGGCAGATAAATACATGTGAACAGACTGACTGATGGACCTACAAACTTCTGATGTAACTAACTGACGAACTACCTAACGGACAGATTGCCCAACTGACCAAAGATGGGCAGTTCGTCCCTGAGACGGAACACTTTCTCCGTCCCTTGAAGTACTGCTTGGATAAAAATCAAATATTTTTACTCAGAGCAAAATGAAATCTTGTACTCTCTCTGTCTCTCTCTCTCTTTCTCTTGCTCCAGCTCTCTCACTCACCCGCACACACTCAAGCAAGAGAGAGAGTGAAGGGACAGCGAGGCTGTGTGAAGAAGCAATTGAGAAGCCAAAGGGATATATTTCAATCAATACAGCCGTTTCTACTGTGCGACCCCGCTCCGAGCTCATCTGTGAATTTGCCTCCTGTGAAAACAAGAGTCTGAGGAAGGTTCCGGTACAATGCACTCCCAAAATGCTTTGTGGCACTAAAGAGGGTAAATAGCATTTAACTCATTCACTGCCAGCTCAGGTAAAATAAATGTACATTTTGGCGTCTATATCCGTCAATGGCAGCGAATGACTTAAAATACACGTTTTGTGTCAATTATAATTCTTCACTTTTTATTTTCTTGTTTTGAGCTTGTTCTGCTGCTTACGGTAACTAAAAATTGTAATTGTCCCTCACTACTTCGTGAGCGTGTGTGAATAGGAAATTAGCCAACTAAACAGTTTTAAGTAATGCTTAAGAATTATGAAACCTCTGCCGTTAGCCTCTCGTCATGCATGGACGGATTTTTATTTTGCGCAGGGTGGTTGGAATGTTAAATGCAAGGATGGAAGCGCTTTAAAAGGATGAAGATGGAGACAGATTATTTTCATGAAAAAGGACGGAAGGGTGCCCCAGTCATAGAAGCGGGACGGACCGGCAAAATATGCATCTATGACACTGACGATTACAGGTTGGTTTGGTTTAAAAAAATGACGGACTGACGTTTGACGGAGGTCTACCCAGACCGTTGTCGGATGATGAATGACAGACCAGCAAAATTTAGTAAAATGCCCATCTCTGGAAACCACTTGCAAAGTCCATTACCCTTTGGGTTGTACACTGTAGTGCAGTGAATCATCAAACCGAGGAGCTCAGTGACAGTGATAGCTCCAATGTGAACTGAGGACATGTTAAAGCGAGTACTGAAAGGAGCCACCTAGGATATAATGACTATAAGTACATGTCGCCTCTGCTGATGTAGTAGCGGATAAGGAATAACTTTTGACTGGTCCTGTCTCCATTTTGAAGAAGAAGGTGAACCACAGGTGCAAAGGTGCCCGCCAAGTTCACATTCACAAGGTCAAACCCTTTCTAATATCACAAATGGTCCAAGAAAATATATTTTGCTGCTACACACAATGTGAAAGCTGATTGCATAAAAAATAAATAAATAAAGATTATTGTTCATTCATTATATTGTATTTTAATTGTTTAATAAAACCCTTGCTTCTGGTCTTTGGAATTAATCTACAAAAAAACTCATAATTGGGAATTTGCTCCTCAAATAGTCATTGATTAACTAAGCTGCACTGCCAATAAAAAAGTTATTTTGAGCATCGTGATTTACATCCTTCTTGTTAAAGAAGAAAATAAAAACACAGGTTACTTGTTCAATATATTTAAAACGTATTTATATCCAAGCGTGGGTAAATTACTTAAACTGATTTTGCCCGGAGAAAGAAAACGTTTTAATGCCAGCATTTGTGTCTTTACAATGAATTGGTGTTCTTTCGCAAAAGCTTTGTGGCTTGAGTCGATTTGAATATCAAGAAACGTGAAGCCTGATCTTTCTTCAAAGTTCTGTATGAGTGTGGATTTGCAAAATGTTTAGTGTTAAAAGTATGTATTATGAGATGACTTAAGAATATCTCCAAACCCAAGACTGTGGCAAGACCCAGGACCAAAATAGGTCAAGAAAATTGTGTCTTTCAGATAAAATAGAAAGCAGTTACATGTTCACTGATTTTAAACACGAACGTATCAGCCTAGTTTTCTTAGAAATGCTACAAGTCATGACACATTTAATCCTAAAACGCCACTACACCAGTTCTCAAAAGTTCAAAAACAGCTGTTTTTTTTTTTTTTTTTGAGCAGGTGTTGGCTGTGGCGGCACGTTGGATGACTGGTTAGCACGATGGCCTCACTGTGCAGAGGTCGTGGGTTCAATTTCATCTCCGGCCTTCCTGTGTGGAGTTTGCATTTTCTCACTGTGCCTGCGCGGGTTTCCTGCGGGTACTCCAGTTTCCTCCCACATTACCAAAATAAAAAACATGCATGGCAAGTTGATGACTGGACACAGTGAACTGCTCCTAGGTGTGAGTGTGAGCGCGGATGGTTGTTCATCTATGTGTGCCCTGCGAATGGCTGTCAACAAGTTTAGGGTGTACCCCGCCTACTACGTGAAGACAGCTGGAATAGACTCCAGCACGCCTGCGACCTTCATAAGGAGTAGCCGTTCAGATGATGGATGAATGGATAACCGTTGGCAGTTTGTTTATTGTTGCTTGTGATCAAAGGCTGGCCCATGCACGATACAGAAGGGACGAACTTTACTGCTCTATACTTGTAGTGCTAATACAGGCGAGATATGCTGTACAAACATCCATCCATCCATCCATTATTTGCCGTTTAGGCGGGGTCGGTCGGGTCAGGAAGCACATTCAGTAGGGAAGCCCAGACTTCCCTCTCCCGAGCCACGTCTTCCAACTCTTCCGAAGTGATCCCAGGCGTTCCCAGAACAGCCGGGATACATAATTTCTCCAGTGTGCCCTGGGTCATCCCCTGAGCCATGCAAATTCCAGACGGCATCCTAATCAGATGTCTGACCCACCTCATCTGGCTTCTCTCAATATGGAGGAGCAGCGCCTTGACTCTGAGTCCTTCTCGGATGACCGAGGTTCTCACTCTATCCCTAAGGGAGAGTACTGACACCTTGTGGAGGAAACTCATTTCAACCGCTAACATCCGGGATCTGGTTCGTTTGGTCACGACCCACACTGCGTGACCATAGCTGAGGGTAGGAACGTAGATGGACCGGTAAATTGAGAGCTTCGCCTTTCAGCAAAGCTTCTCCTCCTATAGAGTCTGGATGGGTTTGGCTTGCCAGGCTAGGTAACAAAGCGGGCAGCGAGTGTCCAATAACAAGATTCATACGTGCACAGTTGTGGGTAGCCAGTGAAACCACAGGGTGGATTTCAGTACCAGTATCAAATGGGTTTGCTAGGCGCTCGGCGTAAAGACATTTGTAACTTCATTTTCATGTAAGCGCAAGTCTAGTCGCCCCTCCCGGCGCATTTGCAAATTTTGTTAAAAAAGCAGACTAAATTTTATTCTGGCTAAAAGGGGTTCTATTTTGTAGTGCATGTGGTCTCATGCGATTTTTGTGTTTTTGATTGAGGCGCAGGCATACATGCGTGGTAAACATCTTTACCTGGCAAAGTTAAGTACATTCCCCAGCGAGTCTTCTTCTGTTTCCGCAAGGTCAAGCATAGTGTACTTGAATGAACTGCGCCTGGACGGCCATGCGTATGATACAAATGAGGGATGCCACTCGGATTGGCAGGGAAAAGACAATTTCCATCTCACAAAGACGCAAACGGCCTGTCACGTCCAATTGTGCCGCACCGCACTCGGCATGAAAATAGGGCCCCTGGGTTTAAATTGTGGAACGGGCTGCAGGTTAAATTCAGCCTGGAATGATCATCAGAAGAGAAGAGAAGAGAAGGCAGGTAGTGGCAGTTAGGACAAGTGTGTGACAGGTGTGCTCAGTTACAAGCGTGAGTGCCAACTGTTTGCTGCTGATATGGGATGGACTAAACCCCCAGTTGAATAAGCAAGCAATATGACATCCTGTTCATGCGTCTGTGTTTCACCACTGTCAGTCACTAAACAGAGAAGTATTACGTTTAACAAATACAACTGCAGTAGGTTTGCCCCTGACTAACTTTGGAGTGGAGGCCAGCGACGATACACAGACAACAGTACATGTTTCAACGTCTAATAAAGGGGCGGAGAAAACTCATATGGAGACACGTCATGTGCAAAGTTGAGTTCCAAATTGTTTGACCCATGGTGAAGAAAACTTAAGACTGAAGTGATATTCTTTTCTTTTTTATATTAATGTCCTTTTGAGACTGTTTTATAATTGATGGTCATCGTCAGTCTGTCACTAAGTTCCCATCAACAGTTTTTTTATTTTTCATTTATTTGGCTACGTGTCAGGTGTTGTGCACCTATGTGTGACGTTGTACTGGTAAATCCGTTCTCGACACTATTGGGCTGATTTGGACCGACTGGGTGGACCTGAAATATTGATGACGGTTTTTAAATTAGCACTGCACAATATATATAAATAAATATTGTTATTGTGATAATGATACATGCAGTGCAGAATGCAAAAGACGTGCAATAAATTCATATGACATGGTATGTTTTAATTTAAACTTAAATCAAATGTAAATGTGCATCACCATTCAATAGGAGAAAAGTATCTCGGGGCATTACTAACACTAAATAACTTCATGAGATTCCACATGATTTTTTTTCCATTTGATAATTTTTCTAGCTACATGTTAAATTTCACAATAATATTTATATTGTATTATGCAACAACCATATCGCATATTGCACGTTTTTCCAATAATGTGCAACCCTCTCAAAACACAACGCAGAATTTCGGGCACAAAAAATAATTTCCACCTGTCGATGGTCGTGTGATACTGACCAATTATCTAGGCTGAACCCGTGATGCGGGTCACATTTTTTCCCTACTCGGTCAGATTTAGAGAGCGGTCAGGATTAAATATTCCAGACCTGAATAAAAAGACAATGCATGGAACACAAAATGTGATTGTTGCTCCACGGTGTCACCAAGATTCAACAATTAGACAAATTCACTCTAGTTTAACTGGGGCTAGACTTAAACACCCCTTTATCAAATATATTCCTCTTCATAAACCCACTGTGCTCTTAAATAGCAGGCCATCTCTGAAGCATATGTTAGGTTGTTAATGTGACGACGCTGTACTTCTCCCGAACAGCAGACACGCTGCACGAGCTGTATGTGCCAATGTTAAGATCATCCAAGTGTCACTTTAATTTTGAAAGGTTGAACGGATAAAAATACTATTGAAATCGGTCATTAATTAGAAAGATGCTACATTTGGTGAGTTTTGAGTATAGTTTGGCATCTTAGAGGTAAATAAACTTAATATTAACACACACTCAGAACACAATGACGTTTTATGATGTGTACGTTCATTCTCTATGTCACAAAGAAAACAAGGAAAGGAGTAGAAAAGAAATTGAACTCAATAGCCTAAAATAATAAAGGTAATTAAAAATGAATGATTTTTGCTCAAGGTGGTATTAACTTTTATCAAAAGCCAACAAGGGAGTCATAGGCATAATACACACTTTAACCTAATTTTTAAAACATCAAATTCCCACCAAATTTTTTGGGGATATTTCTTAAAATCTAAAAAAAAAAATGTTGCACTCACAGATTGAAGATGGTCTCCACATGCAGGAGGAGTTGGGAGTTCACCTTGATTCAAGTCTTGCAATCAGCAGTGAGTCGTTTGGAGGAAGTTGGAGAAAAAAAATGTTTTGCTGGTTTGTCGGCCAAGTTGGCCGTTGTTCACGCTGGTGGCCTCGATAATGAATTAATTAAGGATAAGGGATAGCACTGTGGATATTAGCCATTTCAAACACTGTATATTTGAAAATAATGAAGGTGAGGCCACAGATTTTGTAGTTTCACTTTGCAAGGAAACCCAATTTGCAAAAAAAATATTTGGTAAATCTTTTCGCTCGCTTTTTCTGTTCTGGTTAAATATCCTTCACATCTTGTTCTAGAAATTACTTTAATTCATTCATGTGTAGGGTTGTCATGGCAACAGTGCGCTAAGGTCATTTGCTCTGTGTCTTGAGCGCGAGCTTTTATCTTGCATAGATAATATAAAAAAGTATACAATTTATTTTACTGAAATGTTTTCTTTTGCACTATTATTGACCTCTGCTTAACCTTTTGTGGTCGAGACAAGGAGTCACCAGCATGGTACCTGCAGCCCACCATTAACATATTACATTTAGGTAGTAACGAAGTAATACAACAAGTTAATCTTATTTTTATATATATATATATATATATATATATATGCATTTTTTATATGTATTTTTATATTAACAGTTACTGTGTCACATAACATGTTATAAATTCAGAAACAGACGGATCATGACATAAAGATAGAGAAGATTATTTTTTTACCCCTAGTTGGCTGCACAGCAACTGCCCCACCACATGTTGGCTACCTATTTTAACTCAATCACTGCTTTTGACAGTCAGATACTGAATATTTACGTCTACCAATAGCATGAAACTGGGAGAGATGACAGTGAATGTGTGAAATGTTTTTCACTGATAAATGGGTACAAACACAAAATTTATTAAAATTGAATTGAATTGGAAGAACACAAGGTCAAAAACCTCCCTTTGTATCAGGCAAAATCACTCTGTGGCCATGAAGCAACGGGTTTTCTCTATTATTTCCTGTCAAATCATCTGCAGTGTTTACGGAAATGGGCTCAAAAGAAAACATGAAAAGATGCAGTGTAACGCCTTCTCTTTCTGGTCTTCCATTTTTACCCAACCATCCATCATCTGTACCGCTTCTCCTCACTAGGGTCGCGGGGGGTGCTGGAGCCTATCCTAGCTATCTCCTGGCAGTAGGCGGGGGACACCCTGAACTGGTTGCCAGCCAATCGCAGGGCACACAGAGACGAACAACCATCCGCGCTCACACTCATACCTAGGGGCAATTTACAGTGTTCAATCGGCCTGCCATGCATGTTTTTGGAATGTGGGAGGAAACCGGAGTACCCGGAGGAAACCCACGCAAGCACGGGGAGAACATGCAAACTCCACACAGGATGGCCGGAGCCGGGATTGAACCCACGCCCGATGCTGTCTCTCACTGTGAGGCCATCGTGCTAACCAGTCGGCCACCGTGCCGCCCCATTTTTACCCAAATCAATTAAAAAACAGAATTACTATCTGACAATCACTCTGCCATCAACACTGACAGTCTGGTGGAAAATGCAAAAGATTCCCAATTTACCACTTTTGTCCTGCAGACACACACCAATCTGGCATAATCCGTACTTCCAACTACACTGTTGGGAATAATGGCGTTTAAGTAAAAGGGTGTTAACTTTTGAGTCACGGAGTAATATAATTAATTACAAATATATACCTCATCAGTATTGGTAAAGTCATTGCCGCTACTGACAAGGTAATGTACACCCCACTTCAATACAAATTAGATTCCAAGTTGCTCAGTGTCGTCACCTTCAAAACATATGGTGCAATGGAACTTGCAGAAATGACTCCAGACACTACAACCGTCAACATATGAAGGATCTATTCTTTATTCTTTTTCCAAAGCCAGAAACTCAAATGCATACATTTAAACAATGGGTAAACTTGTGCAGACATCCAAAAGACCAGGTTAACGCCAGCAAAGTGAAGACTTCCACCTTCATATGTAGTAAACATTTTATTTGCAAGGACTTCAGCGACTAAAATAATTAAAAATGGTGGACTCAGTAAATACTGATCTCGGCGCAGCAAACCTCTTGTTGGATCTCAGTATGAGCTCACCTCGAGTGTTCAATGATAATTTTTGATGATGTAGTATAAATTTGATTGTCGTATATACATTACAATAAGCACTATTCAACTATTTTGATCTTTGAGTAAGTGCCCTGTCAAATAAAATGAAAGTATTAAGAAATTGGCCCTCATAACATTAACTTTTACTGTAGGCCTATAAACCTGAACCAGTATTAATGCGCATGTATCTTTGTTTTTCTGTGAGCCTAACTCTGTAGGGATTGAAGGGAACTGATTCTAATGATTCAGTTCACTTAGGAAAAACTGTCAAGCCCATCAGTAGCGATGACAGACATCATGCAGCACGCCATTAGGTAATCCACATATGGCATTATTTGTGATGTGGTCCTCAGTCATGCATACATCCAGAAACTTGCTCATCACATTAATGGTGCTGCTGTGTTTAGAATTGGGAGAGGTAATAGATTTTTGTGCCATCTTGCTCTTTAAATATGATTTAAATTAATGCAAAGTCAGTGACAATCATTCTGATTTGTTCTGGTCGATTCTGGTCGTTATCCAGCCAATGCAAATCAGTGCATGAAATATAAGTCAATCAATGGCAAAGAAAAAGGCATTATCTCATCAATTAAGCTCAGCAAAACCTTGCTTTTTGCTTGTTCCCGTGTGTGGCGCGGATATGTTGTGTGTTGGTTATGGCTATCTATGAATTTTGTTTTATGGAACCATGACTACACATGGTATGGGGAACAATGACTTGGACCTTGTTACAGACCACACTATGAGCAAATTAATGCTATAACCCTGAGCGCACATGGTTAAATATCAATGACAGGCATGACATATAGGCATGTATATGTACATAGGGTATACATTAAGCCTTTCGGTGGAGGCCCTGCCTGAACTGGCACTTGCACGATAAGTTTCAATCATTATTTAATATTTAATGTCTTTTAACTGTATTATTTAATCCTTTATTTTTTTCCATGTCATGTTACTAATTTAGTTTACAATATAAGTGAATATCTAATAAATGAAAAAAAATGTTCTTTATATTTTGTCCAAGCCATTCCATACCAAGGGATTCATTCCTGACGCAAAAAAAAAAAAATTGAGGCACGGATTTCTGAAAATAAACTTTTATATTATTATTATTATTATTACTTATTCTTTTTCTTTCAAAGTAACTATTTTGGTGTGAAATATTAATGTTGATTTTCTTATCAGACATAAAAAATATAAAGATACAGTGGTGTGATTTTTCGTTGGGTCATGTCAATATATGTGGATTCTCACATTCTTAATGAATCTGCAAGGTTTTTTGATTGTCATTATGTAATATGGCAAGACATGTCTCTAAAATATGATCGTATTTGTAAATAATGGCAGCCGAGGACACTGCAGTAGACTGACATTTAGGGCAGCAGTCACGTCAAAAAAATTAAAGCTTACGTCGCTTAATGTGTCAGAAAACTGCAATCACTCATCACCAAAATGTATGTGGACGTCTCTACTTATTCCCACATCAACCCTGAAAACATAATGGAGAAGAAAATGGCAAAATGCCATTTCCCTAAAATCCGTAATACTTGGGCAATCATTCGGATATATTTTCAGAGGTTGATGTGAGTAGAAGTAGAGATGTCAAAATCCATTTCCAACACTATTGATTGCAATTTTCTTAGGCAAATTAGTTGACTACATTACACGTTTCGACTGTCGTGGTGTGATACTGTATGGCCAGTGAGGAGGGACTAAAGACCAATTTTAAGAAATATCATGAACTAAATCTCAGGAGCCAGAAACCCTTTGGACAGCTAAATTGAAGATTAATTTGCTTTTCCATTTTTCTTTTGATTCCTGCTGCAGACACTATTTGAAATTGAAGCGATATGTCAACACATCCGCCATATTGGGTGTGTCCATTGTATTCACCATCAAATCTGTAAAACTGATGTAGCATAAAATATTACATTCAAAACAATGGTTTGGTATTAATTTCATGAGTTCTTGCTTGATGAGTCATCTCCACATCCAATAAGGTTCGATGTTAAGCGTATAGGTATTGTACTTGCCAGCAGTTGTTGCAAAGGGCACTATTCAAGACTATTGACTGGAGGTGCATGCCAATTTGATTCTTTGGCTATTGAATCAGCATGAGACTTGCTTACTTACTTAATTACTGTTTGTGCTTTTTTTTTTACTGTCTTCATAATTAAAGGGACATTGGATGAGTTTGCATGTAAAAATGACAAGTACTAAAATGCCCCTCCAAAGGACTGTAGTGATTTAAGGTTTATTATGATGAATTTTACGACAAATTGGCATGGTAAATTTCTCTCCCTTGCGAGTCACCACCCAACACCCCCCCTCCCAAATTTCACTATAACAAAAATTGAAAATGGGTCCACGAACAATGTCAAGAAAAACAGTCATTGCGGTGGATGGCAACCTAAGCAGCAAAAACTGCACTGCAGGTAGGGTGGGTCTGAGAAGGGGCCGGGCCGGAGACTACAGGTTGTTTGAGAACAGATGGGTTGTCTTTCTTTGGTACGATAACTAAATATTTCTATTGTTGTTTTCTATTGCATCGACACCCAATTTTGGAAGAGAAAGATAAAATAAACACAAAATAATGATATAGTTAGCAGCTGCATCTTGCTCAGGCAGGATGGAATAATCTTTTCCCCCCAATATAATATTTCTAAACATACTTGATTTTGTGCTAGCTTTCTTTTTTAAAAGGTCTTTGCCAATTTGCATAGACACGCTCTCGTGTGAGAATGCTCACCAGGCGGTTGTCAGCAAGTGAACCAAAGAAGACCGTCATTTGAATGGCTGCATGGAATTAGTCAGGTGTCGGCTCTGCAGGGGGTGCCTCTCCCCTCTCCGCCACCTTCCTCCCTACCACAAGTGATGCGAAGTAAACAAGTGCATCTCACTAAAGAGCCATCATGCTACTCAGATGATATTTGCTAAATGCCTAATGATTATGTGTGTCAAAATCTAAATTTAGCTCGCTCTATTAAAAAACTGAATAATGCAAAGAAAGCAAAGACACAATGGGCCTCTTTGTAAAGTCTCAAAGGCATACTTGAACCTCCAGACACGACACCATGATAGCCTGTGTACTTGTTTTAAATCCATGCTTTCAGTCAAGTGGAAAGAAAGAAAGTCAGCAACACGCACCAGATAAGAGAACTGTGGCGATTATTCCTGATGAATTAAAATACAATGCATTTTTATGCACAATGGTTTAAAATTCCTTCATTCAGAATATTAACATCGACATGAGGACGATATCAATCACGTGACCTTGCCATGCTGGTGTGCATGTAAAGCTTAATCCAACCAACCGCATTCCTCATTTCAAGTTTGGCTTTGATCGGCAATTAAAACCATGACAATCATCATCAAACATCATCCAACTTGTGGAACCAAGGCATGTATTTTGAGGAAGAAAAACCTCATGGTAAACCAACAAACAATAATAACAAAACCATACGCATACCGAAATAATGATCTTGTCTCAGTTTAGTTCTTTAGAAAATTAGTCTTGTATAGTTGAACACAAAGCTAATATAAATGGGAAAACAATCATTTAAACAATAATATTAGTCATGGAAAAGGATGCTGTAAATATACACTTTCTGTGACTGGCTGGCGACCATTTCAGGGTCTAGTCCACCTTTTGACTGAAGTACTCTGGTTTCCTCCCACGTTCCAAGAATATGCATTGTAGGTTGATTGGACACTCCAAATTGCCCCTTAGGAGTGAGTGTGAGAGACTCGTCTATGTGTGCCCCGCGATTGGCAGTTCAGGGTCTACCCCGCCTACTGCCCGAAGGCATCTGGGATAGGCTAAAGCAACTCCACAATCCTTGTGAGGATGTATATATATATATATATATATATATATATATATATATATATATATATATATATATATATATATATACATATAATATATATATATATATATATATATATATAAACACGCGCACAGCTGCATGTATGAATCAAAGATAAAGATGGAGGGGGAATGAATCAACAGGGACAGTACACACTGAGCAGTGGATCTGGTTTTGTCAGCCACACTGGCTGGCATTGCTGCAAGGCAAGCAGGAGTGATGTGTGGCAGAAACAGAAACATCAATCACCTCCACCCTCGCATTCCTGAACCCTGTAGGCACTGAGGGCATTTTTCAACTTGGTGAAAATCATGTTTCTGCATGCATGCATAAAACAGAAAACCCTGATGTTTCAAATAAAAAAATGTCCAAAGAAAAATATTTCATCCTGTCCTTCACATCCAGTGTTGACCAGTCGTCAATAACTTGTTTAGTCATGGAAAACAGAGTCCTACATGTCAAACAATGTCATTTACATTGCATGTCGGAACCAAACTGGCACAGTCACAATGATGTGGTAAACTACATCTCTGTCTTCCTCCTCTCCTGGACTTGCTTTGGACCTGTTGCTCAATTGTAGGGCCCAAAAAAAGATATGTATTGGTTTTGTCTGCAGGCCTGCGACAGCACTGCCTGCTGCATCGTCCTAGGTTTGTCCCCATTTTCCTTCTTGGCACTTGTAATTACCTCTGAAGTCGACAGAGACACCTGCAGGATACCTTTGTGGTGTGTATGTGTGTCTGAAAGTGCCTGACCATTCCCCTGTGAGCTGGACTGATTGTGTTTTTATGTGAAAATTTGAGCAGGTTTCACCATCCTCTGGGGCCCAAGCACTGTATAAATAATAATCACATTGATTACCCAGGAGTAAAAGTGCTGGTACTAAAGTTATTATGAAGGGTTCCAACCTGTGCGCTGCAGCATGTGTGCACAGCAGAAAGCCTGGAGCTCCTGTCTGATTGTTAATTAAAGGGATCAATATTCTGGGTCACAAACAATTTTGGCAGAGCAGGTCAAACCACATGGATTCAATATAGGTTCGTGTTCAAGTACCAATGACGATTAGGAGACAATGGAATGGCAAAATTCAATTTATATTTAAGATTACTTGACTTTTGAAAAGGGGAAGACCTCCAAATGTGTCCATTGTGTACAGAGAAAGGGGCCAATATAGCAGAGCCCAAGAGGGGAGGAGCGGAACGCAGTGGTGAAAGAGAAGTCATCCTTACCCTACTGGCAGCCTATTTTAATCATTTCAAATTGTTTGTTTTAACGCACTCCCAGGTGGAACGAGGTGATGTTTCCAGGACCTTGGGTATATCTGTTTTTTGCAACCCCTGGCCATATTTCTTTGCTTTTTCCATCAAACCTTTATGACAATCCATACTTGGACAACGTAAGCAATGTCTGCAGATGATCGGTATGCCGAGGTATCTATCTGTTGATTGCAAGTTTGAGTTCAGAAAGGCTCCTTAATATATTTTGTTACGAAAAGCTTTTGTTTAATGTGTATAATTTTCCAGTGTTTCTTGTTTGGGCCTTCCCTGGACTCACCCTTAAGTCTTTGACTCCATCTGCTCTCGTTAATGTCAGCCCTGCTCTTGTGTCAATCACTCAGCTGTCTCAAACGACTCGAGTCTTGGTCCACATGTGCCTCAGTCCGTTTGTAATTTAGTTCCCTTTTCATGCACTCCACCATTTGTTATCCTGTCGCTTCTTGTTGCCTGTAGTCTGTTGTGGGGAGTCTGCCCCCTGTAGTTGCGTCACTTTTTTTCTTAAGTTTTAGACTTTATTCTTTTTTTTGTATTATCAGGGACAGAATGAAAAAGATCATACCCAGACAGGAGGCTTAGCCACGACCTGCCTGCTGTCGTTGCTCAGTATCGGCCTAGCCACTCCTCAACCAGTAAGCCCCCTTGTTGTTCTCTCTCTCACATTCAACTGTCTTCCTGCCTCCCCCGGTGTGATAATTTTCCTGGTTTATCGTCCACGTTATCTTCACATCATAATGTTTTTGTACATTCAGATTGTTCAGATTTTGATTTCTCCAGTTCTACTCACTTATGTTTTTTCCCAGTCCTAGACAGTTTTTGTTGTGTTTTCATTTTTCTCATCCATTTGGTCCATTGCTCATGTGTTTTCACTCTGATTGTTACTGGAATGCCTTTTTGCCAAGATGGGACCTGCAATGTAGCCAAAGTAGAGGCCCATGTAACGTTCATTGATGATCCGTTGACCCTGTCCCATCATCTCCTTGTTTCACACCTGTATCCTCATCATGTCCTTTTGTGTCTGTCTGTTTCTCACCTCACTCCGTGCCAGTGAATTCAACCTCTGGTGCAAGTATTTTAGTGAACCCGTTCCTCCTACATCATCTTCTCTATTGCCTTCACTCTCTGTTTCCCTTTTTTCTATGACAGCATGCTGATCATGTGGCTGCAGCTCAAGAATCCAGACCCAGCTCTGCTGCAGCTTGAGTCCCCAGTGTCAGGTCATAGGCACAAGCCCAGCAATTGTCTTCCAATTCATCAGCATCGGAACCGCACATTCTGTAGTCGTCATTCATCTCGGCTGGTTGGCCAAGCATTCTCACCTGGCCGCTGTCTGTGGTTTCTGGCATTGTGACCTTCTGCCTGAATTGCCTTGACAAGTACAAACCCCAATTCCAATTAAGTTGACACATTACCTAAAATGTACCTTAACACAGAATACAATGATTTATTAATAATTTCCAACCTATATTCAATTGTATACACTAACAAAGACAAAATATTTTATGTTCAAACGGATGATCATTATTGTATTTTCAAGCCAAATAGTGTATATTTATATGTATATATATTTTATATATATATTTTTTTTAATTCTGTATTCTGTTACCATTGCTTGACTGTTTTGAGAATACCCTGCACTCCTGCTACTCCTTGCCTGCTTCCATGCACTTAGGCCCACCTCCGAGCACTCCACCACAACAAACACCTTTGTTACATAATGGCAGAAATCTATTTTTGTTTGACAACTGAGTTTTACTGTTTTCATAGTGATCTTACTTTAAATAACTTATGGGTTAATTTGTTCCACTTCTCTTGAAATGTTCCTCTGCCACCCTTGATGAGGCTGGTCCTTTGGGAGTGTTGAAAAAGTAACAAAATGCATAAAACACATTTCCTAACTAGAGACTGGCCATAAAGAAATATTCTGGAGACCCTGCTGTTTTTTGGGGTGTTTAATGACCCTGAATAATTTTCTCAGAACGCTTTTCAGAGCATGCCAATTCATTTGGTATGTCTTTGTGCGGACATAACATGAATTACTTTGCAGAAGTGATGTTACCTTCCATGCCTTGTTATAGTCTCTAGTTGGTATTAAACGTAACTTTCAGCAGTCATATGAAGTCAGTGAATAAAACAGCCTTTAACCAGGAGGCTACGGGGCTAGAAGTGGGTCGTGAATACACAAAAGAAATGCTAATTGAATATAAACCATGTAGGGCTCTGAGATCTCTGGATCCGGGTCAATTAGTGAAGCCCATATTTCAAAGCAAATAGGTTGGAGCGGCATTTATGAAGCTGTTATGTTGCATGTCAAAGGAATAAGGTACGAAAAAAAGCAAAATCAGCCATGAGTGTAAATGCGTTTAAATCCAGGTTATAAACCATGTTTTTTTTACAATTTAAGTTTACAAAGGCAACACAAAAGCAGTACCTTAGAGGCTCACCCACCTCACCCTCATCGTACGCAGGTGCGCAATCATTAAACATGATATGTCAACACAAAACACCACTTTAATTCCCCATGCCCAGTTTGACCGTTTTTTTATATACCGTTAATATGGTTTTAACTAGTAAATCTGGGGGTGATTTGTGTTGCAAGGTGAAACTTACTTAGGAGCAGCGGGCTTGCAGCTTTACTCCATCATAGCATGATCCTGCTGGATTCTGACAGCTAAACTTTCCTCAACTTCTCTTTGGTGTCGGCCAAGAACTTGGCAAGAGCGACTGGAAAATGTCCCAAGAACACATCGCAAAAAGTAGTCGTACCCCTCCAATCCTGCTAGATAATGTCCGATTTTAATCAATGTACCTGTTATCTGATTATGTGTTTTATTTTTTCTGTAACTGTAATGGAATACAGTTAGATTTGCATTCTGACAACAGAGAAGAACCTAATCATTGACTACTTGATGGCATTTGCATATTCTCCCAGTATTTGTTTGGGTTTTCTGCGGGTACTCCGGTTTCCTCCCACATTCCAAAGACATGCATGGGAAGTTTATTGAACATTCTAAATTGTCTGCGATTGCTGGCAGCCAGTTCAGGGGGTATCCCGCCTCCTGCCTGAAGACAGCTGTGATAGGCTCCAGCACACCCGCCACCCTCGTGAGGATAAGCGGCTTGGATGGATGGATAGTTGGTCTGTATTCAGACTTCCACACGATCCCTAGTACAAGCATTAGCGGCTTTACACAGCATCCCGAATGTGTGTGGTGACTACTTTAACGCTGATGTGAACTCTTATCAACCTCCCACATTCTCTCCAAGCTTGAGATGAGGAGGCATAAATGAGCACAGGAGGAAAAATGAATTAAAGCAAAGTCAAATTAATGGCTTGAAATTATATTCATTAGATGAGAATTAATGACTATTTCATTCAAATAGAACTTCACTTTGCCTAATTGAGTCCGTAAATTGATTGTGAATTTAATCAAAGTCAAGGCGAAAATGCTATTCAAGTCATTCAGATGAAAAAAAATCTCCTTTAGACAGGAAAGTGATTTTACACAGTGATGCCTTCATTAATGATGCAACTTCTGTAATATTGAAATACTTTCTTTTCATTTCTACCGAAATGTCAACTCATATTAATGCATAAAATAAGAGTTATGGAAATTTTTAATAACTGTTCTTAACTTCCAAACTTCAGCTCCTGCTCAAAGCACTACAACACTGATGTACTGGAAATGTAATAGTTGACAATTTGAGGTATCCACATCATTGGTGTTGTGATGAGCATTTTGAAAAGCTAGATAGATACTATGAAATAAATAAATTGTATGGATAATAATCATACACACACGCAAACAAATTTGAACCTCTAGTTATGTACTTAATTGGTTCTTTGAGCTCGTTTGTAACTTAAAATGATCATAAATCGAGGTAATATTTCCATTTAAAAGGATGAAAATGCAATCAATCTGTTCCAGCTCCAAAATTACATTATATTAATTTTTTTTAACAGTGTGGTTAAAAATAAAAACAATGCAATATAGAAACAAGTGAAAACATTCACTAATAAAATAAAACACTTAAAAAACATAACTATTTATTGCTCATTAACTTTAGTAGAGGAAATGGCGGCCATTCATTTCACACCTAGGCCTTCAGTGAAGTCCTACTTAGTCTACAACTCTAAGAGCCCTCACACACACAGCAAAGACGCCCGCACTGTTGATTCTGAAGGCATACTATGAAATTTGCGAGGCAAAAACTAAAAACTCTCACCTAAGATAAATAAATAAATAGAACACTTGGATGTATGACCTGAATTTGAAAAAAAAAAAAAACAAATATATATATATATATATATAGTGATCATGTTAGGCCAGCAGTGAAGGCCTTGACCGCTCACCACTGAGCAGAAGCGGGGGAAAGGGACTACGGCTCTTAATTGAAAATCTCTTCTTCCATGGAGAAAATCTAATTCAACTGTTTCTTTGGTTTATTTTCTAATTAATTAGTTGTTTTCTGCACATTGATTCAGGGAAACCTGTCTTTTTCTGTGAGAAAATAAAGCATTGAGTGGGATGTTACATTGTCTTTTAAAAGATTAATTCCTTCCAAATTTCTTTTGATCACCTTGAATCATTCCTGATTGCCTTGCTCACGCTATCACAAGTGCTTTCTCATTTGTGTCTAATAAAAATAACAACGCCACATACAGAGCCTAGTTACAAAATGCAAGAGTAAGATCTTTCTGCGCCTGCATGACAAGCGCTAACAATAACACTCCCGTTATTTACATCTTAGGAATGTTCAACTCATTTGTCAACATGGGACCGGCTTCTGCATTCATTCAACGTGAACACTTCTGGCATCTGGGATTGTGTGATTGTATTATATGTAGGAGGAACTTCCACCTCGCGACAACATGCAGGATGTCTATATTACCTTATTGCACCAACATCCAACGTTTGTTCTCTTAAATAAAAACGACGCAACATTTTAGGGTTTGGGTGAGATGAGAGATAGATAGTCAAGCAGACATACAGAGGAAGAGAGAGAAAGAAAGAGAGGGCGAGGTTAGATAATATAACTTTTTTTCATGAGAATTAACTAATTTTCAGATGTCACTAATTTCAAATCACTGGTTTTCATAAAATTATGCACATTGTAAATGATGGTTCTGCAACGTGACAGTTACAATATATAACCATCACACTCGTCCATGACTGTTAATATATCGAAAATAGCACGTAAATAGAGGTCATTTTTCGAGAAACATTTTGCACATGACTAAAATTGTATGTAAAAAGGAGCATTCGTAATATATATAAAAAAACTGAATATTTTGATCGCAGCGCTCTGTATTTGAATGTTAGACAATGGGGTTGAAAAGCAATGTCCGCGAACATCAAGGCACCACTTTTGAATCAGGTTTCAATTTTCAGTTCATACAACTACACACAGTCCCTTCCACAGCCTAGCATCCTCACTCCAAGGAAATATTACCAAACACACACGCTCAGCTGTTTTATCCTCAGGGAGACGTTCACTGCCTTGTCTGCTGCACCACCAATCTTCCTAGAATTTGAGAGCTGACTGCTGGGCACAATTGGAGAATCTCTTTCAGTGTGCTTGATCTTGCTTCTTCTTCATGCAGATGACTGAAACCATTCCCAAAACGTTGTGTTACTTCTCATTACAATGTCGCTAAAATGTAAACTAGCGTCAGCTGCTAGCCTACATACACAGCAGTCGAGGCTATCTGACATCATCCTGAAGCAGAGAGCTTGTTACGTGGAGCAGGAGCAGAACGAAAAGTAATCAAGGGGGGTGGTAAACGGGGAAAATGAGCAAGGAGCAAGAAAGAGGAAGCGAGGAGGAAAGAAGGGAGGGAGTCGATGGGGGGTTGTTTTAAGGGTGGCAGAGGCAGCCTGACTAAGAAAGACGAGCCTGTTATGAAACAGCAATGGGCTGCATGCCGGCTGGCTTCTTAGATTGATTTATAAATGTGAGATGACAGCTGAAGACGAGTGAAAACAAACTTTCTGGTTTTGCTGCCAACAGTCGTCAGAGCCTTGCAGGCACATTATTCACTGCCATGTGATGCACGTGGGAACACAGATTCTGACCAAGAGTAGATTCTGTGCTTGTTTGATTACATTTTATTTTTAGCAAGGGGGATGGCGCCACGATGTAGGAGTGTTTGACATATCTTCCACACAGAACAAAGGTCCTACCTTAATAGAATAGAAATAGAATAGAAATCCCTTTATTGTCATTGTACTCAAGTGTGCAACGAGATTAGAGGGCTCCCCTCTCCAGTGCAATACAACAATAATACAGACAAATATATAAATTAGATAAATAAAGAAGACAGTGCAATGGAATTCAGTACTGAATAGGGCATATAGAAACACATCACAATGCTGTTTTGCGAGGTTAGGGTGGTCTCGTGTGTGTGTGAGAGTTCAGTATGGAGATGGCTCTCGGAAAGAAACTGTTTCTCAGTCTATTGGTCCTTGATTTGATGCATCTGTAGCGCCTGCCAGAGGGCAACAGGTCGAACAGGTGTGAGTTTGGGTGGGTATTGTCATTGACGATGTTGAGAGCCCTTCTGAGGCACCGGGCGGTGTAGATGTCCGACAGTGGGGGGAGAGGGCAGCCAATAATCCTTTGCGCTGTTTTGACTGTCCTCTGGAGCCTCACTCTGTCCGCCTCAGTGCAGCCGCTGTACCAGGTGGAGACACAGTACGTCAGCAGGCTCTCGATGGACGAGTGGTAGAAGGCCAGCAGCAGCTTCCTGTCCAGGTTGAATTTCCTGAGGACTCTCAGGAAGTGCAGACGTTGGCGGACCTTCTTTACCACTGCTGTGGTGTTGTGACTCCAAGAAAGGTCATCGGAGATCTGTACTCCCAGGAACTTGAACGTGTGGACCCTCTCCACACACACGCCTTCGATGCAGAGGGGGGGCGGCAGCGTCTTGTTCCTCCTGAAGTCGACGACAATCTCCTTTGTTTTAGCAGAGTTAAGGTGCAGTCTGTTGTCCTTGCACCAAGTTGTCAGTCTCTTTACCTCCTCTCTGTAGGTTGTCTCGTCACCTTCCGAGATCAGACCGACCACTGTCGTGTCGTCAGCAAACTTGACGATGGTGTTGTTGCCGTGGGCCGGGATGCAGTCGTAGGTGTAGAGGGCGTACAGGAGAGGGCTCAGCACGCATCCTTGGGGGGAACCGGTGCTCAGCATGAGGGTGGAGGACGTGTAGGGGCCGAGCAACACAGTCTGGGGCCTGTTGGTCAGAAAGTCCTTAATCCAGATGCGTGTGAGGGCAGGGAGGCCGAGAGTGTCCAGTTTGGCGACGAGGATGTCTGGGATGATCGTGTTGAATGCCGAGCTGTAGTCCACAAAGAGCATCCTTGCATAGCTCTGCTGTCGTTCCAGGTGGCCCAGCACAACATGCAGAGCAGTGTCGATGGCGTCCTCAGTGGATCTGTTAGCCCGGTATGCAAACTGGTAGGGGTCCAGAGTGGGAGGAAGGCAGTCCCTGATGTGCTGGAGAACCAGCCTCTCGAAGCACTTCATAATGACTGGTGTGAGAGCAACAGGACGGTAGTCATTCAGGTGGACGGCTGGTGACTTTTTGGGGACAGGAATAATGGTGGAAGTTTTCAAGCAGGAGGGGATGACTGCCTGAGCCAGGGAGCGGTTGAAGATCCTGCAGAAAACATGTGACAGTTGGTGGGCACATGCTCTGAGGACCTTGCCTGGTATTCCGTCGGGTCCAGTAGCTTTCCTGGGGTTGACCGCCAGGAGCGCGCGCCTCACATCGTGTTCCTCTACGATGAGTGGGGGGGAGTTGGAGCTTGAAGTGCGGGGGTGTGACGGTTGGGGCGAGTCAAAGCGAGCGAAGAAGCAGTTAAGCTCCTCTGCCAGCGATGCACTCGGGCCTACAGAGGTCGTGCTGCTGCCACGGAAGTTGGTGATGCTCCGTAGACCCTGCCACACCTCCCGTGGCCTGTTACTGGCAAGGTGGGCCTCCAGCCTCCCCTTGTAGGTTGCCTTGGCTAGCTTGATGCCTTTGCTCAGGTCAGCACGAGCCACCCTGTACTGGGCTTTGTCGCCTGACCTGAAGGCAGCGTCACGGGCCTTGAGGAGAGAGCGAACCCTGCTGGACATCCAGGGCTTCGCATTTGGAAAGGTCCGTATAGTCTTATGTTGGGACACAGTTTCCATGCAGAACTTGATGTAGTCCAGTACACAATGCGTGTAGGCCCCCTGAGTGGAGTTTAAATGTCCTCTTCATGATGTGTGTTTTTTTTCCTGGGTAATACAGATTCCTCTCACATTTCTAAAACATGCATGTTGGTTTTATGTAACACTACGTTTCCTATAAGTTTAAAGAAAACGGGACAAGAGCATATGGAAAAGGGAAACGTGTGTGTGTGTGTGTGTGTGTGTGTGTATGGGTTTTTGATTCATGTGTTGTAAGGTGTTACGGAGAGTGGTTTAATTGGTTTTGTACTTGGCTTTGTTTTGATAGGCTACGTTTGGAGCTCAGATGACTTATTATTCCATTATAAATATAGATTGACATATGGCACATTCAGAAATGTACTCTTCTCTGAGAGTGAGAGGCGGAGCGAGCTACCCTCCCATTATTCCGAACGCAGCCTGTTCTAAACAATCCGCTGCCCGTCCTTAACCCGTTTCCATGTGGACGCACTGTATCCGCAGTGGGAGCACCAAGTGCACTCCGTTTTTGGTGCACACTGTGTGATGTCCTGTGCTTTTAATGTTTGGTGGAGTCTATGACTTGTCTTGCAGGGCTTGGGCAACTTCCTGGTTCTACGCCCAGGCACGCCCCTGCAATTTCTGGCCCCGGCCCCTGTGCACCTGCAGCTCATCAGTACAATCAGCAACAGCATAAAAGCTCAGCGCAGCCAGGAACCAGGCGCCGGATTATCCCGTTATACCCGTGGTACTTTGGCCGCAGTTGCATGACACAGATTGGCATTGTTGGCGCTGTCCTTGGTGCTCGTAATAACTGCGTTCTCTTATGTGCTTCCTCAAGCCTTCTTCCTGCCCGCCCAAGCCCGTGACACCACCGCCTTCCCGAGAAGACCAGACCGCGTCTCCCACCTCATCGCCCGACCTGCGCCCTCCGGACCCGCTGCCTGCGCTTGCTTCCCGGCGCGTCTACCACCCCCTCGCCTGCCCTGCAGAACTCCGGACCCGCTTCCTCACAAATAAAATCCCATCTCATATCCAGGTTGCTCTCGGGTTCCTTTTCTCTCTCCATTACGGTTCCTCAACCCGTGACACACTGAGTTTATAAACAGTCGGCGTGAACCAGTGCGCGCTCCGAGCAGTCATAGTGTTGCTTTTTTGAGCCAACATTTTTTGTATGTGTATGTGTACGAGGTGTTCTTCACGAGAGTTGAACCAGTGACTGATGTGGATATAATTTTCAGTTTTCCAGTTTGGCAAAATTATTTTATTATGTAGTCTGCAGTAGACAGAGACTTTTTGAGACAATTGTGGGTTTTTGTATTTGGGAGAGTAATCTAATTGTGTAGTGTCGCCTATCAAGCAAGTTGATGAGGTCAGAGGAATTCTGTCGACCAAGCATGCAACTGCTGTCCAAAAATGTGGCATGCATGTAGTTGGCAATATTGCCTTGTGTACATACAAATGTTTGTCTCTGCTAGTCTCATTTTAAACATTTTTTCCTGGGAGATGTGATCCCTGTGAAAAGTTTTATACTATATTAACTGTTGGTTTGGACTGCTTGCCAAAGAGAAAATATGTTTAATGTTTTATATTAATTCACATCCACATATTGAGGGTGAGAGAGACAGTCAGGTCATTTTCCTATTTGAATATTACAAATGTTATGGTGGTATCTGTGCTGGAAATAAATGTGTATATTTTTGAATTATTAAAAAAAACTATTAGTTTTTAAATATGATATTTTTTTTCAATTGGGTAAGATGGCAGTAGTATGGTTTTGGCTAGATTTGTTTTTTTTATTGATTATGAATTTTAGCTGATATTATTATAGGGCTGGACGGCACGGTAGGCGACTGGGTAGCATAAAGTGCCTGTCTCACAGTGCAGAGGTGTAGGGTTCGAGTTAGGCTCCGGCCTTCCCCGTGCCTGTGTGGGTTTACTCCGGGTGTACTCCGGTTTCCTCCCACATTTGAACAACATTCATGGCAGGTTGATTGGACACTCTAAATTGCCCCTAGTTTAGAGTGTGGCCGTGGATTGTTATTCGTCTATGTGTGTCCTGAGATTGGCTGGCAACAAGTTCAGGGTGAACTGGGAAAAGAAGTCAGGAAGACTTGTACAATGTACACTAATATCAGCTGAATCACCATTTTATTCAATTGAAAAATGAAAAAGGATGATGTGGGGCAATGCCTCCTTTCCCACAGATTAGAATTTAGTTCTTCTGGGTCTGAAAAATGGGAGCCAAGTCCCATCTCTACAACGTATTTATTTGAGAGTGTTTATGGAGATAAAAAGATAACTGATTTGTAATTCAAAGCAAATCTACTGACTAAGATATATTTAAATCTGATAGAGTATCACATCTTTTAAGGCGATATGCCACAAAAAGGTGAATTGTTCTGTAACACCACAAGCTGTCATGGTGTAGTGATGCAAAGGAAATCAAAAAGGTCATCCCCTTATTTGACAGCAGTGCTATGTAAACGTCGCGTTTCACACACCTTGGCACGCTTTGCCAAGCAAATGTCAAGTGGCTTTACGCGCTGCCCTCAGCATTCACTCACATTCTCTCTTACTCCCTTGCACGCTCGGCAAAGGACCCCTCCCCCACCCAGGCAGCCATCTTGGCACTCTCCTTGGGAGACTGATGCAGTGGCTGATTGTGTGGGAAGTTCCTCTGTCACCATTAGCTGAGGTGGCGGCACCTGTCAGAGGGCGCATTAGGAGTTTTTCTGAACTCCACTTTGCCTCGCCAGTCGTGAAGAAAAAGGGTGGGTCAGCGGGGTACTCCTGTTATTCATCACTTGAGGCCAGAACTGCATGCTGTGAAACTAACTTTGACACATGCATCATAGTAAAAATAAATATGTACAGTACTCTATATGTTAAAAAACCTCGAAATTCATTTCAGGAAGTACTATTTTTGGAAGGAATCTTCAATCAAAATTTGGAGGGGTCTGATTGCAATGGAAGGTCTTGACCTCAAATGTCAAATAGTATCAAAATGTAACATTTTCCTTTCCATTTCGCAACATGCGCAATGTGATTTTGCAAATATTTTATTTTCCAAAAAATAAAAAAGATATATCTGTACTTTAAATTGTACTATCTTGATCCTGAACTATCGTCACCAGCTATTTGAAGGGGAAAAATAGACAAGCAATAGTTCACACTCACATTAAAGACAATTTAGAGTGTATAATCAACCTAGAAAATGGGAGAAAAAATTGAGTACGGTATTCAGAGAAAACCCACGTGGGCAGAGCAAGAACATGCAAACTACACTTAGTAAGTATAAACTGAATTCCGAAGCAGATGTGCAAACCAGTCATCCTCTGAGACTTAAATCAGTTCACCTTTAAGGACACAGACCTCCAATAATTTAAATATCCACTCAACTGGGACAAACAAGTCAGGCCTACATATCAGTATTTTGACACATTTTGTTAATGACCAAAATGTCATTCAATCCCAAAATCCAAACCATCCGCAGAGAACATTTATTCGCACTTTGTTGGGTTATAAGTCATGTTTCTCCGTTATTGTTATGGGCTGCCAGTTCTGTAATTTTGAAAGTTCTGGTCCCTGAGTTCATTGGCTGTTTGGTCATAGCTTGTGTTTCATTTTCTTCTTCATGTTCCCGCTTTTATTAGATCCACAGACTCGCAACATATGAGACACAACAGGTTTTAACTGGCTCCATTCATTTAAAAAAAAAAAGTGTTTTCTCAGAACACTCTCTGAGTTCTTGATCAAGCCAGGCCTCATCGTCAATCTTGCAAATCTCTTCCGGTAAACAACCGGTTTAATTGACTCATTAGGGTCACGTGATCACAACAAGAGGATCTGTTGTACAAAATATAGTTGTGTACAGTGGTTCCCAACCTTTTTGGTTTTGTGTATCCCTTAACAGTTTTGACATACCATGACGACTCCGTCACTCAGATGTGGTGGTGTTTCTCCAAAAGTAGAACGTAACGCAAATAACTATTCAATAAAAATCATTTTACTTTGTATTTGGTCTCTATTTAATTCTCAGGCATTTATTTTTACTCAAATTAAACAATAAAAGAAAGAAATCAAAATAAATAAATAAGCTGCCTTTGTTATATATAAAGTACAACTTTTAGACTTTTCACAAAAAAAGAGGTCTGGAACATTTGAAACAGGCATTTAAACAAAACACTTAGGTATAATATTCAGACAGACTGTAGCAGTTTTACTCCCTTTTTATCAGTCATCTGAGCTTTAATGAGACACTTGAACTGAAAAGCAGCTGTTGTGATTTTTGTGCGGCTGTACAACAGGTTATTGCCTCCTTGGGGAAAACAGTTGTGGCGCATGTATACCATTTTATTGACGGGCTTATGAAATGACATCAAATACTTTTCATCTTGGAAATATATTCTTTAATATATCCACTAGGGTGGGAGTTAAAGAACATTTTGGTATTTGTGTATCCTACTGACTATTGACCTCGATTGAATAAACAGGTATATATTTTTTTTTCCTGGTAAAAGAACAATAATAAATGCACAACATAAAAAAAATGTTCCACTTAATAACAAATGACCAACAAACAACAAATCTCTTCTGAGAGATTTGGGTCTATGAAACGAAGTTACATCAGAACCACAGTAGTGATTTCGCTGACTAAAACAATACATTGAAGTAAGCATGGTTTGTCAAACCCTTCAATGAGCCATCACATTATTGTGCTGGAGGGGTTTGAGTGTCCCAATTATCTTCTGAGTTAAGTTTTGTGGGGATTTATACCGCTGGCAGGATCACCCATGGCCAACGGGTCAGAGGTCAAAAGACCCCTTTAATGATAACAACTATTGGACCAGGTTTTCCCTTGCCTGGACGCGGTTTACCTGGTCCCGGACGCGGGTTACCGGGACCTCCTTCTGGAGCCAGCCTGGAGTTGGGGCTTGAAAGCAAGTGTCTGGAGTCATGGCCTTTGAATGGCTCAAAACACAAGCCAGGTTTTTGGTTGGCACTGAGGACTAAACTATATGTGACATATTTTATTATACAAAGCCCTTTTGTTTGAGGTGCAGACTGGTCCACTTTTCCTTTTAAGGGACAGAATGAGATAACATGTCCAGGTTCATGGCAGTAGAAACAGTTTTTGTTTTCTTTGTTAAAAGTTAGTGAGCTTAGCAGGAGAAGTGTTCCAGTGGAGGGGCACGGCACCTTTCAACAGAGGCGATAGACACATATGTGTGAGTTAACACATATTCATCCGCTAGAGCAGTAACTTCTGAGAGTATTTTCACTTTTTGGTCATTTAAATAAACCGCGACACAGCGTTCGGTTTTTTTAAAATCCTTTTCTTTAGGAGGTGTTGCAAACGCAGGATTGTTTTTTGGCAAGAGCAGTTCAAGTCAGCAATCCCATTTCCACCAATCCTGTCCCTGAAGAGCACTCTGAGTTCCTCTGTTTTGGAATTTTAAGTGCAAGATGTACAGCAATACTGATTAAATCAATTTTCTTCTTCTTCCGAGGAAGGATTTGCCCCCAAAAAATCGTTCATATTTTTGGCCTGTCCAATTGCAATGAAAATTACAATGTATATACAACCTTTGATTATCTGAACAATGCAAATGGTGCACAATTTGAAAATGCTACTATCACACAAGTGTACACACAGGACAAGAGACATCTCGTACAAAGGCAAGCTGCATTACAGTTCATATGAGCACAGGGTCAATCTCATTTGTACATTAGCGTTGAAACGTTTTTGAAAACAATAATGTTACACATGCAAAAATTAAAATGACTGCAACATCAGGGCCAGCAAAAGTGATTTTATTTATTTATGTATTTATTTTGCTCACTCTGTCTGTCACTCTTGTATTTTGACCACTGATTGTAGCAATTTTGACCCATGCTATGTTCCATTCTCAAAGATTCATTCCTCTGTCCTGTGTATTTAGGCTCTGTTATTTAATTAAAATGAGAAATTATCCTTTTGAGGAGAAATAGGACACAAAGAAGTTGCAGCAAGTCTCTAAATAACTTTTTTTCTTTGGGGAGCGTTTTAATGATGTCATTAGGGGAGCAACTTTGTCATATTGAGGAGCATATTTTTTCACATTAGTCCCAGGGACCAGAAATATGAAAAACAAGGGGAGTTGGAATGCAGCTATTGAATATTTTTGTATTTAAGTACTTTACTGAAAATTCTTTTGAATAATCAAATATTAGCATATAATTTAATTTTACTTTGTACTTGATTAAAGATCATCTAAAAATTAAAAAAAAAGAGAATATAAAACTGACTAAGTAATAACCAATTTCCAGCAGCATTTTGGATCAGTTGGAGTCGCTTTGGGGGTGGACTGGCTGACTCCAAAGTAAAGTGCATTACAGTGATCTACCCTAGATGTCATAAAGGCATGGATTACTTTTTTTAAGTGCTCTTGGTAAGGAAATGGCTTCACTTTATCCAGCTGTCTAAGATAAAAAAGATGGATCGAACAACAGCACTGATTTGCCGATCTAATTTAAAATCACTGTCTAGTTTAAAACCCAAGTTTGAAATTTAATTTCTTTGTTTTCGAGAAATAAATACAAACCTAAGGAGTTCAAAAATGCCTCCTGGTAATGAGCTGTCTGGCCAAGCCCCCTGCCCTCACTCCATGGCTTGGTGGGACCAATCAAACGTTGTCCATTCAAAGTCATTGTAAGTGTGGCACTAATAATATCAAAATAATGGGACCAACCAAACAAAAAATATATGCGGATATTTTTACTTTGGCCCACTTCAAAATCTAATAGCATCACAAAACAATTAGCCTTTCCATGGCTTACTTAAAATCCATGCCTGGCCACTGACTGCCTCCTGACTTAACAAAACTTGAGTGTAGCCAAATGTCCAAAAATGACAACCAGTCGCCACCATGGGGGCAGCGTGGCTCACTGGTGGAGTGGTTGTTTCCCAGACTAGATTTTGTGGGTTTGATCCCCAGCAATTGTTACCATGTCAAAGTATCCTTGAGCAAGATACTGAACCCCGAGTTGCTCCTGATGGTCTGTCATCTGTTGGTAGATGTGGAAATAGTGTGAAGCTTGAGTACCATAGGTAGAAACATTTTCCATTTACCTGGTTCGTGGGCACATTCATGCGCTTGTCTGCTTCAGCCTGTGTAAGTGAAGAAGTGAACGGCACATTTTGTAATTATTTAAACCAAAAATAACAAATACAAATCATGACAATTTACTTTTATTTATTAATTTTATTTTTAATTTATTTTGTGGAGATGATCACATTTGATCCAAAATATGATGCAGAATGCTTTTATATTTTAACAGATTGGAGAGAAGAGTAGTAACACTGTCAGGGCTCTCCGGTCGGCGAGTTGGGGAAGGACCCAAAATGCAGGGAAGCCAGGGGAGTGTAACTTAAAGGGAATTTATTAAATCAACCAACAAGGAACTAGGACAAACAAACGTGGCAGGGTGCAAAAATAACCAAGACGAACTAAACGTGACTAAACAGAACAAAATGACGAGGAACAAGGACAGTGACAAAAACTAGGGATCGTGATCGAGAACGAGAACGAGAACGAGAACGAGAACGAGAACGAGAACGAGAACGAGAACGAGAACGAGAACAGGGAGCGGGCGTGACAGTCCTCAAAGGGAGCAATGTTCCGACGCTGAGTTGTCAGTGTAGGTGGCTTAAGTAGTGTGTGTAATCAGTTTGTGAATGGAAGTCAGGTGTGGAGCTGGTGGGCGCGTCTCTCAGCTGCGGATGACATGGCACTAGACGATCGCTGGAGGGAACGCCCCCACACAGCTGGGAAAACAAAAACACACATGGCATGGGAAACGGGACATGACAAAAACCAACAAAAGACCTGACATGACCGCCACGGGTCATGACAAACACATCCATCCAGTCATCCATTATCTGAGCCGCTTATCCTCAAAAAGGTTGGTGCGCTTGCTGCAGCCTATCCCAAGTGTGAATGGACAGTAGATGGTTCACACCCCAAATTGGTTGCCAGCCAATCGCAGGGCACACATTGACAACCACTCGTAATCACAATCACATATAGGGACATTTTAGAGTATTCACTCAACCTACAATGCATGTCTTGGGAATGAGGGAGGAGTACCCGGAGAAAACCAACGCAGGCACAGGGAGAACATGCAAACTCCAGAACGGGAAGGCCAGAGGATCGTCCCCCGCACCTCTGAACTTACTGCTCACCCCAAAAAAGCCCAGAAATCACGACAGTCTTTTAGGGGCGTAGATTTTAGTGCTGATGTCATTTTAACATGCATATCTAATAAATAAGTGCCAACGTTCAGCCCAGTGAGGTGCTCCTTTAAGGTACTATTTACAAATTCATAAATTCAATGCTTTTAAGATTTCATGGGAACACTCCATGATTATCACATATTAAGAAACATACAGAACCCTGCACGAGTAAGCACGATGCAACGAAAGCAAGGAAAAAGTCACTTTAATCTTCAAAAACACTGACTCATTGTGAGGGTGCCATCTGCCTGGACTGATTGGCTTGAGCTGGAGTGATAGAGGAAATGCTCACCCCAAGGTGTGTTGAGAGTGATGAAATGAAAGGAAGTCAGAAAAGAATTGTGCCTGATTTCTAACAAGCTAAATTAGCGCAATAAGTCAGCAGCCAATGCAGAGGTAATTTCTCTTGGAACAAAAAATTAGCAAATCATTTAAGAGGTGGATTTTCAATGGGCCACAATAAACCTTATGGGATCAGCAAAGATTCTAATGATCTGTAAAGGTTACCTGCTCATGTTGCGGCTATAGCTTACTGATTTATCCACCAAAGACAAGTTTATTGGCTTTTACTGGCTTCTAATTTTGCGCATTGCATGGGTACCATAATGTCAGCATTTAATCCACACAGTAAAATCAAGGAATGAGTAAATCTCACTCAGACACCCTTGTGCATGGAGATTTGGATCCAGCTGCATGGACAGGAACAGAATGAATCCTTGCACAATGCTGTCGGTCATGAATGCAAATCAGCGTGTTGCTGAAGCAGCACTAAGATAGCTTCTTCAGACCAGAAGGCGACAAGGATGCAGTATACTCTGTCAAATCCTGATCTGACAGTCATGTTAGAAACTTTGTCACGGCAGCAGATTGTGTTGTGCTCCATTGGCAAACAAAGCTACAGGAGTACAATCATAAATCCCTTTGCAGTTATGCCGTTTCATTATGAGAAATTATTTGTATCAACATTGTTGAAAACAGTAAGAGGCAACACAATTACACTGCAACTCCGAGGTAATCACATTCATGGGTTAGGCTCGCATTGTTTTGCCACCACACATTTTGATTTGATTATAATTTGGTGGGATAGATTTAATTTACGATGCGCATGTATCTCACTGGATCGGTCTATCGTTTGTGTGTACATATATTCTCTGTATGATAACATACTGCTTTTAAAACAGCAGTTGTTATAACCTACATAACCATGAACAAAATCGGATACATTTACAAACTGGATATGTATGACAATGTGATTTTTGCCAATAAATGATTATTTGCTTTGCACAAAGCCAGCAGGAAACCAAAGCATGCAACGCAGTTTGGCATTAGGAGAATCCAAGGCCTACTTCAATTTAACAGGCCTGCCCTGAATCACTAACATATGCAAAAATTTCTCGTGATGAACAGACTTCTGAAATCTAGCAATATGTGCATTAAAACAGAACTTTACAGAGATGCTGGGTTTGTTCTTCAAAGGAAAAACAAAAGCAAAGAGGCAGGGTTCACATGTAGGGCCCCGCTACAAACTACGACAAACCAACAGAGACAAAAGTGAGATGCACTGAAGGTGAAGAGGGAAGGAGCTGATTGACTGACATGAGGAGCATGTTTGGCAGGAGGGACAGACAACGATGCAACTGATGAGACCAATTCGGCAACACAGAAAATAAAGTGTAGGAGCCAAACAGTATTTATGGGTGGTTTCTCCCTTTTTGAGATGTGTCCTTGTGGGTTCTACACGAGCTGAGGGAGAGCACACGCTCCACTTTCACAGTGATTGACGGTGTCACCGGGGGGAGAGATCATTCTTAATTGTAGGCACACTCACCTGTATGTAGTTAGTGTTTGCTACTGTGTTGGGTGAACGTGGGGAAAAACTTTTGCTGACCGTGAAACCCAATGCCTGTCAGCTTTTCCTCTGATGTGGATGCAACTCAATAAACTACAATCAAGCCAGTGCAACAGCTGGCATGCACGTCATCAGTTTTTCAACTTATCCTCGTCATAGCCTGCCGTGGCCTAGTTTAAGTTGGACACCACAAAATAATGCATTAACAATCCCCAAAAGGATCCCGCCATAGGCAATTTCTTGTCGTTGAGTGTAGGAGTGCTGTGTAGGTAAAGCTGCAGGTCCAACACTGACAGTCCAAGAGCTCAATTTTAATTTAATGCGTATGTGCATCCATTTGCAGTATGGTAAACGGTCTTTCACTTGTAGTGCTTTTTCCACCTTTTAAGGCACTCAAAGCTCTTCACACTCATTTGCATTCACCTACTGATGACACAGCTTCAGTAGCAATTGGAGGGGGTCAGTAATCTTGCTCAAGGACACTTCGACATGGTCACAAGGACCGGGGATCAAACCCACACCACATCACACTCAGCAAATTTTATTCTCTCAAATCCTCTGCTTGTGTTATTGGTTTTACATTTTTACCAAATCTATTAGCTGCATTTAGCACACAGCCATATACAGTTAAAATTGGGAGTGGTTGGGCGCACAACAGCATCAACACAAAGTGGTATGCAAAAGTGAAAAACTGAAATCCATGATATGCAGACCATACCATATGGATCTCGGTAAAACCATGTAATGTCCCATCTCTAGTGACCACACATCAAACGAGAAGTGTACATTAATCCCTTGTTCATTGTGAGAATTATAATCTGCACCACCCCTGCAATGGATGAAATCCACAAAGTAGTGACCAAATACTTGTTTATTTTTTTAATGCTTCATGCAACTAAATATAAACAAACGCACATGAAGTGCAGGTATTAATTTTGTCTATTTGGAGGTCACTATAAATTCTACACAGCAGCCTCTGTGACCTGGGATGTGTGTACCTTTAAAAGGTGGGCATGGCTTATTGAATGATGTAGAAGTGAGCAAATGAGGATGTATTGTTGGCCAGCTGTTGGTTGTTAACTGACTAAAGCTTTAGCCACTCTGTGTGTAGTTGGCAATTTGGCGAAGATTGTGCTTGTGGTACTGCATTTTGTTACTGATAGCTCAATAAAGCGATTCACCAGTGGCTGTGTACATGCTCTCTCTATCTTAACCAACTGTTATGGATTCCAATTTGTTCCAGTGGTGGTAGGCTATATTAAATTGGCTAATAATGTTTACTTAACTGTAGATGCGCAGTTATAAAACAGCTGTGTATTTTCCAGGAGGCACATTTTCATTTGTGTAACATGTTCCCAAAGTTTGTACATTCTCAGTCTTGCACCACTCTTTCCACCTGACTTGTTACATCTGTCTGCAGTAACATGTCAGATGGAAAATAATTACGGTAAAATCCTGCAAAATACCAAATAAGACCCTCTAACTAAATACAGTTAAAAAAAAAAAAAAGTCAAATCTGAGATGCATTGAACCCACAAAAACTGAACCTCAATATCACGAGGGAATACTGTAATTTAACACCAATTGTGTATTTTCCTTTTCACTGTCGAATACAAAATAATAAAATAGCACATCCCGATTTTGTTGGTCTATGGCTAAAAATAACACCGGTGAACAAACGGCAATGCAATAATGTTGTTAAAAGTGTGCCTCTCCTTACTGCAATAAAGAACAGTCCCTATGAGAGTCAGAGAGTCTGGTCCATTGTTGGTAGAAAAGGCCAGACGTGAGTTAGTGGCTATTTCACATATAGATTAGAAAATTGCATGCATTAAAGTGCAATATTCAAGTAGTATCAAGTCAATCATGAAACTTGGTGACATTGATTTTGTGCTTATTTCATACCAGCTAATTGAAGGAAGGAAAAAAGACATGTAACACGTCCAGATGGATACATTTACTTCAATGGGGGTGGGGGTGCACAAAACCGGTAAACAATGTTAACGTTTGTGATGAGATCAAACTCAAATCCCCTTGACTATGACGCAGATGCGTTAATCACAATCCGCTCTGGAGCCCATAGTCAACAAGAAAAAACAATTAGCTGTAGGTGGCACCAAACCAAAGCCAGAAGACTGGATGTCTCAAGTTTTGTGTCAAAGTATATGTGTCAACATATCATCTTTAATCTGTGGATAGGATTCTTGATTGGAAGCAAGGAAAGATCAGCAAGATGAGCTTTTTCAACAATGTTAATCAGAGCAGTATCATGTTTCAGTGTTGGAAAGCAGAGAGGAACTATTGCTGTTACGGTAGGGCAAAATTGTTGATGTGTGGAGATTCGGTAAAAAATAATATAAAAAATGATCGTGAGAAAACAAAGGCAAGTTGTCGATCTCTTTACTCTCCACACAAAACGTTACTGCCCTTCAACCTTTTGATCTCTATCATCTCATTTATACAAGAAGTGCCATACTCCCACTACTCCCTTTAAGAAACAGCTCCCCCGTGAATGTCGATCCATTTTGGCTCACTACACAGGACTCCCTAGAATTCACCGGAGCAAAAGTACATAACTGAAGAGGTATTTGTGATCACTGTCTAGAAAAACAGTCAATGCTGTGCAAGGCGGCATAAGCGTCCAAAACAGCTGCGCTTAGCAAGTGAGGAGTCAAGGGCCAGTGGTGGGTCCGGAGCTCTTGTAGAGCTGGAGACTACAGATGGTGAACTGCCGGCCGTGGTAGTGTTGCCAAATTGCGATTGTGGTCAATGTGGCGTTCTGACATTATTGAAATGTCCGGGTCATGTGGATATGCGGTAAATAATAGTACGTGGAGCTTAATCTGATTTGCCTCTCTTTCCTCTCTGGACAAACCTAAAAACCTTTACATAGCTAACAAAAAGCTGCTGCACTTCAATCCTTTGATATCTATCATCGTTGTTAATATATTTATTTTTGTGACACGCTCTCAAGCTTTGTTTGACATTTAACGTAACGTAATGTAACTATGAAATATATTCACAATTTCAAAAACAGTATTATGTTAAAATTGATAATTAAGCAAAATAAAAATCAAGTAGCATAGAGGCATTCATTATGACATGTAGCAAATAAAGTAACCCAACACTTGCTCTTCCTCTTTCCTCTGCATATTGTATTGTTTGGGTTTAATTAAGTCCCAGTTTTTAAAATAAGATTGTCGTAGGTTTGTGATGACTACAGGAGAACTGAATTTTTTTTCAGTATATACCACCTTAATTCTATGTGGATTCATTCTAGCTCCCCTCCAAATGCTCCCATGCCCTTTCATTACAAAGACTGGGGCTTGGTAAGGAAGGGATTGAACATCATGTATTTCAAATATACTAGTGTCTCGTTTGTGTATTTCTGGATGTGTACTGCTCATCCTTTGTTTGCACGTTGCATTGTGTACGTTTAGATGTACATGCACACCTGGTGTCGCTCAAGTGTTTTACTTTAGTCTTGCTAAAGGTGTGTGTGTGCGTGTGTGTGTGTGTGCGTGCGCGCATGTGTGCATGTATGTGTGTTTGAGAGGGAGGGAATGTATTTAAAAGCCGAAGCTCAGTATGTCAAAGAGATTTATGTGCCTCTATTGTCTCCAGCTCTCATCAGAATACTTTTATCTGCAGAAAATGACAAAGCTTGCACTTTTCATTATGTATGTTAGCCAGCAAGTTGCATTCCCCACCCCTAGCGGCTCAACACCACCAGTGTCTCAACCCATTTCAGAAAATAATTACTTGGAGGTGTATTTGAGTCTGTGTTTGTAGGGTATTGGTAATGTTGCTGTTTAGCAGTGTGTTTGTATACATTCAGACCTCATCTGTTGAAATGACTTGATATTCAAAATTTCTGAATATAGTTTGGCACAATGATTGATACATACTATCTTGCCCAAAACCGATATGGAGAGTGCGGAGACCCCATTGATTGCTCAATGGGTTTGTGTAAAATGCTAAATAAAGCTACTCGGCTTCTGAAGATGGCCATGCTAACCCAGTGGGTATGTGATGTCAATTCAACATCAATATGATTAGCTTTGATGTTGAATGTACAACGGATGTCCACTGGGTCAGAATGGCCATCTTCTGAAGCCGAGTAGCTTTATTCTGCATATCTCTCAAAATAAATAGCTAAACATCATTTGATTTGATGATATATTGATGTTGAATTGACATCAGATGTTCACTGGGTTAGCATGGTCATCATCAGAAGCAGAGTAGCTTTATTCTGCATGTCCCTCAAAATAAGAAGCTAAATGTGTTTGGTTGCCATTAAATTGCTAGACTATAGGACCCACTCAAGGCATGACAATTTTTCTTTAACTGGAGCAACAACTACAATCTTTTACCTCTACTGTATCTAAACTAATTTGGTTGACACTAGTGATCTTGACCCTAAACTTCAGGGACTGAACACTAAACCACTACTGGTAGTCATCGACCGAACCAATTGCACAAATGATTAGTGTAGAAAGCATGGCAATGATAGTGATTATCTCTGCAAGGTCCAAAATGCTTGTTTGCATTATGACAATTATGTAGGTTTTCATTATGTAGATGGTCGGAGTACTGCACCAGAAACATTAGGTGCCTCTTTTATTATGCTAAAAACAAACAAGCTCAGCCAACTGAAAGAAATTAAACATGTGCATAATGTTTTTAGCTCCAGGTGATAATAACTACACATTTATGTAAATATTAAGGATGACAGTTGCATAATATCTAATTTCAATGTCCTGATTCCACAATAAAAATGACCTCATAGAATGTTCTGAAACACTTATGCCTGTTCTTCCACCTACTCCCTTTTTTCACCCAGATCACAAATGTCACAAATTTCAGTCAGACTGTCAGTCTCTTACTATTACAAAGAGGGAGGGGCTTAGCTGATTCCCAATGCAGTCCCACATCCACCTTCAACTCCTGAATTCCTCACAACTTTCTGCTACCCTCATACATATCTCACACTATTCAAAAGTGCTTCCTCACGCAGTTCCACAGTGCCTCAATGCGTAGCATGTCATTGGCTTTCTCACGCTCTACAAAGACACTGTGCAGCTCCTTCTGATTTTTTCTATTTCTCCATCAACAGCCTCAAGGCAAATGCATCTCTGCTACTATTCCTAAGCATAAACCCATACTTCTCCTCACAAATATTCACTTATGTCTAGGGTATAGCCTCCACTTCTCTTTCCCATTGTGGTCTTATCAACTTGAGTCCACAAACAAACTTCAAAAACTCCACAGCCATCTCTCCTAGATGCTTTCAATATCTTCACGGGTATTTGGACCAACTAACATTCCAGTTTTTGGTTTAATTTTTGGTGAAGCTGAGTTTCCCTTGCTGTGTCTTAGAGAAATCACATGCAATGACTGAAGCTCTATAAAAGGAGAAAGACGGACGGACAAGAGGGAATTATTTTTCCATATAAGGATGAAAAAGGATGTTGCAGAGGGATGATGCGGGGCAAACCGGTAAAATAGGGTAAAATGTCTAACTCTGATTTTCATATATCTCAACTGGTACAAATGCCTTCCACAAACTTGAAGCAAGACTTCTGCAAGCCAAGAGGGAGTAAAATCAAGTCCGAATATACCTTGGAGACACTACAAAGTCATAGTTTCAAGGGGGTGGACCGTAACTGTCTATGAATGATATTAATGCAATAAATAATCATGCGCATGTGTCAATCATCTTGGGAAACAAGATCAACTAATTATGCAGGGATGAAAACAAAGCAAAGCGCTCAGCAGTAGTCGCTCAACACCCATTTGATCAAAGGTTGAGATTTAACAGAGGGAATCTTTGATGATAACACAACAGCCGAGCAGCCAATCTTTTTGACAGTGATCATCATGCTTTTTTTTTTGACTCAGTGCGCTTTACAAGGCATGCATAATTTGCTTGTATTTTTCTACACCCTCTCCACAGCATTACTATCTTCAGATCTCCTCCAATTTCAGTATAATAATTCAGTATCTGAAGGCCTTTACAAGGCTGAAACTCAAGGAATCCCCGTATTTTCATGTACCTAGCAATCTATCCTAACCTATCCAAACCTATCAATGGAAAGCAACAATGTTGAAGGACTGCACTAAGTAGAGCATAGGGGCAAGTTAAGCCACCGGTTGCTTCAAAGAAACCATTTAAGAACAAAGAGAGCTTATGACTAAATGTTAAGGGAGATGACTCAATTTTGGGAAGCTGTGAATAACACAGCCACAAGGCAGAAGACATTTGACACTTATGTCCAAAAAAGAATTTTTAACTTATAAAAGTACATTCATATAATGTTCATGGTGATTGTGCGAATGTCAAAGTGCATATTTTAGCAAACCTGGGTGCTAAAGTCGACATAAAAGTGCACCAGCGTAGTGGATAATGAATTAAAAATAATAGCCATGGGTTAAGTTGAGCAATAAGGGCATGTAATTTACAAGGTATCCAGAAAGTATTCATTGTGCTTCTCTTTTTCCACATTTGCGTAGTTATGGTATAGCCTCATTCCAAAATGGAATACATTATTTTTTTCCCCGCTGAAAATTCTACTCACAACACACCATAATGACAATAAGATTTTTTATGTGGTGGTAGGGGATCACAAGTACATAAGTAGTCTATTCACAGCCTTTGGCACAAAGCCCAACATTGAGCTCAGGTAAATCACTACTAATGATTTACACTAATCATCCTAGTGAGGTCCCGACAACTTAATTGGAGTTCACCTGTGGTGAAATCAGTTGCTAAGATCTCTACAGTCTTGAGCGTGTTCAGCTCCAGGTTATGTTGGCAGCAGTAGTGCCCCACTTCCTGTTGGTACGAAGACCCGTCACCATCTTTGATGAGGCCAATAACTGTGGTGTTGTTTGCAAACTTCAGGAGTGTGACAGCGTGGTTTTGCTTTTTTCACTACTAACAAGTAAGAGCCCTATAGAAAAAAAACTCCTCATTTTAAGATATTTAAGACACCATTGGTTTGTAGTTACAAGTTGGCAAAAAAGATTCTCAAAATCTTAAAAGTGGAAGGAACGAGAGTGGATACAACATTGTGAACAGCCTCGCTTAGTGTGGAAAAATGTGCTTTGAACTTCTCATGCATTAGCAGTCCTGACACTGATAGGAAAACATAACCATTTTGAGTCCTGGCAAGCGTTCAAGGTTTGTGAACTGCTGGCTTGATTAAATTCCATACAGACAGTGTATACATCTTCCTCTTGCGAAGCAGTGACTTCAGGGAACGTGCGAATTCAATTGGGGCGGAGAAGTGCAGTAAATTGCATTGTTATTGACGGAGAGGGTGCTGAATGGGAGGAAGATGTAGACGCATGAGTTTTCTAAAGTGTCTACTGTTAAAATTAGTTACTTGACCCCAAAACATAGTCAGAGCATTGTACTGTTTAAGAAAAGTGACCAACAAACAAGCAAACTGGTCTAACAAAAAGCAACATGGAAGTTCAGAAGAAAACAAAATGCTAAACCAACAACTACGCAACAATAAGCTGTTCTTAAGCGGCCACGCCAGACCGAAGATCCACCTGCTGCCTGTATTCCGCCCTTTCGCTCCTCTGCCTTTTGTCCGTGACCTCATGGCCGACAATGAGGCACTCTAACTCAGCCACAACCAAAGGACGATGTGTTTTCAAGGTGTCGGCATAGCTAGCTAGTCAAAACGACAAGATAACCAATGATTTGAATGTTAGACGCTCAAATTCTAATATAGTGGGCGAGGGGCAACATTGTAGCACACGTGCGATTTAACCACGCACTCCTACCACCCTTCCAAAAGAAATCTGGTAAACTGAAATCATCATTAAACTATGGTTTTTATATTTGTAATCAGCGGAAGCTGCATCGTTGTGGGCGTGAACACAGCCTACTTGATTCACAGTAAATGGAAGCATTCTCGCAATCCCCTTAAAATTGTCGTGCAGTCCTTGGCATGGCGGAAGCAGAAACGAAGTTGCTGGAGTGCATGCAGGAGGTTAAAGTGCGCAGACAAGCACAACCAGATGATGTTAAGCTGGCTAGGGAAATCATAGATCACTGCTGTGAAATGGGCACTTGAAGACCGTCTTCAACCCCGATTGTTTGTGCCCATATGTTATTTATAGAGTTGTTTGCACTAACTCATCTTCGAATCTGCAAAAATTGCTTCAAAATACTTTCTAAACTTGTTTTAAGTAAATTCTTATTGAGCTTCACTGATTTCCGTTGAAAAGAGAAACTATATATTATATTAATAATTTATACTATAGAATATTCAACCCTAAAAAAATCTTAAAATATGTAATCAAAATCTCAACATGAATTGTTCTATTTTTGCATATTTAAACTGACCACAACAGTATAACAACAAAGCTGTTTAAAATGATTCCATCCTTTTCCACCCTTCATCCGACTTTGCAGCCTCTGATGCTTTTTGTTGTTGCATCTATCAGAAAAAAATTCAAGGTCATGGTGCATGAACACTGAATGAGAACAGCATGAGTACAAATACATCAGGAGGCAAATGAGTCTCGATTAACTTTACTTTTAGCTACTCAACCAGAAAATAAAATTTTGTCCCAATTTACCGCAGTCTGTTACAAGTTGTATCCCAATTAATAACCCGTGCCATTTATTCACAAAATGGATGCTCTATGCGTAACTTAATGACTCGGTAACATAACTGCACGATGTAAAGAAATGAAGATATGTGGACTGCACCAGATTTCTAATTTTCTATGCGCATCCAAGTACTTGATGCAAGCATCACATAAACATATCCACCAAACAAAAGTGTCTTCCACTTATTGCAATCTTAAATAATCCTTAGCTAATGCTAATTGGTGCATCCAACAAAACTCTGACTTAGTTACAGCTCCAGCTGTAGCGAAATGCACTATATAAATAAAGTGGTGTTGTATTGTATTCTGACAGTGAATTTTGCGCGGCGTGGTTTTTCTTCTGTTTCATTTCGTTTGTCCTTTAATTAAACAATGAAAACGTAGCAACTAATACTGACTGAGAGCACATCAATTGCCATCTTCACAGTCTGAAGATGACCCCGTTGGGCCAGTGATGTCTCGCATGCACTGGGTGAAACACCCAGCTCACGAAAATATCAAGTTTTTGGGGATTTTTTTAAGGCCTTTTCCTTTCATTTTTACCAAAGTAATCATTGGATTCCTGCCACTGTATTTTCACAACCATAAGGTACACTTAATAGTCTTGAATGTAATCTTAATCTGCACATTGATGAGAATCAAGTGTAAAAAATGGAGGTTACTAAACATATGTGATAGTACATAGGTGCAAGCCTAACTGGACAGCTTAAAGCTTGCAGGTATTGATTAAAAGGCTTTAAGCCTTACAGTGACAAAACGACATGTACTCTCTGCCATGTTTAACCGCTCTAATTGAATTTAAACCTCTGTTCATTCTTCATAATTTCCCACCAGGAAAGGTCTTTAAACTGACCAGGAACAGACAGAGGCTATATGGCAAGCAAGCTACCGTACAGTGAAACTAAAGAGAGACACATGTGATCAGGCCAACAGAAATTGTTTAAATTGAGGAATCGAGATCACTTCACTCATGCCATGTGAGCTAAACCACAAAAGTATTCAGCCCATTTGTCTTTTGCTGGCAGTGCTGGTGGAAACTACGGTCAGTGTACTATAAAGACATTCCATTTTGTGCTATCAGCATTAAAATCCTCATGCACTGGGACAAAGCAAAAAACCAAAAATGTCCTACCTGTGTCATCTCCACATATACATACATTTATATACATACATACATACATACATAGGTACGTACGTATGTGTATATATATATATATTGTTACGCTCAGCGGGTGGAGGAGGTAGGAGAGGACCCAAAATGCAGGGGAAGCCAAGGCAAGGGAATTTAATTAACAAAACAAAACCGAAAGGCAAACAAGGTACTTGGAATAAATAAACGTGACAAAGTGCAAAACGATGAAGACGAACGAAACGCGGCTGGGCAGAACTAAACAGGGCTATGACACAGGGACAGGAACCGGGGACAAGCGACCGTGACGAGGAGACATGAAGCATGGAGCATGAACGATGAACCAAGAGCGACAGTGACATCAAATAGGGTAATGCACCGACGACGAGTAGTCAATGAAGGAGGCTTGAATAGTGACGTAATTAGTGGGTTGACGAGAGACAGGTGCGTGGCTGACGAGCGCGTCTCTCCCGCAGCGAGGTGATCAAGGCGTCCATGAGTAACAGGTGCGTGGCTGGTGGGTGCGTCTCTCCAGCCAGCACGACAGGCGCTGGAAGGGAACGCCCCCCACGCCAGTTGAACAAACGTAAACAAAAACAAGACATAACGGAAACGGATCATGACAGTACCCCCCCACCCCTTAAGGGACGGATACCAGACGTCCCAAAACGTAAACAAAAAAGGAAAAAATGTCCAAAATGAGGGTGGGCGGAAGGGGGCCGGGAGGCGGGACCACGGCCCGCAATCGAGACCGGTCAGGCGGGTGTCCGGGAGGCCAGACCAGCGAGTCCCGTCGTGGCCATTCAGGCGGCCGTCCGGGAGGCCAGACCAGTGAGTCCAGCCGTGGCCACTCGGGCGGACGTCCGGACGGCCAGACCAGCGAGTTCAACCGTGGCCATTCAGGCGGGCGTCCGGGAGGCCCAGGCAGCTGCATGGAGTGCGCCGCAGAGGCAGAGACGAGAAGCGGCGGCGGGTCGTCGGGCGCCGCCGAGGCAGGGATGAGAAGCAGCGGCGGGTCGTCGGGCGCCGCCATGGCAGAGACGAGAAGCGGCGGCGGGTCATGGGGCGCCACCGAGGCAGCGACGAGAAGCGGTGGCGGGTCGTCGAGCGCCGCCGAGGCAGAGACGAGATGCGGCGGCGGTTCGTCGGGCGCCGCAGAGGCAGTGACTTGGAGCGGCGGCGGACCGGGCGCAGCAGAGGCCGGGACTTGGAGCGGCGGCGGGCCGGGCGAAGCAGAGGCCGGGAATTGGAGCGGCGGCGGGCCGGGCGCAGCAGAGGCCGGGACTTGGAGCGGCGGCGTTCCGGGCGCAGCAGAGACAGGGACTTGGAGCGGCGGTGGGCTGGGCGCAGCAGAGACCGGGACTTGGAGCGGCGGCGTTCCGGGCGCAGCAGAGACAGGGACTTGGAGCGGCGGTGGGCCGGGCGCAGCAGAGACAGGGACTTGGAGCGGCGGCGGACCGGGAGGAGCCGGAACAGGGACTTGAGGCGGACGCAGGACGCATTCCGCCGGAACATGGACTTGGGGCGGACGCAGGACGTGCTCCGCCGGAACCTGAACTTGGGGCGGACGCAGGACGCGCTCCGCCGGAACATGGACTTGGGACGGACGCAGGACGTGCTCCGTCAGAACAGGGCGCTACAGCTGACGAGGAGCCGGAACTGAGCGCTGCAGCTGGCGGGGAGCCGGGATGGGGCTCTGCAGCTGGCGAGGCGCCGGGACGGGGCTCTGCAGCTGGCGAGGAGCCGGGACGGGGCTCTGCAGCTGGCGAGGAGCCGGGACGGGGCTGAGCAGCTGGCGAGGAGCCGGGACGGGGCTCAGCAGCTGGCGGTGATCCGGAGTGGGACTCTGGAGCTGTCGAGGAATCGGAACGGGGCTCAGCAGCTGGCGAGGCGCCGGCACTGGAGGCTGCAGCTGATGAGGGGCCGGCCCTGGAGGCTGCAGCTGACGTGGAGGCGGCCTGGGTTGCTGTAGCTGACGTGGAGGCGACGTGGGTTGCTGCAGCTGACGTGGCGGCGGCGTGGGTTGCTGCAGCTGACGTGGAGCCGGCATGGGTTGCTGCAGCTGACATGGAGCCGGGGACCTGATCCCTATCAGCCTGCCGCCATAGGGAATCAGGGGAACGGGAGACACGAGGAACACGAGGGACCGAGACTACAGGTGCTGGTGAGCGTGAACTATGAAACGCAATGGGAACGTGACAAGGTGCAGAAAACGACGGTGGACGAGGTGAACGAAGTGGCTGTGATTTACGTGACTTGGGGAGTGAAGCGCGCGTGGTAGAGTCGTTGTTTCTTCGGCCGTTGGCAGATCCTTGACTTGGACGGGAGTCAGGGGTGGACTCAAAAAAGTCAAAAGAAAAAGGTGACAGAAATTGTTCAGGGGAAGGAAAGTGACTGGTCCTAACAGAATCCGTGTCGCGCTGGGCGTCTAAAAGGTTTTATATATATATATATATATATATATATATATATTCAAAATCATCCTCAAAATCCGAATCAACCAAAATGTGAGGGGGTGAAATGGCAGGGTGCTCAAAATCGTCTTCAAAATCAGAGTCTATGATAACATGGGGAGGTACGACAGGTGGGTAATCATTGACTTTAACATGAAACGAAGGGGGAGAAACAGACGTGGAACGAAAAACTGAACCTACATGAAGGGTACGGGGTTGGTCGGAACACTGAGGAGGGTAGTAGTGCGAGCGGTGACGTCGATGACGCCGCTGTGAGCTTCCCGCTGGGTCCACATTTGGTCGGTGCATTCTGTTACGCTCGCGGGTCGGCGAGGTGGAGGAAGAGGGGGACCCAAAATGCTGGGAAGCCAAGGCAAGGGTAACGTAAAGGGAATTTAATTACCAAAACAAAACCGAAAGGCAAACAAGGTACTTGGAATAAATAAACGTGACAAAGTGCAAAACAATGAAGACGAACGAAACGCGGCTGGGCAGAACTAAACAGGGCTATGACACAGGGACAGGAACCGGGGATAAGCGACCGTGACGAGGAGACATGAAGCATGGAGCATGAACGATGAACCAAGAGCGACAGTGAAATCCAAAAAGGGCAACAGTGACATCAAAAAGGGTAATGCACCGACGACGAGTAGTCAGTGAAGGAGGCTTAAATAGTGACGTAATTAGTGGGTTGACGAGAGACAGGTGCGTGGCTGACGAGCGCGTCTCTCCCGCAGCGAGGTGATCAAGGCGTCCATGAGCAACAGGTGCGTGGCTGGTGCGTGCGTCTCTCCAGCCAGCACGACACGCGCTGGAAGGGAACGCCCCCCACGCCAGTTGAACAAACGTAAACAAAAACAAGACATAACGAAAATGGATCATGACATATATATATATATATATATATATATATATATTAGTGCTGTCAAGTGATTTTTTTTTTTTTAAACTAATTAATCACAAAAAATCCACGATTAATCGCGATTAATCACATTTTTCAACTACTATTTTTTGCGAAGCTTGTGACAGATATTTACTTGAATAAAATCTTGGAATTAATTTAAAATTACCAAAAATGAAGTATATTTAATTCAAAGCCTGTTCTAATAGCTTTCTTTGATTCTTGATACTCTAAATGGAGACATCTTGACAGGCATTTTTCTTCTTCGAAACAGTTCTCAAACCTGCCCACAAGCGCCACACTCCAGCAGCAAATTCTTTTTGAAGTAAATCAAATTGAGTTAATTGAGTTAAAATGTTTAACGAGTTATTAAATTTTGGATTAATCACCTGAGTTAACACTTTAATTTTGACAGCCCTAATGTGTGTGTGTGTATATATATATATATATATATATATATATATATTGGAAAGCATATGTAGCATTTCAACTGTAACTACGCTTGCAAATTGCAGAGCCAGTATCTGATTAGAAAACATGGTATCATTAAACAAATTGTTACCTTAAATTCATTTTGGAGGATAGACCGTCCAAACTGACATATCGCCGAAACGCTTAATCTAGGAAACTAAATGTCACCTAATTTGCAAAAACTGCCATCAATAGTCACCAAAATTTACATTGATAACTATACTTATGCTCACACCAACTTCTGAAACTAAGCGCCAGTCTACCTCAGTGTCCTCAACTCTCGTTATATACAAATACATACATTTTCACACACGTCTTGCCACATTGCACAATGCCACTCTTTGAAAAATGTGCATGATTCTCGCATGCAAACACTGACACATTCGTCATTCTACGCCCCTGTACCGAACATTATTTTCAGTGAGACCTTGATTGGCTGTTGCAGATAAGAGCAGCAGCATCAATCAAACAAAAATTTCCTTATTTATTTATTTTTTTATTTCCGAGTGATAAGCAACTCAACATTTGTTTTCACGACACAGAAATTATCAAATTAAATACTATATAGTAATAAAATTCATTCATTCAATTTTAAGGTTAATTTTTAGCAATCCGTGTCTCAAGAATCTTGGTGGGCGGGCCCCTTATGGCCCAGCACCTCGTGATATTTCATTTTCGGACTGACAGTATTGGGAGATTTCACATCCAAGACATGCCTGGCATGTATCTGTCAGTGAAATGGGCATCTGTGGGTACTTGACGATTAAAGGGACGGACTAAACTTCCGTTCTTCTTTAGTCCGTCCTTTGAGAGAACTTCTCATCCTCTGGCCACCGTCCCCAAAATGGATGTCCTTTCGGGACAGATTGACGGACCATGCCCATCTTTGGTCTGCCAGGCCCCAAAAAACTCTTCTGACCATGTGTGCTAGAAAAAACTCATGCCAAATGTTGAAGTAAAATGGTGCACCAATCTAAACACTGGCTCTCGTCTGCCCTTACCTGACAACGGTGAACAACCCAATTTGGATAAACTTTGTAATCCCAGACCTGACTTGAAGTACACAAATCTTACTAACCCTGACCTAATTCTGTGTGTGGATAGCTCTGGTTCTCATGATGCTTTTGGCGCGAACCGCATTGTTTTTCTGTGGTCTCTGATTTTGCAGTAGACTGCTCTCTCAGCGCAGGCAGCAGAGCTCATCACTTTCACTAATGAGCTCTGCTGCCGTTTGGCTAGCATAACTAATTACACAAACTCTCGGTTTGGATTTGGGTTTGTGCATGATTTGGGGTCTTAGTGGAAATGTAGGACTATCCTGAAGTCTGACGGAAAGCCGGTCTTCCACCACTCTGATTGCTGCGGTTCTGGAGGCCTTCTTGTTGCTATCCTCTTTTGCGATTTGTAAATGTACCCCACACAACAACCATTGGATCATGTGTTGAAAGTGGGGATGTTATGTGCTATCAACACACTGGTTCATGAAGGGTTTCACCACACTCACACAAAAACACTGTGAGGCTTATCTGAGTTGTGCCGCACAAATTGCAGGTTGAGGGGTCAAACTCCCTCAGTTAGCTACACATCCACCACCTACGCAGACCACCTCACGATGGACTACATTGAGCTCACACCATCAGAGAGAAAAAGACGCTGGTAATTATTGATATCTGGTCATACAAGTTACAGGGCATTGCAATCTCCAGGGGCACAAACACAACATAGGCCGGGCTACATCAACAGTGAGTCATGAAAATTAAATCTCTGGCCACATCCATAAATTTGAAGCAAGCTACTCAGTAAGCGAAGGCGGAGATTACTTAAAGCAGTGCGCTTTCGCAATAGGCCTACGAAAGGCCTGAGCAATGTAACCGAATAGTTCAGCCCATGAAATAGATGGTTGAATGTCCGGGCATTAATGCCTTTATAATAATATGTGGTCTAAATGGGTTATGGCCTTTCCTACCTCAGCACAAACTACTAATGCAGTCATAAAAGCACTGCTGTGTGAGATTATTCCCAAATGAGGAATCCAAAAGTTCTAGTGACAGTGGCATTCATTTTGCAAATGAGGCCTTAAGGTGTTTACAGCCTGGTTCTTTGTACAATACAATGCACTACAATACGTCATTATTTATATAGTGCTTTCACAACAGCTGTAGCAGTAACAAAGCGTTTTACAAAACATTTATACACAGAACAATGATGAAAATGTGTTGTTAAAAAAGCTTTCAAAATTAATGTTTATCTTTTGGACAAAACAAGGCAGGATTTAGGGTGGAAAGGTGGATGACTGGTTAGCACGATGGCCTCACAGTGCCGAGGCCGTGGGTTTGATTCCAGCTGCGGCCTTCCTGTGTGGACTTTCCTACCACATTCCAAATACTCCCTGAAGTTAGCTGGGATTGTTTCCAGCACCCTTGTGGGGAGAAGTGGTACAGATAATTGATGGATGGATGTCAGGAAGTAATACATTCTCCAAATATTGAAACATGACTTCAAGAAACTATAATACTTTAAATGCTTTGTACGTTGAATACTTTGAGGTACATCCTTACTTTCCAAGCACAGCCTGGTTTCTATAACGTATTTGTGAATTCAGGACCACATTTGTTTTTTTGATTTAATTTATAGAGGGAAAAAAGACAATTCAAGCGATAAATTTTTCCACACGTTTTTTTAGATTGGAGGGTAAGATTGCCACCTGGATACTTGCGTGGATGGAATTGGTGGAAACAATGAGGAAATGCCAGTGTGCCAGAGGTTAACAGCTCGTAGAAACTCATTGGAGGAAAAAATAAATTAGCATATGAACAAGCTCATTTTTCATTTTCAGTTCATTTCTGTTTGCAGAACTTTTGACTAGTTCACACTTTGGCTAAAATGCACCGAGATTTTAGTTAAAAGTTATTCGCCAACATTCCGTCTGAATCATCCGCTACCTGGCTTGGCAATCACATTCCTGTCCCAGCCTGCATCTTGGCATCCATTCTTCATTTTGCATTTTTAAAGTTAAATTTGTTGTGTAAGAAATATTATCATATTTTATTGTTTAACTCAGATTATGACACTGAAGGGCAGCGCGCTGTAGGCTCTGGTTCGGAGCAGGAGTTCTTTAGACACGTCAATCTGTTAAACTCAATCATGCAACATCCTTTCAACCATCATCGTCATCTTATAAGTGTTGCTGAGGTAACTCTTTAGTGCACATGCGTGCATTATTGAAGCACCTCATATAGCTGACTGACACGATTTTCTGATGCTTCACTGGCCAAAGTGGCTGGTAAGTATTTAGCAACACCCATTTTTTTTTTGAGACATGTATCCACACTGCTTATTCTGTACAGGGTCCCGGGAGGATTCTGGAGTCTATCCCAGTTGACTTCGGCCAAAAGCGCACTAGACCCTGAACTAGTCGCCAGCCAGTCGCAGGGCAGACATAGACACCGGGAATTGAACACACACTGCCCGCACACAAGTCAGGCGAATGCACCACTACATCATCATCATCAGAGTTGAGTTTTTTGTTGCTGTACTCAGTCTAGTTTTATAAGAAAATAAAGCGTATCGAAAGGGCGGATAGATAGACGTCACCTTTTAATGACTTTGCACGCGTAATGACTAAATGCAGATGAATTAGTATGCAGTTTTTTTTAGTTTTTTTTTTTTTTTACAATAACTATTAAAAGTGTTAATTAAACATCATCAGATAAAGAGTATACGGGCATTTCAAATATACCAGTTTTGATATCTTGAGTTGAGTTCCCCTCTAATGATATTAAGGTAATATAGTAATCCCTCATTTTTTGCAGTTAATGGGGACCAGAACCCCCCGCGAAAGGTGAAAAATATAGAGGTGGAGGTTTTATTTTAATTGTTATTTTTCAGTTTTAGGGCGGGGGGGATTTACCATATGATGACACCGTTGTGTCCCCCTCAAAATGCTTCACAACTTTATAAATACTTGTTACACAACAAATTTAACTGGCAATACAAAATGAAGAATGTATTCCAAGCTGCAGGCGGTGAGAGGAACACGACCCGGTTTACCTTAACTAGAATCCCTTGGTGCATTTTAGTCAATGGTGCATTCATGGTGGATTATGCCACTATTAAACCCACAAAGAGAATTCCTGTCTCCGGACGTAATCATGGCTTCCCTTTCGCTTTGCACAATAACATCCTCAAGGACATATGGATAAAATGCAACATGGGGTTCTAGTTAAGGCAAGCTGTTTTAAGACAACTTTAACAAACACTTAAACATTTTATTTGCTGATGTTTCATCGCGCTCGTCTTGCTGAGCAAGCCATGCTTGTCGAGTGGCTGAGCATGCTCCGCTCACAGCTTCTGAACAGCACTTTTTACTGATCCTGAACAGAACTTTGTTCGAAAGTACCGTAGGTTAATTTGGACGAAATTGGCGTGATAGGTCATCACAGCCACATGACATAATTCTACCTGTGCTCTCAATGGTCAATCTTGAGCCAGGAAGCAATCATTTGCCTTGTATGAGTGCCCGAAGGCATATACAAAGCCTCCAAGTAAACTCATCTCTTTAAAACAACACGTCTTTCCACAATTTGGCTGCTGGTATTGATTAATATTTGGCAAAACACACAAAGCTCCGAAGCCGCAACAAGTGAAGCACAAAGTGGCGAGGGAACACTGGATGAGAGAAAATTTTATTTTTAATTTTTGCTAATGTCTTGTACTGCATTGTGCCGATTCTCAGATATTTTGTGAGACTTTAGGAGTCAATTGTTTTTGAGGCTCCACTTTACTCTAATAAGCACTTGTAGTAAAACTGATAGAAAAACTAATTTTAAAAAAATCATTACTATCCTCAACTAATGAAGACGGATGTGCCTTGGTTCTGCTCAAGATTTCTTTCCATAGAAGATAGTTTTTCCTTCACATTATGACCAAGTGCTCTCCTGTGTGACCATATTAAGTATTTTGTATAAGGACTGGGGTCCTAAAACTCTCTTACGTTAAATAGAAATTGTCGTGTGAGAACTTTGTGATAGTCACCATGTGAAAAAAAATTAAGTGGTTATTGAAGACACAGGTTCCTCGCAGCTTTAGTTTGTCCGAATCTCAAATGCAAATTGGACCCACTTGCTGATATGAGGTCAGCTATTCATTAACTGTCCTACCAAAAAGGAACTTCCAAAAACAGTAATGCCAGTGAAAATCTCCAGGGTTGACGGAAAACCACATTCAGAGTCAGAGTGTTAGCAACAGCCTTTCACTGGTGGAAGAAAGATCAGTATAGATCTTCAGGGAGGCAAATAGATTGAGGCCTCAGTGGTATTTTCCAAGGTAGCACCCAATATTGGGGACATCCATTTGCGGAAAGCCATCGAGGGCAGCACTTGAGAGATGGAGATTGAGGAGAGAATGAAGAGCTTTGGGATCAACCATGGCTGGAGAGTATTTGGACGGTGACCAGGGCAAAGAGAGAGGCATCGTTGCCAACTCCCCAGTAAGGAAAGTAATATTGGCTGTCCGAAAAGTTACTAAATGATGCCCAATTTGCACAATTGACAATGTGCATGCTGTAATGGATGCTGAAGGACACGCTAAATTTGGTTAGAATTACAAATGAACTTCCTTCTGTCAATTCTTATTTCTTCTATTGTCACAATTACAATCCTCCTGTTTGAGACCGGCAAAAGTGACCCAACAGAGACACTAGGCAGAGTTACTTGGGGGTTTTTTTTGTTCGTTTGTTCATTTTTTTGTTTTGTTTTTAGTTTCTTTTTTTTTTTCATTTTTGTATTTTTATTCTATTTTTTTTTGTTTTCTTAAGTGTTTTTTCCACAAATATTTATCACAATTTGGGGACCTATACTTGTATGAATCCTCACCAAACTGCGCACTCATCTGGCCTGGTGAAAAATTTGGTATATTAAAGTCAGCATAACTGATGACAATAAAATGGCTTTAAGCGCCACCTACAGTGAAAAAACAAACCAAAAAAACAATCCCAGGACGTTTTTTGATGTTGTGGAGGTGATCATGTTTTTTTTTTCTCATGAGCTCAGTTTGAGCCAAAACATTTCCTAGAACGCTTTTATACTTTCACAGGTTGAAGTGGACGAGTAGTAACGTGCATTTGCATTTTGGTGGCGATCGGTCGACGTTTTAGACAACAGAACTGACAATTCGAGCAATATTACCTCACTTGCCTCCCTGCTGTGATATAATCAGCCAAGACAAAAACATTAACAAGCAGAGCTCCAAAAGGAGGCGTGCCGTCGCAAATCTCATCACAAAAAAGCCCTTAATTAACTTCAGAAAGTGTGAGCTGGTAGAATTTTAGTACTATATTGTAATTTTTATATGCAAACCTATCAATTAAGTGCCAATAATCAGCCAATCCAAGTGCCACTTTATACCTGGGGCAGCAACAGGGGAAAAACATCTTGAGTTTTCGAGATCGGTCATCAAATTTTGCATTCTATATGTATATATTTTTTAAATACCGGAATGCTGTCAAAAGGCATCTAGATTCTCAACTAACAACTCTGCTGCCAATGATTAACAGCTTTTCATTTGCAAATGTACCTATTACCTGGTCCATTCGTGAGGGAGAGATCTTGAATTACAATGTAGGGGAACTCCCCTGCACATGCTCCAAAAAAATCCCACGTACATACATAAATAATTGGATTCCCTGATAACGTTGATTACATTTATTTTATAACAATATCCATCCATTCCTTATCCAAATCGCTTATCCTCACAAGGGTCACGGGCATGCCAGAGGCTATGTTTTGTTCTAATTATTGCACCACTGATTGGCGACAGGAAATATTCTACATTTCAATGTAGTCCAATGAACCCCTTGAATAAACTTACCTGAACATTTGTCGGTAAAGCCTCAAGACACTGATCATGCTCTACGGCGAATGGTGTAACATTTTGGCGATGGGCGTGGCATCACAGTACCACAAAGTCTGACGATTCATTGTGATAATAAAAGCTGCTGCAATTTTTACCCTGATTATCATATTTTCTCAGGAATTCTCACATATGACGATCGTCTTGGCGTGTAGATATCTCAGAAATTATTTTTCAATGTATTATTAGTGCCACCAACTCGCGAAAGGAAATCCTTGTTTTATTGTTTTTCTCCTAGCGGTTTAACCAGGTCTACTTCATATTTGCCACGAACTGTTTTTAGGCCTTCATGTTTGTGATTTTTTGCAAAACGCTCTTGCCACGAGCCCTAGTCGTGAGTTATTTTGTATCAGTTTGTCTTGAAACTCAGCAAATGATGTTCAACAGATTAAATAAAAGCAAATCTTTTTAAGTCGTGGCAACATGCTGTTTGAAAAGAAAAATGACACAGATTAAGATTCATGGTAATATGGCATACACACCATGCTTGACGAAATAATCAAAATTTTATTGATTGTGTGCTTTTTTTAAAAATGAGCTCCAGTTATTATCATGATCATCCATCCATTCTCTGAACGTCTTATCTTAAACTAGGATTGTAGATGAGCTGGAGCCAATCCCGGTTGTCTTTGGACTAGAGGAGGTGTACACCCTGAACTTGTCGCCAGCCAATCACAGGACACGATTAGATTTCTAGTTTTCGATGAACCGACCATGCATGTATGGGTGTATTTGGCTTCAGACTCAGACCAAAAGTCTAGTTACCATAATCACAGAGGTAAATTGGGAATTGTTTCCACAAATGATTGCGCAGATGGCGGGCATGCCATCTCCACCAAGTGGTATCTGTCTGAAATTCCATCTCAAATTAAATCTCAGTTTAGTTTGTGATCCCTCATTCCTCATCTTATCTCATGGTCCCACTTAAAAAAAAATCCCTCAAAGCGGTGATAAGATGGAGAAAGGAAAGGGAGGATGCTGCCATCGTGACAGATTAATTCAGAGGGCAGAGGGAAATCTATAACATGACAACTTTGATAACATTTGTGATTAGGGCGAGGGGAAAGATGGAGATGTGCCATCGGCAATTGATTTGTATTGTACCCAAACAACAAGCTCCTGACCAGAAGGATGGAGCTGTTATGATTGTCAGGGCATGCAACATATCAAAACCTGGGTGTGCTAAAATCACCATCTGAGTCCAATACAGTTTTTTTCTTTCGCTTTAGATCGGTTCAGAGGTACACAGTTTAGTTTAATTTAGTTTTACTTTTACTTAATATTAAAGTTTTCAGTATTTAGTAGTCAAGTTACATATGGTAATACCATTATTGATATGACAGCATCAAATTTTCATTAATTAGTCAATATAACCCAAAAAATGATAGCATATACAGTATTGTTTCTCCTGCACACGTCTTTTGACGAGTCATATAATTGTTCCTACTGAATATCTACAGCTGGAGAAACAGAAAACTGTATTTTCTTGTGCATTGCAGCAAAATGTAATCACATGTGTAAGCAAAACACCTTTCACTTTAAAACATTTTAACAAAGAGCCATTTACACATTCCTGATCAACTATCTCAGTTTAAGTTATCCTTGGATAGAGCAAACCAGTGGGTGAGTGTTTTTTTTGTCTTGTCCAAACTGTGAATTCTGGACTTAATAAAACGAAACATGTTTACTTATTTACCCACACATTTTTGTCAGTGAGCTATCAACGAATGATGCTGTACTGTGATTTAATCAGCCTAAATTGATATTAAATGTTTCAGCAGCAGTAGTATTTTATTAATCACCAAAACAAAGATAGATAGGAAGGAAAAACATACCACCAAGATACCACTGGGATGGGCTCCAGCACCCCCCGCGACCCTAGTGAGGAGAAGCGGTATTGAAAATGGATGGAGGAACACAGCCGACTTGTTTTGTTTGCCATCCAATGTAAGTGGCTCCCCTCATTGTGTTTCAGCGCCAGCTGTTGTGGAATGCGCTCTATAAATAAAGCTGTGTGGTATTGTAGTGTATTCCCTATAAATACATCGCAAGAGAGGCAGGTCTGCATGGTGGAAGGACCCGCAGGAATACATCCATGAGATCGGTGCGTAAGTACATTTAAAAGCCACAGTAGAATGGGCACTTGATTACCATCTTGTACCCCCAATCTTGCATCAGTGGGTGACAAGGCCCTCTCCCATTTTTACATATTTTTTTACAGTGATAACCCCAACCCTAACCACAGAAATATTTCAGCCTCCACCCCAATAAATCCATCAAAATCATGTTACACCACCTGCGCCACAACTTAGACCTGCTTTTACCTGGTCTAAATTGCAGTTTAATTTCCGTCACTTCATTGTCAGGCGTGTAATAAAAACATCCTCAATCTGCTGCAATGCCGTGTGAGGCCTAGCGCGATCTGACCAATTCCCAAAAACGGTAACCTCCACTTTCTGCGGCCAAAAACTTAAGATGCAGCAGCCAACCGCACATGCAACTCTCTACAAAGATATGGCCTCTAGTGTCAATGTATTTTCCCCTTTTTTAGGTATTTGCAAGTTAGAAGAATTTAGTGGAAAACATGATATCTAAAATGCACATTTTTTTTGCGCTTGGCTTGTGCACATTCAAGTTGCTGCAATTCTCCTGTTCAATCTTCTTACACACCCATGAGACGCGAATTCCATAGAGATTCATTTGGTTAATATGTCACGTTTAAATGTGAACTAACCAACTCTGAGGATTATGAAGTTATACTAATGGTAGCCAACTCTGCCTAGCCCACGTTACAATGTAAGACGTTCTTAACTGTATTCAACTAAAATGCGTACCAAGGGTTTCATAGAGAAGGGAATCCAAGTAAAAGCAAGAAAGAGGTCTCAGCAAAATACTGGTCTTGCTCAAGTCACCTTTCTAATCAAAGAGGCCTAATCTATCAAAAATGTGTTTGTTCATTCTGTATTTAATAAATGCAATACGATTAATTTAATCAGAATACTGTGCTCAGGACTGAACGTATGTGTGGAGCAGCAGCACAGCGCGTGACTGCTTCAAGAATTTAAATACCTCAATTAAATAATAACTAATGACGTCCGTAACTTACGGCCGTTGGGCTGTCAGTGAGTGTATATGTGCCAGCTGTTCCCCCCCCACACCTCCACATGTCAGCACACGTCAGCTGAGTTGGCTTGTGATAGTCGTCACCATCCACCAGTGGCTGTCCGAGCTGGTGAAATCAAAAACGTAAACGATGTTTCACCTTCACGGGGTGTTGAACTTCTTACAGCATCTGGAGTATTGAAGCGAAAAAGCTCTTAAGTCTTTGGCAGAATTAATATTTATAATAGTAATACATTCAGTGAATTGATTCCTACAATTATCAAGAGCGTTCAATGCACGCTGATGTCTGAAATTTTGATGACATCCACCACAGATGTCAGTGGAGCACTAAATTTGTCTGCCTGCGCCTGGTTAAAATCCATAAAAATTGCATTGACCCCCCAACTTAGACCTGCTTGCACCACGTCAAAAATGTAGTCTACTTTCAGTCACCATATTGTCAGGTGCGCCAGGGACGTATAAAAGAAAAATGCCCTCAGTCCACCGTAACATCCAGCATGGTTCCGCACGGGCTCCCAAATTTCCAAACACGCAAAACTAGACTTGCTCGGTTCTGAAAATAAAAATGCATAAGTTTTTACGCCAAATGCACATCCGCCTGTCTACGAAAATAGGGTCCCGTAATGTTAAACAGGTATGCTTTCACACTGTGATGTTTTTTGGGCTTCTTCATTCATTAATAGGAGAAAGCCTGCATAGCCCCTTCCCCTCTCCGTTTGTCTTTATTTGACACAAATAATGCCAAATGCAGAAAAATGAGACAGGGGTAACTTAAATATACTTTTGATATTTTAAATCACTGGAAATGTTCATACTAACATAGGTGGGCGCATCAATAAATTTTACTAGTTCGTCTTTCCTCAGCGGCGAGGGGCACCCTTTCGTCATCGTCAGTCCGTCATAATTTTTAGCTGAACCAAATTGTAATTGTCATTCAGTCAATCTGTCATTGTTATTTAAACCATGTTGCCGTCATTGCTAAATGAGAGTTCGTAATCGCTGTTTTAGATTTGTCAGCTCTTTTCCTTCCTCCACTATGACTTACTACGTCACACACATTTGCAGATAATGGAGGGATGCATAATTATCAATATTTACAATCATCTGTTAGAGTCAAACAGTCAATAAATAAACATACCTAATACATAATACATACCGTGAACGCCTTGTAACTCAGGAGTAGATAAATACATGATAAAACTCCATCACACGACATGTCTCTGTCCCTGTACAAATACCCACACTACACCCTACAGTCCTCAGTGAAATGTACACTTTGTAGGAAGTCATTCTGTGACCCACATCGGAAGTAATTGTTTACAAAATGTGCTTGAAATAAATATTTTCACCAAGATTTAACAGAAAAGCACAACCATAAAGGTTTATTATATGCGAATGAATACACATACATCAAGTATTGGATTCAAAGATTGTAGATTTGTGTTGTCATGGCAACCATTTGAAGGTACAAGGGGCAAAGCTGTGAAGCACAACACTTGAAAAGTGGACATTTGTGGTGATAGTGATAATTGTGACACATTGTTGGTACATTTGTGACGTCAATGACGTGACTTCATCTGTACTAAAATCGGAGGGCCGCTTCCATCAACACTTGTTCCGCCTCCTCAGTGTAGATGTGGACAGCTAGAGTTCCTTATTAGCCAGGCTTTTCAAAGGAGCATTTAAAGGGATCATCTCACCGGGATGGGCATTTTCCAACAAGTTCAATTTCTATGTACTATTGTCAGTTTTAAAATATTGGCTTGAATTTTGTATTTCATCTATTTGTTGTGGAGAAATGAGTGCCTAAATAACTATTTAAAAAACGCTCCCTAAAATTAAGGCAGATGGCCATGCCCCCTCTCCTCCCTCCATGTCTTGGTGGGAGTCATGGGAGGGACCAAGCTCAATTAGTTCATTCAAATTCATTATAAATACATCGCTAATGATAAAAATAACAGGACGAACGGCCCGCGGACATCTCTACTTAGGCACAAAAAGTTGAGCCTTGCCATGGCTGACTTAAACGAGAATGAGGAAATTAGCATCTTATGTGCAGTTTCCGTCACATCGTCTGTCATGGCTGTTTTATTTAATAAGTCACCAAGATAGACAAACACAATTTCGAGAGGCTTTTAGTAAGGTTAAATGTTCGTAGGTTGTTATATATTAGATTTTAATCCATAAGAGTCAGCTTGACTTACTTTTTTTCACCAAGGCCACTCAGGGGCTGATGTAATTTTTACACTCATACCTATTATATAAGTGCCAATGTTCAGCCCGTCCAAGCGTCCCTTTAGGTTTCAAAGGCGATTAATCTCCAAGCAGTCAAGACGTTTGACAGCTGTCCCAAAATTCAGTTGAAAAATTCAACCGTCAGGATGTGTGACCTCGGTTTTCAAAACAGTCAGCGTTTCAAAGTGGGGTTTAACAGGTGACTTGGGCCTCTAAGCAGTGTGTAATTTTTAACAGTGGCTATAAAACTGAGTCAAAACCTCACTCCTGAGATTGACCCAGCACAGGATTCCAAAACCCCTGCGTCCAAAGGGTGTGACGCGCTGAGTTCAGCACAACATTGGAAAGAATATTGACTTAAATCTTGATATTCATGGATGAAGACGTACCAGTCAAAATGTTGGGCCTCTTTGGTATGTGGATATAAATCTGAATAAATTGGATGTGTGCGATGCTTTTGCAGTATGAACACTCATAGGTTTACATCCAACCTATGCATCATCAGAGCCAAGTATGCGCTCTGCGCGGGCGGGACAGAGTCGCAGTAGATTACTGACAATCGTCCGTGACTCTGCATTGTTCTGAGTAACAGTGTTGACTCTATATTTGAGATATTTTCTTCTGAATAAATGGACAAAAACTCCCAGGGATACGCTCCAATTTGTTGTGGAAAGTCTAAACAAAGAATGCCAGCGGTTATAGTTGGAACAATTTTTCTCCCATTTTCATTTCCTGTAGTTGCAATGATCCCTTGGCCCAAACATGTTTATTATTCTATTTATACAGAAGAGTTCCCGAGCAAATGTAAAAGCATATTCACGTGGAAGTTCAACAAAGTCACAGCATTTGTCACGGCTTTGTGGAGGTCGTTCTGCACCAATTGCAAGATCTTTAGATAAGGCCTAAATTGGAAATGGTTACCGACCTCTCCGCCAGTGCAAAGGATGTCAAAGCCATTAACGCGGCATGGCACTAATGAACATAGTCAAAGATAAAGATTTGACACCAGAGCTGAGGACAACGGAGGAGAAAGTAAGGAGAAGGATAGAAACCATATGCTTCTCATTTCCTACTATAAAAAATCCGTCTAAGTAAGCCATTTGTGTTATCTGTGTTTCAACATAGAAAATACAGGATTATCGATGCTTAGTAAAACATCTCAATGTTAACTCTGTTTGTTGTGCATGAGAAGATAATGTGTTTGTCTAAAATGGAAGCACGGCGGGAAGTCAGGATTTAAATCTTGAAACGCTAATCCAGTTTCTTGCAAATTGTAGCAACAGCTAATTCCCTAAATCATGTCAAATCTACCAGCTGGCCATGACCAGTGCTTCACACCACAATCAACTGAGTCACTCATATAAAATAAATAAATAAATAGCGGCAAACAAAAAACAGACTCCAATTATTTAGCTGCAGGGATTAATCACATTGTTTCATAACAGTCCTCATTTGGAGAACAATATAAATTGTGAAATCAAAGCACAGGGGTAAAAGTTGACACTATGACAATATATTTATTACCTTTCCCCTCAATATGTCCAAAATATTTAAGCAGATTTTACTCATGCTCATGCTGCAATCCATTTCTGCACCTTCTTGTAAATAAACAATTACCAGAGTAATTAGTAGTTGATAGAAATTTTCAAAGCAACTGGCCTCTCTCTTCATTACTTTGCTGAGAAGCCAAACAATAGCTGCAGGCTCTGCAATTCTCTATGGGCTGTATACTCTGCAACTGGCCCTTTCAAATTATGTAACATCATTTTGGTTGCAGCAAACAGAACAACTAACTCATGACTAGAGCTTCCATATAAGTTGTCGCTGTCTTTATGACACCGGGTGGGAGAGGGGCTTGGGGGGTGGTGGTTGAGAGCGGTATTTATCTGATTAAGTATACGTAATTCCACGAACACGAGATGAATCAGAACACCGTGTTTAGACTATCAGGGCATAAAGACAATATTAAAAAGAAAAAAAATATTTTCTTTTTGTCATCAACGAACCCATTCATTGTCTACCTGCAGCGAGCGAATAACATAAGTCAATGTTAGGTGAGTGTTTGCTAAAACGCACTTAGCCTTCAAGTTGGAAAAAACTGTGCAATTCAGAGCAGTGTCACAATGATGTCAGAAAGTTCATCCAATAGAAGAGAATCTGGTAGAATGATTTCAGAGTTCTAACAGCAATAATCAGTGAGAAAATCATCCCTGTTATATTATATAAGTGCCAAGTATAGTGTGAAAAGGCCTAAATAACCAAAGGTTTAAATTATTAATTTAGCTGCCCTATTTACTGGGATTCTCAAAAAAAAAAGTAAATAAATAAGTTCTTCTGTCCATCTTCAACACTGGGTGGGAGTGAGAATAATGTGTCCAGGATTGCTTTTGGGCTGGAAAGTTCATACACTTTTCCAAATTGCCTCGATTCTTTGAAGTCACTGGATCACTGCAATACTTTGAGGTGGAATGTTCTATTCCTCCTCAAGTCAACTGACACATTGGAAAAAAATCCAAATGTTCTCGCAGCATCATCAAATAAGAATAAAATACGTATTTCTGGAAGGGGTTCCACTTCTTATATGACATCAGAATTGCTATGTTTGGATCATGCCATTGCCTGAGGTGGGCATTCTGTCAGATTGAAAAGGCGTCTGTTGCTGACCAACACCCATTTTGCTGACGAATGACGGGACACTTTTAAAAATGACGGACTTAGCACTGACGGAAGTGGAGTTCGTTTGTCAGTGTAATCATCAACAATCGTGATAAGTATCAACGGACCTCTTGGACTGTCACTGATGGACGGCTGCATTGCTGACTACTGATGGAAACACGCAGAGTTTGTCTCCTGCATGTTTGTTGGCGAGGGTGAATAAACAGGCCCCAAAACTACCCGCAATAAATTAAAATCAGAAAGTGACTAGTCTGTTCATTTTGGACTTCTTTCCTGGTCGTGCTGTAAAAAATTCGTATGGTCTCTTTAAGTAATCTTAACCTGGTTTGTTCTTCATAGGAGCACGAAAAAAATTGTGAGTTACAGCTCATTGGCTCATATGCAAATAGAAGCCACCACCAAACCTATGACTAACTGCCACCAAAACTAGACTGATACGACATTTTGGTCAATAAAATAATGATTTATGGATGGATGGAAGGATAGATAGATAAATAAGAATGCAAATATAGCCTGAAAATATTAGAATGGAACTTGCAGTAATTTTTTATTCTTTTTATGTCATAAGGTTGCTTCATATATTCTGTCAACTATTGGAAAAAAAATATGAGAGATTATTACCAATATGTCTGTGCAGATAGATGAAAATATAATAATCATATTCAGCTTTTTTTCCCTTTACTTCATGATATAAGTTTGCCTCGTAGAATGGACACATTCTGCCGCCTGTTGGAGAACAAAATGTGTATTCTGAAAATATTGGAACGGAACTTGCAATATTTTTAATTTACTTAAACATACATACATATAAGCGAGCCTTGATACATTTTGTCACCTATGAAAAAAAAAAAACATGTCCATTTCTCACCCAAATTTATGTGGTGGTCGATAAAAATATAATAATCATATTCCCAAAATAATATAACAAAATTCGCAATATTATTGAGTTACTTCATTCACCTCGTAAAGTTGAGCTGTTAAATGTGTGAAGAAAGTGGTGAATGGTTTGGGAGAGTGGTGTTAGAGTCAGAATCAGAATGCCACTTTTTGTCACTGTAAGGAAAGATTTCCAGGAAGCACATATGTAAAAATCATCAGGATGGCCAGCATCAGAATGGGCAGACACCACTGATCGGAGCAGGTATGCCATGTGTCTTCACTTTGACCTTAATTATTTGTATTTAGTTTGCGGTGGAGTTGTGAGGCGCATCCTGCAGGACTTGTGTCTCACTCCCTCGCACGCTTCCCCCAACACAAAGTGCTGAACTCTCAAACAGAACTATTGAATTGAGGAATGCAATGGTCATTGACGTAGCAAGGACGCTTAAATCGCTAATTGGTTTAAACACTTTTTGCTCTATAGTTCTCTGTGGAACTGTGGACCCAGATTTGTACCACCATTTTCTCAATGGAAATTCTTCTCACAGCAGATCACGACAGAAGAAAACTTCTCCTCCCCTCTGCAGTTGAGCTCCTCAAATGTTTTGTGGTCAACGGCGCTGAAGTCTATGGAGATAAATTCACTGTCTACAACACAGGTGTCAAACTCAAGGCCCGGGGGCCAGATCTGGCCCGCGACCTGACTTTATGTGGCCCGCAAAGGGGAAATCATGTGTGCCAACTTCCTGTTTCTAACACATGTATTTCACTTTTAACAACATTGAGATCTGAGATATTGTTGTTCATTTGTTAGCAATACTCCCCTTTAAAATAAATTGTTGAACAAACAATTAATTAAAAACAACAAATTACTTCCTGGCTTCTGATTTCAAAACTCGCTAACCCATCAGTTTGTTTCGGTACGCGGTAACGTCATAACGGCCCTCTGAGGGAAACCATAAGTATGATCTGGCCCATCCACAAAAATGAGTTTGACACCGCTGGTCTACAATGTGCATGTTGGCAAGCATCTCCGAGAAGATGCTGCACACTTACATTGCTCCTTAAATGCAATATCTGCTTTCCCCTTTGAGTACTGTCTTCATGCAATCAAAAAGCTGTTAAGACCAGCCATGACCTGCTGGTGCAAAGGGTAAAGCTAATGGAAGAGAAGGAATGCTCCCAAAAAAAAGGAAAAAAGTCAAAGCCACTGCCGCCCGTGTCTGTAAAGCCTAGAGACAGCTGCTTTTTGCTGAAAAATTACAGCATAGCATTTGTGACAGAAATAAGATCTGATGGCCAGATCGGTTTGCAGCGTGATTCCAGATTGTCGAATCTCCATCCTCTCTCACAAGCCTTGCCAGTCAAAACTCCCAGGAGCTTTTTAAGGCAATATCCACAGCTCCTACATCGGCAGGATTTAAAAAAAAAAAAGCTGTTTGTCTACCACATAATGAAGGATATGTCATCTCTTTGTTCCGCAAAAGAATCCAACCATCTCCCAGACATTTTGCCCCTCTTAAAGGTCTCCGTTTGTTCATGTTTCAGACAACGGTTTAATGCAAGAGCTGTTTGGCTTGACGTTTGAAGGTGTCATCCCCCCAAAAAAGAAGAGTACAAGATTATTATAAAATGGCCAAAGACCATGTGCATAAAGCCCATAAAAATAAATCCCTAGGATGACTGGATGACTTTTTCACTGGTCAAACTAAAGTAATGGGTGTGCCACTCATATTTTATTAGCATAATTCTAATACATTAGAACTACTACTGCTACTCTCTATAACTGTTATTACTAAACTCTTAAAACGCGTGACACTAATATGAAACCATTTAAATATATTGTGGCAAGGTGTGCTCAAATTGTCTGAAAATCCCACAAGGCTACATTGTCTGGGCCTGATCCACATTTGTGCCTCCCACATTCATTTCCGACCTCAGCGTCGACATGCAAATGGAGCTTGTTCTTAATGCCTTAGTACAGGCATCACCAAATGGCGGACCGCGGTCCAAATGGTTCGGACCGGACCCATGACCAATCTATGATGAATTTCTTTCAGGGCGCATTCACAAACGTTGGCGCTGCAATTCTAGTTAATACGGGAAAGGCGTCACTGATTTGAGCCAATCAAATCTTTTGTTTACAATCCACTGCCAATTGCGCAGCAGACCGGAAGTGAGTGCTGCTGACAGTATGCCTTGCTAAAAAGTTAGCAAGGTCGATGCGTGCTGTTTTAAATGAATGGACGGAGAAATTTAGTTTCGTTCTGGCTGCAGCCGATTCAAAACCAGTGTGCATCATATGCTCCGAAACCGTCGCAACATCGCGAAGCGCCACTACGGAACAAAGCACCGCCCTTTTTGCAAAGTTATCCGCTGAAGTTTGAGGTGAACGCAAAAACATCGAACTTCGAGTGCAGTATAACAGATTTTTACATTTTCCAGCGGCATGCAAACGGAAGTTCACTAAAAGCATCATGGATTTTGGGGTAACATAAAAAAACATTCAGTGATGGGGAAGTTGTGAAGGAGTGCTTAAATGCGGTTGCACAAACATTATTAAAAGGAAAACACAAAGCCCAGATGTGTGACATAATCTACCAAATCCCAATGGCCCTGACTCCGTTCCAACCTAGAATTAAGTCACTGGCAGGGCAGTCAAAAACTCATTTTTCTCATTAAGAGAAGTTAAAAAAATATTCAAAAGAAAAGGTGGTGTCAAAGCTAATTTTGAATTAGTTTTTCATGAGGACAGCCATTTTTATTGATTGTGTACTCAACATGTTGACCTGTTTTACTTGAATAATTAGGCTTTCCGTTTTTTTTAGGCTGATAACTCTTTGATTTAAGAAAAAAGGAAAAATATGTTAACTCAATGCTTAGCACTTGATATATTTCTGCAGGAGATATTTTACAGTTTTTTTTCCAGAAGTGGCACCCTTAAGTTCCTGGAGCCACATTTTCTTGAATGTGAAATGAACGCCTTATATTTGTTTGAGTGGCAAAGGTGTTTAATGGGAACATTGCTAAATATTTAGTATATAAGTGCGCTCTGTTGAAAATGACTAAATATTGAAACTATATAAAAATGTGAACATAGGCTAAGCATTAAGGGAAGTTGGACTTTGGTTCGGACCTTTTAATTGGAAGAAATTTACGTCGTGGACCTCTGTGACTTTTAATTGAATACCTCTGCCTTAGTAGAACTCATTCCAGAAATGATTGTGAAAAGGCTCATTCAAACCTGAAGTGAACATATTGTGTTTCTGTTTGATAAATGTTATCATGAACGTCTTTATTCTGGTGTTTGTCAACTGTTAAAATACACTGAAAGAAACGCTTAATATGTGGCAGAAGGGAAAATAAAATCTGGTTACACCTGACACCACAGTTGCAACATGATGGCTATTTCAGCGTCAAACGTGATTAAAAAAAAATCATAATTTATGTCTGTGGTTCTGTATGATGTGTGGCAATTAATTGATAGTGATGACAGGTCACATCATCATATTTATTTTTTTTTAAATTATGCACTAGGAACAGATCTTTTGTTTTAATTTGTTCAAAATTGTAAACATGCTTGCATAGGACTTCCCAAATAATATTATAAGATGCTGACTTTTAAAGACAGTGTGGTCAGGAAAAAATGAGGCAGGTGTGTAGCTGCACCAGATACATTTGAGTTCAACTCTACTTTACAGTTTAAACAAATATTGGTATATAAATTTATTACAAGTTAAGGGCATGTTCCATTTTGTACAAATGATCAAACTATGACATGTATTGACAATAACCAGATAGATTGTAGGTGCAGTAAGAAGTATGAATACCACTTTGACAGTTTTGATTGTTTAGCTCTAGAATGAGTAAGCGTAGAAGTCTGAATGAGTATCCAAAGCCTTTTGAAACACAGAAGAAAGCTCTTGGTCAAGTGGGAAATCTTCGTACAGTCGACCTCAGTGTTTCCAATGGAAAAGCAATGTAACTTTCATGTCTGTGTTATGGAGTAGTCCAACTGCTCCAGTCATCATTCAACCTCTCGTGGTGATAAAAGATGCTCCACTCCCCGTTCTTTATCTCCTGGACATTCGTCTCCCATACTTGTTACTGGAAGGTAATCATCTTGTTCGACAACATTGCTGACAACCAGAAGTGGGATGTTGGCAATCTGTGGCGCATGTTTTTTTGTTTTCTTTTTTGATAAATTATGTTCTAATACGACATTTGTACAGTTAAAGAGCTTAGTCCTTGAATTTAAAAATGGTGTCTTCCATTCCTGAATTGGTCATCGAAACAAGAAGTAGTTCTTAGCCTAGAACTTAATCGATCAGAACATTTTGCTGTCTTCCTGTCCCAGATGTGTTACGTTTGTGTTACAGGGCAGTTCAGCTCTACAAGGCAGCGTTCCGCCTCATTGACTCTGCATTTGCCGCAATAGTGGTCAACGAGGATACTTCACATGATGGTCTTTTATCACCTTCAACTTATCGAGTACTGGTATGTTGTCCTTTGTTTATTTATTGACCGTTGAGAGATTGTTCTACAAGCCGTGGTTGTTTACCGGAGTACATATACAGCTCATGCTTGATGAAAGTATTTTCGTATATATTCATTGTGTGTGAAGAGAGCACCGTTTTTAACCTTGATTTAAAAGCATTTACATTAATGTGTTGGTATGTTTTGAATCAATGTATTCATTAATTTAATTGACATTGCCAGTGAAGGATACCAGCAAATGTGGTGCGTAGGGGGTTGGCCTTGGCGTTGGTTGGGGTCCTCTTATTGTACACAAGTACAGTGGGGAAAAAAAACTTTTTAAGGGAGATTTTCGGGTGTGTATAATACATGAGTGTGTGTTATTCACTGGATTTTACAAGAAATGTGTACCAATCATTTGACACACATCTGAGATATATCAATATGCTCCTTTCCAAATGTGTTCTTTGTCTGTGAACAAATATAGAACAACCCTGGGGTAGTACATTGCCGCCACTAAATAAGGGTTTATGTGCCACAAAACCTTCTCATTTCTCCAAGGTTTTGTTATGAATTGCTGCTGTGATTGCCTTTTGATTTAATACTTAGTTCCGTTGTTTCTACAGGGGCTTTTCAGAGCCTGGCACACCTCAATGACATCACTGCCATGTGCTGCCGATAGAGCTCGTGGAATCTTAATTTAGTCCATCTTATCATTGATTGGAGACTTGGGTTAAATTCAGAGACGCATCATACTGCTATTACGAATAGACTCTGAAAAGTCCCTGTACAAACAACAGAGGTTAGCAATGAAGCTAATCGTGTCGGTCCTAATTAACCGGGCAATCGCAGTAGTTTAGCGGCAAGTGAAAACCACGCTCTGTTCACGGCCGTTTTGTGATGCTGATGGACTTGCTGGAAATTCTGGTTAACAAACCACTGATCATTCAGGAGTTTCAGCAGTACTGTGATTCTCCAGAACATTGTACAGATAAGCAGTCATTCAAGTTTTATGAAATAAAAATTAGATTTTTAACTTTTTTTTTCTGGTGTGGTAGCAATATGTATCTGTACTATTAGCCTCATGAGAGGGAAAAAAAACTAGCACGTACGACCCTGATGTAGTTGCAAAGCATCACAGATTTCCACGGGGAAATCATCTGCCTTGCATGTCGCCATCAGTGAGGCTAAGGACCATTTATTACATTTCATGAAGACGTGCTAATCTACTAGAGAAGCATCTTCACCTTTTCAGTAATGATTCATGAGATACAGCCAAGAAGGCATGACTAATTTGCATGAGTTAATAGATTTTCTGCTCTAAGTTTGGTAATATTCAATGACTGAGAAGTACGCGGCCCACTCCTTTTACGTAATTTCGGTAGCTGTCGACATTCATTTTTGAATACCTTATAGAGAAATGTCTCATTTCGCAAACATCCCCTTTTGTGTTACAATTTCCATAATGTAATTTTCAGTTTCTGATTCAGGATAAGAAACAGGATACGACAAAACATTATCACTAATGAAGGCAAGATGTGTGATTTGCGCAAAGGTTGTATCACCCTCTACCTCTATCACTCTCCTCCTTTTCTTACCATGACATTGCATGACAAATTACATTTCCCTAATTAACAAGTTACACGCTCTGCTAGCAACATAAGCCATCAAGGCTAATTTGGGTCTTAGAAACCAGAGAGAAATTCCCCACCTTTTTTCCCCTCTTGCAATCCTCTTACTTGACTGTGTTCCCATTAATTTTCCCAGAGAGGCCTGCCAGATGGGATAGCACATGACCCATTCATCACCGCGTCATACACTGTACTCACCACACATTGGCTACCAGAAAAGGTCAAACAACAAAATTTGGTGTTCTGCACCCTAAAGTGCGCCCATTCAGCATTTTAATTAACAAGTCCTGACGGATGAAAAATGAATAAGCCGGGAGTCATTAAAAAGGGGGTGGTTGAGGAGTTCATTGCACAGACATAATGATAATGTAGTGAGTTCAATGAAATAGCACGCTTCTAATGATGAGAGCAGAGTGGCTAAATGGCAAAGCAAACAATCTGTGACAAGCTTGATGAATGTTACACCTTATTACTGCCTGTCACATTGAATGAATGTTTTCTTGTTATTCAGCACCACAGAGGGGCTTTTTAACACCAAGATATTTAAAGGTTCAATATTTGAAGTAGAATTGTGACAATTCTATGACACACTAATGAAAAAGCACATCATCCAAGCCACTGCAAAGAAGTGAGGAGAGTGGCTTTGTCCCCTTGGGAGGTAACGTGGATGTGCAGCAGCCATGTGTATTTTTTACATTTTTTTTTTTATTAAATTGTATCAATGGGTAAAATCAAGCTGCAACAAATGTCTATTCTCTGGCTTCTTTTTAATCATAATAAATAGCAGTCTCATTGCTAAATTGAATAAAATTCAATCAAAGACCAAAATTTGCATTGTGGGAAAGCTGAACTATTAAATGTCTTCAGCACTAACACCAATTAGCCCAATATGTTTTGTTGTTGTTGCTGCTGTGATTTTCCTTTTAAAGATCAAAATCAAGATCATGGAAACAAAAGTAAGAGTGAGTCAATCATGTCATGGTGTAGCCGGACTCGTTTAAGTCCAGCCTTAAAGGGACACTGAATCTGGTTGAACATTGGCACTTTTATAATAGCAATGCATGTAAAAATGACATCAGTACTAAAATTCACACACCTAAAAGAATCTGTAGTGATTCAAGGGCTTTTTTTGGAATGAGATTTATGATGAATTGGCATGAAGGCTTTTGGAGCTTGGCTAGTTATATTTTTCTATCTCACCTGTCTACGACTCAGCGCGGAGACAAGCATTGTAATATTACTTGCTTTGTCATTTCTGTTGTGTAAAGCGGTGACTGATCGCCACCAAAATTCAAATACACATTACTACTCTTGTTCACTCCAATCTATGAAATTATATAAGCGTTGTGCACAATATTTTGGATCAAACGTGAGCTCATGAGAGCAAAAATGATGATAACCTCCACAAAATCAAAAACACTGTGCCAGCCATTGTGAAGCGGACAAGAACATGTGCACACAAACCAGCTTGTCGTAAAGGGTACCATTCAGATTTGACAAACTGACTAGTGCTATGCATATATTTCCAAATAAATGGAGCAAAGAGAGTTCTGTTTGTCTCGTTCTGTAGGATATTGATAATAATTGCATTCCCTCCATGTATTTCATGTGCCCGCCCCAAACTCCCAAGGCTGAGCTCTGGTGACGGGTCTTAATACCATTGGCTAACCTGTGTACATTTCAATTGTTTCTGACCTAAAACCAAACTGCATTAGGTACATGATGGTTTCAGACGCTAACATGAATATTAAGGGAGCTCCGACATGAAGTCTGTGTGTTTTGTTTGCTTTCTTTTTAGCCTTTAGCACACGCACACACACGTACACATACATACTTGTTTTTAAAGCTAGGACAACATGGAAATTACGTTCTTTACTTTCATTTCACAGGTTTTTATGTTAATGGAGGTGAGGAGGCTGTTTTTGATATAGATCATTGCTTGGGGGATCAGTGCAATAAAATCTTGGCAGAGGGTTAACTGGATATATGGTGGCCCCACCATGTAAGCCAAGTGCTGGGGGACTACATTAGGGGAAATGAGGCCCAAGTGGAGTTATTCTGCCTTTAACTTGCTTGCCAGTGAACTTTATTTGCTTGCGCTTGCCGTTAACCTTTTAGTCAATTATATAATTTGGGTAAGTGGTGTGTCTTTTAATTGCTTGCTTTAATTTTAGAACAGCACTCAGTAATTGGAGCTATAAAAGGTTCCACTTGCCAACCATAAATGCACAGCATGCGGATAGAAACTGGAGGGCAACACTTTTAGGACTGGAGCCAGCTCAGCTCCAATGACCAAAATACATTCGACAACTCTGTGAGAGCTTAAATAAGCAAATAAGTGTTGCAGGTCACAGAGTGGTGATCTCGTGAAGCTCGTGCTGCAACTGGCAGAGCGCTAAAGTAAAGCATACAAGATGTGACATTTTCTTTAGTTGCATTGCTCATCCTGGGTTAGATTTGATGATGTCTTGCCTTGCTTTGTAATGGAACAACAATCATTTCAAGTTTGATAATAAGTTGAGAAAAATGGTTGAAGTCAGTAAATGATTAGGAATCAATTTCATCTGCGACCTCAGATGAAATATCAAAAGATCCATTCATGTCCTACGTGGCAGTTTTGTTTGATGAAATAGCATTTGTAAATATGCAGAGGCACCATGCTTTGATGCTCGTTATTAGCAACAGAATTATCTACCAGGGACACTCGATGAAATGTGTGCTTACAATGCACCAAATGCAAACCGCTGTTGCCTGCATCGCTGGATGATCATATCAAAGAACTTAACTATACTTGCTGTGATAGTATTATCACACATTGTTGGAGCTGTTCCCTGGTACACCAGTTTTGGATCCCCATCACCAGTGCTTCGAGTGGGTCGGTACGCAGTGGTATGGATTACCAACACATGTCAATTTTAGCCACTAGTGTATTGGGACTTTTTAACGTTGTACCAAGACTTCGCATGAGCTCACATTCTCCTTTCTTGTTCTATTTCTCTCTTGCACTTTGTCAACCTACTATGGCTGTGCTACATTAGCCAGTGTGCACTGGTAAGCGCTACGCGCCCTTCCCTCGCGAGAGGGGCTCAGGAGCTGAGTGTGTGGCAGAAAAAGGACATGAGGAGGAATTAAGAGCGAGGAATGTAAACATAGGGCGCGTTATGAAATTCACGCTGACGCCTGTACGGTAGTCTGAGAGTGCATGTGTTCAGAGAGACGGAGTGTGCGCCTCTGCCATTAATTTCCAAACGCAGCCCGCACTGGTGCACCGTGTCCCCAGCCGGAGCGCCTAGTTTGATGTTCTCTGAATAATCCATCCTTTATAATATAAGGCAAATTTGAGCAACGCACGGCGTTTCCCAGTGGTCAGAGTAAACCATTGCACGATCGATCAGATTGTATTTCCAAACATGTTCGTTGGAGAGCGAGTTGAAATTTGACATGAGCGACTTATTATGAATAACTCAGTTTGTATGGCGTGTGATAGACATAGGCGCTTATAAGAAAGTCTGTCATTGGTTGGAAATAGTTGAACCAATAATTGCTGGCATTGCTCTAAAGGGGACAAAAGAAAACCAGAACTGGAGAGGAAGCAGGTCACAATGACACATTAATTGTGCAAGTGAAGATCAGCCAGTAACGTTAGCGCTTCTGATTTACTTTTTGCCAATGACGTCAAATGACCAAATAAGGTATTAATTCATTCATGTATTTCTTCTCTCTCTCTCTCTCTTTCTCTATTAATTATATTAATTAACTATTTAACATAACCAATATTACCTGTTAACAGTCAAATAAGGAGAATGCCGGCACTTATTTGTTACCACTTAATCCCTGCTGATCACCATCAGAAATGTGTGTAATATTATGCACAAAATTGATGAATATATAAATCAGATACAAAGTCAGGTGAAATAATAGTATTTTAGGAAATGTAACTGAAACATGCTTAATGTTTTCTGAATGTGGAAAACCTGAGATCGAAGTAATGCAGTAGGCCGCCATGAGCCGTGATCCAGGATGGGGAAAGCACAAAAGAGAAAATGGAAAAAAATCAAATAAAAAGAAAATTTTTGGTCAAATTGAGGAGTGATTCTGAATATGTTATCCTTATTTATTAATAGCTTCCATAATACATCATCTGAACAACATTTTGTGAAAGCCTCCAAATTCTCTGTGCCGTTTAGCTCGGAAAACTCTGAAGGTCAAGCCAATTTGCTTATTTTAAAAACATCTCCTCTCCTCTTATAAAAAAACAATGCTCACATGTATGCCATTAAACTGCCACAATCTGACACACAACCAAGACATAGCTTGATATAAAATAGTTACCCAGCCTCGTATAGTACAGTAAGTAGGCAAAATGCGCCATGCACGTCTATCGACAGCGCGCCCTGAATTAATAACAGTCTGGCAGGAGAGTGTGTACGTTGTAATATATTTGGAAGGACCAGTAATTATAAAACTAGGCCATATTGCAATGGGAGATAATTAATGTTAGCCTGTCCCTGGGAGGTTTTGGTGGAGTGGGGGAGATTTTGACATAGACTATTCAATTATGTCGTTCCCTGTGGGTCCGGAAACTCCAGAATGTAGAAGATCTAAATTGAGTATGAGACAAATCTCTCACCACATATGATGGAGAAGGTCACAGATGTCAGTGTTGCTGCAAATACACTTACATGTTCTGTATCTGATATTAAAAAATGGTCCTGCACAATGGCGTAGCGAATGGCCTACACCCATAGGAAACAACTCGCAACTTTCAGCTTCCTAATAAATTGTAGTTGGCAAGGCTTCTTTCTTCCAGTCGTCATGACAACAAACTAAGTCTCTGTTAGTAAAATATTCATCAATGAAGAGAATATTTCTTTCAGTTTCAGGAAATGGGGACACAACGTATTTAATAAATGTGTTTTAGCTGATGCAATTAATCAAATGGAAATAGAACACTTTATTTTATTGAATGTCGCATTGTAACAGTAGAAAATGTAAAGATTTATGAATTACTGCAGCAATGAGTAGTATATATTTGTGAAATTTTTCAATAAACATTTTCCTTCACGTCACAATCACCAACCACCTGCATGCTCTCTGCACTTTGAACTCTTGGCCCAGCTATTTTTCGAAATAGACTTCTTGGGAAAAGTACAATATGATAGGAGGAATGACCAGATCAATTGATGAGATGCTATAAAACCCTCAAAATTGCTCTATTGATTGAGCACCACGTGTGTGGCTATAATTGCATTGGAAATCCCTCCATTTGATGAAATTAGGAAGCGCTGCCCTCATCAGTGGACAAGTTTTAATAAGGTTGCAATTCTAGACAGGATGCAAGCTGTCACAATCACCCTTTTGAGACCTTGTTGCCGTTAGGATTTGGCATCCAAACGGATGGAACAGACTGCACAGACAATTATCATTGATCTATGAATTGAAGGGGAACACAATGGCAAGGCTGCAAAACCTGAATTATTGTATAACACTCCGTGAGGGCTTACCAATGATGTTTCTCTCTCCTCTACAATGTATCTAGCACACTGTAAATTAAAGAAATAGGTCACTTGCGTGAACATGGGAATTGGAGATTTCACATTCGACCCTGTATGGCGAGCCACCTCAACACCTGCATGTTGGATCCTGTGCTAAAATGCTAAAAATATCAAGCATGACACTGGAGGGGAAAGCGAGTGGAGCGGTGGCTGACGTATAGATAGAAAGAATAATCATAAAATAGGTCAGGCTTTATTTATTATTATGTATTCTACTTTAAATATAGCTGCTCTGTGTTCCTTCATATATTTTGCAACCAACAAAAATGCTCCAAAAACCGTCATGTAATGAACATTAACATGAAAGAGGATTAGGAATTTTTTTATTTTGACGTGTTGAATAACAGAAAATGTGCCGGGTAAAAAATAGTGACCGCATCATGGTCATGAATACATAATATGAGCAAAGGGAAATCTACAAGATAACATAGAACTGTATACAGCGGAAGAACAACAATCTTACAGATGGGTTTTCAATTAAAAAAAAAAATCTTAAACATTTTTTAAACTGTCAGTATGACCTGAGATTAAAACATGAGTAAGATGAACTATTGATCTTGATCTTACTAATGAATTGTCATTAATTTCTCATTCACTTGTTAGGAAACAAAAGCCCCCCCATGTTTTTATGAAGTGTTTAACACACATTTCAACGAATGGACAGTGAACTTTTCATGCAATTGTACTTTAATTGTGCTCTAATTGTATCTATCAGTGGTGGGCTGTGTCTTTCAGACGTAGGCGTTCGCTAACCCATCACTTTCACTCCATTACTCATTCAGAATTATTTTATTTTTTATTTTTTTTGGGGGGAGGGGGTGTTGTTGAGATGACCAATCTTGCGTCTGAGCCATGCCAGCCCATCATGAAAATCACGAAAATGCAATATGCCAGTTTACCGTGAGTTTTGTTTTGGGATTTTATCCTACACTATCGGTAAATGGAAGATGAGCTGTGCTGACATTGTGAAACTCATAATTTTTTTCTCAAATGGTCCTCTTGTTTAGGGCAGGGTAGCAACTCAATGACATGAAACTTATTTGGAGCAATGCTCAGAGTTGGGTCTTGGGATACGACATTAACTTTAACTATACATCACAAGCAAGGAGTACTTTCAAGGTTTTATCTCTCAACATTTCCCAGATGAAGGCTGAGTCGGCCATCTGGCTGAACTTGGCCACTATATTTCACACGTTTATTTAGGGTACCCTTTTGCCCCAGGTCGGAGGAGAATAAAAAAAGATGCCAACCCTTGCTATCAGGTCATTGGATTGCACCTCACAAATCTGTTGCTTGTAAATGCATTAGACCATTTGTCGCTTGAAAAGTAGTAGTGTTTTTTTAGCCGGTGTGCATGCGTTTCAAGCATCATCTGGCAGTCGTAAACAGTCATTCCTGTTTTTCCTTTTTTTTTTTGCAGCTAAATAAAAGCAGATTATTGCCACATTTTCACCTAACAATAAAGGTCAAAACACTTCACTGGACTAGAATACTAAACCCTAATTTGGCATGTTTCTCCACTGCAGGGTGTGTAGGCACAATGGTGTAAGCTGCACCAACCACATAAATAGTGACTGGCATAGTGTGGGTGGCCAGGTCAGCATCTAGAGCAGAGGTGTCAAAGTCATTTTTGTGAACGGGCCACATCGTGGTTCTGGTTTCCCTCAGAAGGCCGTTATGACTGCGAACTCATATAAATCACCTTACATTATCGCTTACACACAACACATTGATACAAAGCTAGTTTTGAAATCAGAAGCCAGTAATAAATGGCATTATCTCATATTTCAATGTTTTTAAAAGTGAAGAAAATGTGCTAGAAGCAGCAAGTTGAAGCACCCGATTTTCCCTTCGTGGGCCACATAAAATGAGGTTGCCCCCCGGGCCTTGAGTTTGACACATGTGATCTAGAGTTTACCATACTTAAAGATCAAGTGTTGAAATAAACTTGACCAACCCTATTTTGAGAAATAAATGTATTTTAAGAATTCTTAGATTAGTTTTTTTAACGAACACGTCCAAGATTCATAGTTAGACCTATAGCAGGGGTCCTCAATTGTTTTCCTCGCGGGCCGGTGTCCTGCACGTTTTCCATCTGTGCCTGCTGCTACACAGCTGATTCAAATGAGCAGATAATCAGCAAGGTCTCCAAAAGCTAGATAACGATTGCTCAGGTGTGTTGCACCAGGGAGACATGGAAAACGGGCAGGACACCAGCCCTCAAGGAACAGGATTGAAGACCGCTGACCTATAGCAACGCCCTAACAACGAAAATGCTTTTGTTCGACATTCGCCGGTATACTTCGGGAATTACGTCATACGAAGAACCACAATCTGCCAGTCGCCATTGTAATGCACTGCTTATCGTACGGTGAGCTCCTTCACTCACAACTTTTTTTTTTGCGTTTTTGGCAAAATGCCCGCCGCTGTGTGGCGATGCAAGCATATTCCTGGAAGCATCTGAGGGGCCCCGCCCAAAAAATAAAAAAATAAATAAATAAAAAAGAAAGAAAATAGGGCACGTAAAAGGGAACAATTTCCTTTTGGCAAATAGATGGGAATTTTAACCTAGTGTCGACGAGTGCTCTGCGCAAGCACTTCGAAGATCTCTGCTTTCTCAACCATTTTGCTCATGATAAAGGGTTTGCAAAAAGGTAGGTGTGATTACAATCCATTTTGAAAAACGTGTGGTGTGTTGCGTGTATTGTGACAGCTTGCGTGTGACTGACGGCTGTGATGTATGTATGCAGAGTGCGCATGCGCAGAAGAACGGTGAGAAAGGAGGAAAAAGAGATAGTGAGGACTGTGTGTGTGAACAAGGAGCCGAGGACGAACGAGTAGGCGGGTGTGAAGTAGAGAGTTGAACAGCAAGTGTGTACATATACCCGAAATACTAAATACTGAAATATATCAAATATTTTTTTTTCATGCTTTATTATTTGTATTACGTGTAATTACTTTTCTCGTGACACAACACAATTTCATTTGGAATTTTCTGAACTTATTTCACACTATGTCTTGAACAATCATGTTTGACAACATCGAACTGAGTCAAAGGAAATCCAAGTTGGCATATTGGACATACTGTACATGTATTGCAAACATCAGTCCTGGAAAGAAACAAATAATAGCATTTGTGAGAGGGTTAATATTTTTTTACATAGACAGAGACAGGGATCGATTTATGGAAAACTGACTTTTTATTTTTTTTCATATAAATATTCAGGTCTCTAGAGTGTCTGATTGCCCATCAACTAACGTCACATATTAACATATTGGTAGTCAAGTGTGATTCACTGGCCTGCTAATTACCACAAGTAAAAATACAATTGATACTGGTTATTTTCCTCTGAAATAAAAATTTATATTCAATGCTCCCCCAATTTTTTGGGGGGGATCAGACTGCAGTAGATGTATCTGACTTGCTCATTTGCTACTGGTTGATTTAATTTGGGGCCTTTAATAGAGGATGATAAGTGTGTTCTAATCTTGACTCTTGGGTTATTTTGACTGGAGTGTGGTCAGAGATATTTTGGAGTTGTTTTAAATTGAGTGGAAAAATGCTTAATATACCTCCTTTATAGTATGCATATAGGAGTGGGAAGTAATGAGTAAGTAAGGACAGGTGCTGTAACAAATTTAGAGTAGCAATATTACTGTCTACAAGAATAAGTACACATTTTTCATTCGATTCAAGCTGTCCATGGAAAGGAGGGTTCTAAGCTGCTCATGTCAGTATGGCAACTTTCTCGCTGTGTGGCTGAATTTTCTTTTGCGTTCAGAACACTCCCTGCAGAGAGCAATTTTAATGACGAGGCGCTCCAGGAAGTTTTTCAAGGGGCACTAAATGAGTCTCTTAAAGATGAGCTTCCTACCAGAGATGAGCCGACAAGCCTTGACCAACTTATTATATCTCCGTGAGAGAACCTTTCAGGCTCAAACCTTCTGCTCTTTCACAACAGTGCAGGTCAACACAGTTGTGGACAATGAACCTATGCAGCTAGGATGCACGGAAACCTGTCTTACAGTAGAGGAGAGAGTACGTAATCATAGTTCTAACTTGTCTTTATTGTGGATGTAAGGGGCACTACATCAACAACTGCCCCACACGATCAGGAAGCGGTATGGTTGACTTATCGGGATGTACAGACACATAATGGTACGTTCTCTGCGCCACTCTGTCCGAAACAACTGTCCATGCCTCTCTTTGCTCATGTTGATACTGATGCAGAGGACTATGTCATCAATCTCAGCCTGGTAGAGCAGATGGGTAAAGACCTACTGCTGCTATGAAGGCCTGAGCTCTCAATGGACGGCCAATTTACTCAGTCAACTAGCAGACTGTACCGGTGTCACTGGGACTCACGGGTAACCATCAGGAGGTATCCAGTTTTTTAGGATTTTTGACAGTCTTCAAGTTTATGTAGAACTTGGTTTAGCTTGGTTGAAGAGCCGCAATCCCAATAAGGATTGGACAGAGGCCAAGATCAGTGTGGCGTGACACTTGCCATAAAAATTGGAGAATTTAAGAGACTGTTTATTTCTGCTCCTATCCTCATTTACCCTCACCCGACCGACTCCACTATTTATGGTCACGGTGGATGCTTTGGATGTGGGAGCCGGTGGAAGGGAGGGTTCGTTACACATGACGGGTAAGTTGATACGTATTGTTACTATTTACCTGTTGAAAATGTAGTTAATAACGTAATCCAAGTGGCAAAATATTAAACCAACATGAATACATGTAACTGCTTTTGGATTATTACACCAATAACAGGTATGATGAAAAAAGTCAGTAAACTAAAAAAAAGTCAATTCGATGTTCATTTTTGTATTTGTAAATACTTCAGTTTTCTTTTTCTCTATCTTGTGCTGTTCAGTATGCATGTTTTTGGAATGCGGGAGAAAATCTGAGCACCCACAATTCAAATCCAAACCACAAGAAATGTGAAGGAGACATAACCACTTGGGCTCTGTGTTGCAGAGATAGACAGAAAGATTTAGATTGAGAGATAAACTTAATCCGGTGGAGCAAATAGATGTGGTGTCTTCATAAAGTTTTTCAAAACTTTCCAAATGACCAATTTGTTAACCTGTGAAATAATGAGAACTTCGCATAAACTTGATCGTGCCCTATGTATTCTGCATGCTGTTCATTTAGGGAACGGTGTCCCTCGACGGTAAGATGAATCCTTGTGCATTCTTTTCGCCTAGACTTTCTATAACGAGCATAATGACAGTATTGGGGACAAGGAACTCTTGGCTGTGAAATTGGAGTAATGCCGGCACCCGTTTACGGGAGCAGAACGCCCATTCATCATCTTTTGAACCGATCATCCAAATCTGGAGTAAATCTGGTTGTCCAAACGTTTGAACTCCAAACACACAAAGTGTGCATTATCTTTTGACTGATTCACATTTACCTTGTCCTTTGTCCAGGGTCCCAAAATATTAAACGTGATGCACTCTTTCATCATTTCACTCCAGAGAACAAAGTCAGAGCTGGAAACCATTACCTGACTTTGTGGCACACGCAACTCGCATGGGTCGAGTTTCCATCACAGGATAATGACTGAGCAGTTTCCTCAGTCAAGAGACACATGTGCAAGTGCGCCAGAGTCTAAAGGTCAGCCTGTTCTGCAGTGCTCATTTTGCAAGATCCCAAGGAAGAGCCTAATCGTCGTCGCACTCTGTGCGCAACTACCCTGTTATGCAAAGGGTGTGGCTTATTTTACGATACTTTACCCTCAATGTGGACTCTATGAAATTGGTGCTCAAATGTATATGTCCCTAGAGATGAATGACCTGGTGACGCAGTGTACCGTCCACCTCAAGTTCCCATCAACTCTCCGGGTTCATCCTGCTTTCCATGACTCGCAAATTAAACCAGTGTCCTCAAGACCATAGTAATCTGCATTCTGATATTGATCCCTGTTTGTTACTTGCTCACCCTGCCAACTTTGAAGAAACACACACCTATGCCATTCTTCAAACCGGAACGGTTCAGTATACTCTTCATTGCATCTGCCGCTTGTCTCAAGTCTCTGCTAGTTGGTCCTACACATGCCCAGAGTCGTAACAGTTTGGCTGCTCGGTCATGCAGAATGGAGTATCTGAATCTCTTTAATGCTTGAGCAGTTTTTCTGTGCAACAGTGGAGTTTTATATAATGCCACCATGGCCTTGTGCATTATGATGGGTATTTATTGAAATTTGCAGTCTGACAGAACGTGGATTAAGAGGGCAGCAACAGAAAAGAAGAGCAAAGCGGACAGATGGGAAAAACATAAAACAGGACGCCAGCTACAGGGAAAACCAACAAAACAAATCATTGTATGGATACTGCACTGGAGTCGAGTTCAAAGGAGCTACACCCTGTGAGGGAAAGATAGGAAAATGTAGGAAAGGACATGACAGAAGAGGACATGGACAGGAGAGCAAGAGAATCAGAGAGTGGTTTGAGTGTCACAGTAAATTCGAAACATCTAAAGTAGCAACGTGTGAATGAGTGTGCAGCCCAGAAAGTTTGCGAGCCATTGATAGTTATTACCCCACACAAAGCCATTAAGATCGATGGATGTATACATTCAAGTGAATTGACACCATCTTGCATTCACCCTAAATCCGTAGGATTGATATGCATGTATGATGGTGATGTACCACCACAGGGGCACGTAAGTGATCCCTACCACTTGCAGCCATCCAGCCAGAGGGGCAGGTCCAGCAAGAGCCCCACCGTGGTGTTGCATACCCAGCTCCCACCCTGTTAATATAATCACTAGGTCCCCAACTGGTGTTGCACATTGAAATATAGAGAAGCTGTAGTGGATGGGGCATTTGGGGGGGAGGGGTGTGGGCTGTCAGGCACTGCTACCCTACAGCCCCAACCCAAACCACGCAGCCACCCAGAAAATGAATGCATGTAAAATCAGCAAGCGTCTGACTGCGTCTGCACTCGAAGAAATAATTTGCTGGGTGAGTGTTGCAACATTATGGAAAGAATTTTCACCGAATTAAAATAGTTTAATTCAGCGAGATACAATTTTGTTGAACCAGCTATGTTGAGGGAACGTACAATGTTTGTGGTACATTTTAATCCAACTTAATTTGTATAGGTTCTCTTAATGTATTTAGTAGAAGCTGACTTTGTTTTCATAATGTTACAGGATTTTTTTTAATATGATTACGGGAATCTAAGTTTGACAGTGGAGCTACATTTTTAGGCCCTGGCCTAAGCGAGTCAAAGTGTCATCATTCGCAAATTGTGCATTAATGACACCGGGCAGCTTGGAGCTGCAAATCCACGTGTGAATTGCACGACATGGCTATCAATACTTCATACGTACTACGTCGCGGTAATATGCTTCATCTCAGAAATGGGTTATTTTCCCCGGTCTGTTCTCAAGGGATTGGAGGGTTGACAAATGGACAACATAAATGTTGGACAACACCGCGTCTTCAATTGATGTCATCAAACATATCGCCACTTGTTTTTATTGATTTTCAAACTCTTTTAGCAATTACACTCTTTTTTGCGGTGGGGGGACTGAGGGGTAATTATCCTGAGCAATAAGTTATAGAAATATGCACTTGTCACCATGGTAATAAACAAACCTCAAAAACAAACCAGAAATTTTTGAGGGTGGCCAGGGTGACGCTACACGTCAGTGAGGGGTGGCCATGTGAGCGCGGTTCATCATATCATCCTCAGTCAGGCTTTCATGAAATAAAATTAGCACCTATCCAGAACAATGCACATCACACTCATAATCAATCTATCAATCCATTATCGTTCCCGCTTCTCCTCACAATGGTCACGGGGGGGGGGGGGGTGCTGTAGCCTATCCCAGCTATCTTTGTGCTAACCAGCCGTCCCACTCATAATCAAGAAGGAGAAACTCAACTTGCAAGTAAAAAACAAAATTTTGCTACAAGATAATGCTATTTTCTTTACAGTGGCTTTGGTTTTGTGTACTCATCGTCGACATGAATTTCATGCACTGATTCACTAGGTAACAGAGCATCAGAGTGATTAATTGTCACAGACGCTAGACACCATTTTGTATACTAAGTTCAATGGCTTAGTCATTCAGTTCATACCTAAAAAGCACAAAGACACAATTAATGACACTCTTAATTCTTCAGAATTCTATATGTTGCTTTTTACTTAGGTTTGTTCTTGGTTGTATTATGATTCTGAGTGCAAGATTGGTGTAGGGGTGCATTTTATTTAATGAAACCATGATTGCGGATGGTAAGATAAACAATTACTTCTTGTCCATGTTGTTTTCTTGCAATTGTGTTAAAGTGATGGTTTTGATGGACATTGACTGGAAGAATTTAATGTTCTATCCTGAAAACATAGATCAGTTGATCTTTTGTATACTCCATGTTTTTACGACCATGAGGTGCACCTAAAAGTCCAATTTATTTTTTTCAAAATGGACGGGGGCATCTTATAATGCAGAGTGCGTTATATGTAGACCGAGTTCCAAAAATCGGTAAATGTGTGACTTTCACGAGTGCTCCGCTGGACTGACTGGGAGTATTTCCTGCCGACATGCTGCTTATAAAGAGGAAAGATGGACGTTATTGATGACAGCATATAGACGTTAACAGTGCCAGACCCAAAGTGCAGACTTTCGACGCCACAAGACGTGGTATGGTAAATTCAAATGTTTCTTGGATCAAAAGGCTAAACAGAATGATTGTGGACAACTGTTTGTTGGCTCAATTCAACATTAGTGGTTTGTAGAAACAACCTCTGGCTGTGGGGCCGAGTTTGTACAATTTGCAATACAATGGAGACAAATAGAACCTTGAATAGAATTTACAAGTTTTGGTAAGAGGAGGGTGCATGCAGCAGAAGTGGAAAAACACAGGACACTTTAAAACAGGGGTGTCAACATCCAGTCCTGGAAGGCCACATTCCTGCATGCTTTCAATCTCTCAGGGCTGCAATCCACCTGATTCAAGTGAACATCTCATCAGGAAGCTCTGAAGAAGCCAATTAAATATCCTGCCCATTGGGTCAGGTGTGTTGCAGCCGGGAGAGATGGAAAACATGCAGGACACCGGCCCTCAAGGACAGGAGTTTGACACCCCTGCTTTAAAGGGTGAAGGGTGGACGTGAAAGACGATGGAAACGCACGCCCTCAGTAGGTGCCTATATGAAGAGCCGGCATGCAAAACATTACTTTGGCTAAGGATCCCCGAAAATGGCACCTCCGAAGAGACACACCTATGAAGCAAAGTTTAAACTGCAAGCTATTAGTTATGAGGAGGGACATTGGAATCGGGCAGCCACAAGAGAATTCAAGATCAACGAATCAATGCTTCGCAAGTCGAGAAAGCAGGAAGATTAGCTTCTTTTTTTCTATTAATTTTTTGAATATTGAAAATTACAAACACTGACGGAGGATAATCCACGTTGGTGACAGTTGGACAACAAAAAATAGACATATAAAATAAACAAAAGAGATTCGTAATTCGCCAAGTCACGAAGAAAAAGGCTAGTTTCTGTGGAAATAAGGCGAGGTGGCCCGAGTTGGAAGACCAACTGGAGCAATGGATTAATTATCAAAGAACAGCCAGGAGAAGCATCTCTACAGTCACATTTGACAGAGGGCAATAGCGCTTGCAAAAGAAATTCAAATCAAGGAGGTCTGTCTTGGTGCTTTCATTTTATTAAGAAACAGTGCCGTCTATCCATCCGTACAAACACGACCGTAGCACAGCAACTTCCGGCGGATTACAGAGAAAAGGTGGCTTCCCCTTGTACTGCACTGTAAAGATTGCTGAGAAACACATCCAGCTCAACCACATCAACACCATGGACGAGGGGGCGCCCACTTTTGACATCCCAGTCTTTTACTGTTGTGCTTGGTTGCCATGGTAATGGTCAGAAACTGCCACAAACAGTGATTTTTAAGAGAAAGACGCTGTTACCCTATTGTATAACAAAATAGATATTTGAGACTATAGTCAGTTGACGACACACCCCTATGTCTGTGCGGGAGAAAGATGGATGAAAGGTCTACTGTCCACAATGTCATAGTCTGTCTTATCATTGATGTTATTGCAAGCAAGAAATATCACATGTTAGATTAACCTTTACACAAAGCACACTACTCACAACATCTTTCTAACCAGCCATCTGATTGGCTGAGGCTGAAGCACTCCCAGAATGCTTTGCAGCGCTTGAGATATAAATGGCATAAGCGATTCATGTGTATTAATTATTATTATTAATTTCTTTGTTACTTGTTTTGGTTGTTTCATTGTTTGCTAGTATGCTATTCAGTTGATGTTAGGTGCTGGTTGTGGTTTTGATGTAACACTGTGACGTACATAGTGTGTTGTTTAGTGACTTGCCTACATAGGAATTGGTGTAACCAAGCGGCTGAGTTTCCGTTCATAAAGTTGCTGGAATCTCTCATTGACTCGTGAGCGCTACAGTTGTAACTTGCCTGCGCCTAATACAGTGCGCCTTTTATGTGTTAAAAACTGAAATAGTACCTGTAACTGAGTCTGCGCCTTTTAATGCGGTACATGTAAAAATACATTATTTTTTTATGTATACAGTTATCCATCCATTATCTGTTCCACTTCTCCTCACAAGGTTCGCGGGGGTGATGGAGTCTCTCAAAGCTGTCTTCGGGCATTAGACAGGGTACACCTTGAACTGGTTGCCAGCCAATCACAGGACACACAAAGATGAACAACCATCCGCACTCACACTCACACCTAGGGACAATTTAGAGTGTGCCATTAACCTACCATGGATGTTTTTGGAATGCGGGAGTAAACCAGAGTACCCGGAGGAAACCCACACGAGCATGGAGAGAACATGCAAACTCCACACAGGAAAGCCGAGGCCATAATGGAACCCTGCACCTCTGAACTGTGAGGCCATCGTGCTTACCAGTGGCCCACAGTGCCGCCCGAGTATGCAATTTATGAAAAAAAAAGATATATATAAAAGACTTGAGTCAGAGTATCAAGGGGTCTAATTATACTGCATCCATGTCAGAAAATTACATATCAAAATTTGCCCCTATGTATGGGAGTGGCCAGCGAGGTGGCAACAGAGTGACAAGGGGTGGCCTTGGCAACCCATGACAGCGAGGCTGACATTTTTTCAGATATCCGGTGGGTTCCGGAATCTACTGGACAATGCAAGGTCTCCAACTAACATATTGTTCAACACATAGCAACTACTCTTGTTCATTTTCAAAATGTTTGAGCAATTTGATTTAAGATTTATATATTCATGTTGCTGCGGCACGGTGGCCGACTGGTTAGCACGATGGCCTCACAGTGAGAGACAGCATCGGGCGTGGATTCGATCGGCTCCGGCCATCCTGTGTGGAGTTTGCATGTTCTCCCCATGCCTGCGTGGGTTTCCTCCGGGTACTCCGGTTTCCTCCCACATTCCAAAAACATGTATGGCAGGCCGATTGAACACTCTAAATTGCTCTTAGGTATGAGTGTGAGCGCGGATGGTTGTTCGTTTGTGTGTGCCCTGCAGTTGGCTGGCAACCAGTTCAGGGTGTCCCCCGCCTACTGCCCGAAGATAGCTGGGATAGGCTCCAGCATCCCCCGCGACCCTAGTGAGGAGAAGCGGTACAGAAGATGGATGGATGGATATTCATGTTGCCAGTCAATCGCTAGGCCAAACAGACAACATTGTCAGCATTGAAAATAATATCAATATCAATTTTTTGTTCAATTAACCAGACTTGCCCGTTTGGTGCAAATGTGATGACAGAGATTTTGCACCAGTATCGCAAAAGTTCTGAACAAGGAGAGGAAAATATGAGCCAATTTGTTTCGCTGTAAAGAGAAAAAAGGCTTTCATGTGTTTGTCTTAGTCAACTCATAAGGCATGAAAAAAACAAATTGAATAGTAGCATAGCCTCCATGTCATATGCTGTAAGTCAAATGCAAGCACAGTGAGTAAGAATACACATGAGCATCTCAAAGATTGCGTGTGAAAGGTGAGCAGCTATGGCCGCTTCCCTGGCAGTGACAGTACTCCGTGAGCCATATTCCGCTCCTGCTCTGGGCACGGTGACATGCACCGGTTCATTCCGTCACACGCACATAACAGGAGCACTCCTACGGGCAAGTGACTCATGCTGAGGGCCCCTGCAGAGATTCAGCGTGTCAGACCAAAGCAGTGAGCCTCCAGAAGGCCTCATCTTATGACACACCACTTACTACAGATCATATACAAAAAGCTTTGTGATACTCAAAAATGAAAACAAGAGGTTAGTATCAGTACCTCATCGCTGAGCTCTGTCAACATCGGTTTGTTACATTTGGTATTCTTAAGTTTACTTTCCTTGAAATGGTCAAACACAAGAAATCATACTTCAAATGCACACACAGACACACACACGTACATGCACACCACGTATATATTTTTTTCAGGGATTGGTATTTGATGCCCATTTTGCGGCCGGGGGATGAGAAGTTTTTAAAACCAAGAACGGAAGTGGATTTTCGTCCGTCGCTGTTTTCGTCACTACCCACAGAATCCCATTTCACCTGATGAGTGACAGACTCACCGGTCTTGTGTATGTGTAATCTGCCAATACACTACTTCCGATTGAATGTGAAATATTACGACGCATCGCTTGTCTCGTGCGACAAGAGAAGAAGCACTCGTCCTCTTTCCAAAAAAGTTTGCACATTGCCTGTTAGTCAGATGATCGACGGTGGTTGAGTTGGCAGTTGAATTCTAGCTTGGTTAAACAGTTGTAAACAATGCAATCCCTTCACAAGATACTCCCAAAGGATTAAGAAAGCTGACCGTATGCTTTTTTTTTTTTTTTTTTTTGCGGGACAGGAGGACTGGAGAAATTTAAGGACGGAAGCACTTTAAGAGGACAAGGATGGACAGGGATGCAGGACGATTTTTTGTAAGGGTAAAGAGCCCTTCTCTGTGTATTGTATGTGCATCCATCAATTATCTTACGTTTATCCGAGGTAGGGTCGCAGCAGCTTAAGCAGCTGTTCCTGGGGAATCCCAAGGCGTACCCAAGCCAGCTGGGACACATTCTCTACAGCGTGTCCTGGGTTCTTCTTGAGGACTCCTCCCAGTGGGACATGCCCGGTACACCTCACCACGGAGACGTCCAAGGTGGCATCCTGACAAGGCGCCCGAGCCACCTCATCTGGCTCCTCTCATAGGGGAGGAAAAGTGGCTCGACTCTGAACCCCTCCCTGAGGACTGAGCTTCTCACCTTATATCTAAGGGACTGTCCAACACCCTGTGGAAGAAACTAATTTCAGCCGCTTGTATCCAGGATCTTATTCTTTCTGTCACGACCCAGAGCTTCTGCCCATGGGCGAGTTTGAAAAGTAGATCTGACAGTATATTGAGCTTTGCCTTGCAGCTCAGCTCCATCTTCATTATCTTTGGACTGATACAGAGTCCGGATCACTGCAGACACTGCACCAATCCACCTGTTGATCTCAAAGTCCATCCTCCCTCACTTGTGAACAAGACCTAAAGATACTTGAACTCCTCCACTTGGGGCAGAATCTCCTTCCCGAGGTGTAGAGCGCACTCTACCCATTTCCGACTGGGGACTATGGTCTCAGATTTGGAGGTGCTGAGCTTCATCCCAACCTTTTCACACTTGGTTGCAAATGGCTCCAGTGAGAGTTGAAGATCACGTGTTGAAAAAGCCAACAGTACCACATCATCAGCAAAAAGCAGAGATGTAATACTGAGGCCAACAAACCAGACCCACTTAATGTCTCTGTTGTGCCTAGAAATTATGTCCGTAAAGTTTATGAACACAATCGGTGACAAAGGGCAGCCTTGGCACACTCCACGGACCTCCCCAAGAGACACGGTCGAATCTTCTCCAAGTCCACAAAACACAAGTAGACTGGTTGAGTGAACTCCCATGCACCCTTGAAAGCCCTGCCGAGAGTGTAGACCTGGTTCTCCGTTCCGCGCCTGGAGGTGGGTCTGCATCTTCCTCCACTATCCGAGCCATCTCACCAACAGGTGGCGATCAGTTGACGGCTCTACCTTTCTCTTCACCCAGGTGTCCAAAACATGTGGCCAAACAGCCGATGATATGACAACAAAGTTGATCATCAAACTGCGGACCAGGGTACCCTGGTGCCAAGTGCACATATGGACACTCTTATGTTTGATCTTGGTGTTCGTTATGGACGAACTGTTACGGCACAGAGGTCCAGTAACAGAACACCACTCAGGTTCGGTCAGGGGGGCCGTTGGTCCCAATCACACCCATCCAGGCAAGGGAAAACATCTAATATTTTTTGTTATCATAGGAGTCTTTTCATCCATATTTGGTTTGGCCCTGCTACCGATATAAAGCCGCTGACAACTTAGCTCCTAAGATCATTGGGACACTCAAACCCCGCAATCAGGATAAGTTAATGGCTGGAGGGGTATTGTATGTACACTAAAAAAATGTTCAGTTGTTTTTTCTACCAACTTTGAGGTTATGAAATGTTTAATCAATTTTGAGGTCTTTTTGAGATAGGTCAAAATCCCTCAATCCAAAATGGTTTATTTTATCTACTTAACCGCAGGGTTATGAAATGTTAACTTATCCGTTATGGGTTAGTATAGCTAGCCTTTGGGTTTTTTTATCGTCTGTCGAGACGTCAATGCATATTTACTTTTATAGGCTTGCATCTATCAACCTGAGACTGGTGGTGGTGCAGGCTCCATGACCACAAAAATCAAAACCAGAAGAAATTGTCTCCTTGATGAGGTAAATTAACGATTTTGTTCACTATATATATGATTCACATTGTCTGTGCTGCATTTCCTATTGAAGTATTATCGTTTTTAACTAAGTGGGTTTGCCATTTTGTCGTTAGCAAATTTATGACTTCAACTTGTTCATAATGCCTGTGGTCATGTTTGTGTTGATGTTGCCTGCTTGTCAGCTTGATAGTCTAACATCAGCTCAGTATATATGTACACTCGTTTTCACTAAAATATGGACAGACTTCCCTCTGGACTATCGACAGACATTAGGAGTGTTTCCTTCCACTTATATATGTTGTGGGATGTAAGTGTGTATATACATGGTGATATGTGTATATACGTATATACTGTGTATATTTGTTTGCTTTTTCTGAATGTTTGCCGCTAATGTTATACATTAACGGCTACATTACGCCGCCGCCTCTGTGTGACCTATATCTTTGCTGCTTGTAACACTGCAAATTTCCCCATTGTGGGACTAATAAAGGCCATCTTTATCTTTATCTTTCAGTGCATCCTTATAGTTTGCAGAGATTGGCACTTTATCCAACTTTGCTGGTCCGTCCTCCGCCCGCTACCTGGGCACCATTCTGTTATTGGCCCTCCGTCCATAATCAAAAAATAATCGCCCTGCGTCCCCGTCCACCATGTTCTTTTGCACTTTAACCCTTTGCTAAAATTAAATGCAACTTTAGATGCTTATCTTGGCTCTCAGTTGTTTCTTCTCTCTCTCTCTCTCTCTCTCTCAGTCAGTTGAAACATCAGTTAAAGGGCCAGTTCACGCAACAGTATTGCAAGATTTCATTCTGCTCCAAGTGCAAATATTTGATTCTATACACACAGTACTTAGGGACGGATGAAAACCCACTTCCGAATGAAACATTTTGTAATGATAAATATGCATGTTAATTACAATAGCTGCCATTCAATTTGCCATACATTTTTTTTGTCTCCAATTTAAAAGTCATCATCTATTTTTTTCTTCCAGAAGGGATTGATCAGGAGAGTTTTGTAATTTTAGATGAGACTCAGATTTACCACGCCTAACTAACTTTTTGAAATAATCAGGCTGTTGTTTTCTTTATTTTATTTGGCATTTAGTAGTGATGGGTCCAGCGACACCGAGGCGTCGATGCGCGCGCCGAGCTTCCAGGGCAAACCCCGTGTCGGTGCGCGTACTGCTTTGAGAAAGTCACGTGACCACTACCAGAATCGTGTCGACACAGCGGTCGCGCGCCAAACTGTGTTCATAAGGAAGCGCATCTATCAACAGGATGGACGCTCAAAACAAGCATCGAGTTATTGGCACGTTACTTTGCATTAAATATCCGCAAGATGGAAGACGTCACTGTTGATGCGCACTCAGAGGTGCAGCGCTATATGTCAGCAGGACACGTTGCACGTACGGAAGTCCATGGAGGCAACGTTCCCTCACCTATTTATATTAGCCACACAGGCGTTGTGCACACCGACCTCTTCAGTGCCTTGTGAGAGGATTTTCTCAAAGGCGGGGGAAATTGCCTCAAAAAAAGAAATAGACTGAATAACAAAACGCTGGAGAAACTAATTTCTTTTGAATAAAAATCTTTAATTCCAATGAGTCCATTGTCATTCACAACACTTTTACTTGGGCATTCAGACAGATGTTCTCTTAATTTATCAACTGCGTCTCGAATATCAAAGATTTTTTTTATGAAATTGCGTGTATGTAAAAATAATGTGAAAGCAAATGCCTAATCAGAATCAGAAATCCCTTTGTCATTGTACTCAAGTGTGCAAGGAGATTAGAGAGCTCCCCTCTCCAGTGCATTACAACAATAATTCAGTTAAATATATAAATTAGATAAGAGAATAATTAGTGCGATGGAAAGTAATACGAAATAGGATATATAAAAACACATCACGTCGCTAATCAATGGAATTGGATAAAATTAGTTTGACAGATCAGTGTCAGATGACCCTGTCAAATATTTCCTGCAAGTCCACCAGGTGTCAGTATTCAGCAACACAGTGTCAATACATTGTGTCACTGTGTCGAAACGATACAGGATGCCTCATCTACCCATCACTAGCATTTAGCATGATGCTTGTTTGCGTTTTAGCATGCATGCATACTCCTGCATGTTTTAAGGCGGTGTATGTGTTAATACAGAAATAGAACCTTTAATTGAGACAGTGAGCCTTACCACCCAAACTTCAGATAGATAGATAGTTAGATAGATACTTTTCAGCAATAGAACGTCCAGCAAAATAGCCTGGAAAGAAAATTGTCTTTTGGGTTTCTTTTTATTTGCTTCAACTGAGACTAGTCCAACAGAACAGTTTTGTGGTCTGTAAGAGAGTAGAAAGGAAAGGAGAAGTGGGAAGAGTCTTATGCAGACAGGGCTAGGAGGTGACGATAGACAGGAACAGTGCATAAATGAAACAAAGAGGTACTTCTGAGTTGAGCAGACTTCTCAGTCAAGGTCGTCTCGTTCTGGCTTCACAGAGAATCCTAATGTATAAGGAGTGAAAGGTTCTTCGTTCCAAAGCAGGTGACAACAATAAATAACCAAAATGTTACACTGGCAAATCGTATCACACCCCATTTATTGAGATAGTTAACAAATAGTAACTTATTGGAGAGATGCATACCCATAATAGATTTATTTTCCCTTACAAGGTGACTGACCTGCATCAAATTTACATGTGATAAGACAACAAAAGCAATATTAAAAGCATTATGTTGGTACCTTTTCAATTTTAAAAACTTTTCAAAAGTAAGTAAATGTAATTTGCTTTGAATATGATGACAAACGATAAGATGATAAATCATTATGATTCATAGATAAGAATAACTTTTTTTTCAGGGTTTTAATGGATGTGCGTTTTCAGCAGGTGACTGTTATTCATCTTTCAAAATTGGCAGATGGAGCAGCCAAAAATGCACCCGCTCACCACAAACCACTCAGAGATAATAATAACCCTGTTCTTTGTGGTGCATTTTCAACTGAAAATACGAAGACAAGTGAAATGTAGTTTTTATTGTTTAAAATGTTGCTATTTTAAACCTCTCTTGTATGTACTATACACATTTTTGCATGTGGTTGATAAGGGATGCTCACATTATGCCAGAGTAATTGATGCCTTTAGGATGGTCATCAAATAATTGATTGCGTCTCAATGAAATAAATGAGTCTTTGCAAGAGTCTGTCTGAGAAATTTATGTAACTCCTCGGGGGAGTTCTAACATTCATTAATCATCAGGGGACCTTCAGTCAAATCGTGCAAGAATTTGGGGATTTTTGTTTCTCCTTTTTCTCACTGGGTAACAGCACCATTATCATGGAGGTTGTCTTGCCACTTTCATTAAAACACTCTTCAAGGTAATTTAGGGATGCTCAATCTCCGTCTTCGACTATATGATTATTATGATTATTCTGGGCTTGTAGTTCAATTAATTTCCCTAAGAAGACTATGGATTCTGCTAAAATACACACTCATTTGCCATGCCCAAAGTACATCTATAGAATTTAAAGAGATTTAATACGAGACCTGTATTAAATCCGCCCCTCATAAAAGAAATGTTATTGTAGAGGTGTACTTAATTCAGTCACTTGAAACATTTGTGTATAGCACGGGTCAACAACATGGTACCTGCAGGTAGAGCTGTAGTCAAGCGCACCTTTGTCAAGTCCACGTCAAGTCAGAGTCCACAAAGTCAAAGTCCAGATGAGAAGAGAAATGTCATTGTGCTCAACACTCTTCTTAGATAGCATGGATGCATTTTCTTTATTAACGGTGTATGCAGATAAAGAACAAAAGCAATGGCATCTTTGGTGGTTAGCATTTACCTTAGTTTAGCTATAGCAGCCCCGCTTTTGTTTTCGTTGCCTTCACATCATACGGCGTCTGCCAGATCCAAAAACAAGCAAACGCTTCGGTGGCTGCCTGAAATCACTTCCCTCGAGGCGGGGCTACGACTTTTGCCCGCTGTGGCAGCCTCGGCTGCAGCTATCATTCAAGTGAATTGAACCATGCTAGTGATGATTGCACTTGTAAACATTTTGATGATAAAAATGTTTTTTTCGAGTCGAGGAGACTTTGTCTAATTGTACATGTAAAACTTAAAGTTCTGTCAGGAAAACATGAAATTTGGGCGCCTGTGCACCTGAATTGGGCGCACCATAGAGCCATGGCTTGATGGAGGGGGGGGGGGGCAAGAAAACTCTGGTGGCTGCTTGACTTATGCAGCCCTGTATCCAGATGAGTGAGTTTTCCAATTAATTTGGAAATTTTGAATGATATGCACAACAAACAGTGGAATATTAAAATATTGGAGCGAATTGATTTTTGTTTAAAAAAATGCTCAAAATGAGCACTTAATGGTAATTTTATTTGAACAAGTGCCCTTCGGACTAGAACAAAAACACATTATCTGGGGATTTTGTTTCCTTCAAACCTGTTGAATAGTGCTTCTTTCATACATGCATTTGCGCATTACAATTGGATTTGTGTTTAAAATTTTATGTGGCCCCCTGGTACAGGTGATGAGAAACCGTTGCACTCTCCATCATTTACGTTGCTCATCCCTGCTCTAAAAGAACTATATTATGCAGCCCCCTTCCCAAAATAAAATCTGAACCGAGTACCGTGACTGAGATGTGATGAGGAGCAGCCCAGTGACTTGGCCACGGTCCAGTGTCCTCTAAAAGACACACTGAGGGTGTTAAGTCTGCAACAAGAGGTGTTATAAATAACCTTGTTCTTCGGAAAAAGAGTGATTACAGTGGTACTCTTTAAATCCTCACCCTGGGGGGGCTTCATCAGGAGAATGAAATGCCCTTGCACTTCCAGTGATGTGTGGCTACACTCCTTAATCGATAGATTGAGATTCTAGCGTTTTGTAGTTCTGACTGTGAGCAACAACAAACTCTTTGCTTCGCCTACCACAATCGATTGTAGCTGCTTTTATTTCAAGAACAGGGGAAAGAAAAGCACACATCTTCAATGCTCATTTATTGGTAATGCTACTTCATCCAATTTGAGTTCACTCGTCATTTCTTATAAGGTGATATGATTGGGGAACGTCTCTCAATACACTACACTGTATGTTAGGAAGCATTTTACACCATTATTGTCCTCAAGGTGGAGGTTGGTGAATTAATTTTACTCCATGTTGGTCTTTTAAGCTCTGATTGCAACGCTCGTTGTGTAGGAGGGGCTGGCATGAGTAGAAAATGGAACGTTGCCTCAAAAAAATATAAAAAACATTGAAACAATTCAGGCTGTTGTTTCTCTCTAAATACCGTTCAGCATGCAGCCTGCTGTGGCCCAACACAGACAATGACATAACCATCCCTCGGAGAGACACGTACATTATCCAAGTGTGCAACAAGCTTTTAATGCCCTCTTGCTGTCAGTGTGCAGACTGCAATGTCAAATAATGAACGCTTTGCTGGATGCTGGCCCTTGAAGGCTGTGTTCCCCCACCTTTTTCTCTCTTTACTGATCGGTTCAAACAACTACTATTTTCCAAATGAGGAGTTGGAGTGGCTTTGTGCATTAAAAAAAAAAAAAAGATATTCATCACAACTTTACATTAGCTGTTTTTAAATTTCCAGTTTTACAGCATCAGTACTTAAAACTAAGGAAACTAAAGAGTACATTTCATGACCATATAAAGTAGTTTTAAAACAAAATGAAGGGAAAAAAAGCATTGCTCAACAGTGTAATAATTATAAAAGAATATAAAATATCATTGAACGAAAACAAATTTCCCCTTCAGGAATAAGACGCCTTGAAAAGTAAACATTATATTTTTTACGATGGTTCATGCGGTGTTAACATCATTGCTACTTGCAAATGTGCATGATCAAAATGACATGCATGATTGCTGCTTTTTCCACAGCAAGTTAGTAGCGGCTAAACTGATAATTCTCTCCGCATTATTTCTTACTATTAATGTATTTTTATTTCAACTTGCACACAATAGTAGAGCAGGAAAAGGTCGACTTTGATTGGCTAGTGTCACGTACGTTTCAGCCGAGTCTGATAAAGTAAATATGCTCACAGCTGACCACCGTGATGTAACGTTTCTCAATCATATAATTGGTCATCCCTAAGCTGACGTATGCCTCCCTTGGAAGGTAATCGACGGGGTTTATCTGGGGTTGACGTGCAGTATATGCTCTGCTCTCTATTGAAGTTGGGTGAGATCTGCTCTAACGAGTGTTGTGAAAAAACAGACGTTATCTCATGCATCTCCTCAAACAATTTTACAGCCATTCAAAGGGTCTCCTCCATTTGCCTTTTTACTAAGATCTATCTTTTATCCAAATCTATGACTTTTTATGTGTCCTGGACATAAGGCAAATTTACAGTTATTAATCATCTAGCCATCCATCCATAATCTTCTCCACACAGGGGTCGTGGGCGTGCTGGAGCCTATTCCGGCATCTTGGGGCAGTAGGCAGGGTACACTCTGAACTGATTGCCAGCCAATCGCAGGGCACACAAAAACGAACAGCCATTCGCTCTCACGCTCACACTTTAGAGCGTTCCATTAACTTTCCATGGATGTCTTCCGAACGTTCGAGGTAATCAGAAGACAAAACCAAATAATAAATAATGCAGTGAATTTGTTGTTGAAGCCTAGACATCGATTGACAATGTTTGGTTTTAGTAGTGTTTGTCCTGATTTGTTTCAAATTATGAGCAGTCAGGCAATTGTCCATTTTCAGCTTTCTCAAGGCCCCAGAAACAACTGTCTGACAGGCTCTTTGCTTTTTTATTCCACTACAGTGAACCCTCGATTATCGCGGTTAATGGGGACCGAGACCACCCGCGAAAACTGAAAATCCGCGAAGTAGCGGCGCACCTTCAAAAATGCTTAAAAAAAAATATATATATATTTATATATAAATACGGGTAGAGAGAGAGAGAGTGAAATTCATGTTATAACAAAAAAAAACTAATTATTATTAAAACTTATTATTTTTGTATTCCCCAGCCATTATTTTTGTATTTATTCAATTACTTCTTTTTGTATTTATTTAATTACTTCGACTTTTACCTGCTGGTACGCCGTCCGGTGTGCCCTGTTAATGTTATGACCCTCCAGCAGAGCTGGAGGATTGAGCAGGACTCTCCAAACGCAGACACGGGAAAAAAGGTGGTGATACAAAGATATTTATTATAATCACAATATAGTCAGTATCCAATTACAATCTAGGACTATGAGGGTCTATCGGCTATAATATATATAATACCAATCTATCGGCGGAAAGAACGTAAAGCGTTGGTGGAACACTCGCACCAGGAAAAGGGAATAACTATAGAACGTAAAACGCTTGCAAAAGGCAAGGAATGACTAACGAAGATTGCTTACCATGGAAGGATAAGAGGAGACCAATCATCGACAGAAAAAGAGAACAGAAAACGAGCCGAGCTGTAGCTGATAACGAAATGAAAGAAAAATGCGACAACAAGAAACACTTGAACAAGATAACGATCGAAGTACGGGAGCATGAGCAAGTAGGATAACAATCCGACGCCAGGTAGTCAGTGTAGGTGGATTATATAGTGAGTGTAATCAGTGAGTGAATGGGAATCCGGTGCGGGGCTGGTGGGCGCGTCTCGCAGCACCTGACGGCATGGCGCGAGACGATCGCTGGAGGAACGCCCACACAGGTGAAAAAACAAAAACACACGCGGCATGACAGGCACGGATCATGACAGTGAAATGAAAGGTGGCATTCTTCATTTATTTATTTATTTATTTATTCATTCATAACTGACAGCCTCACGCTCCGCTCGTGCCCGGGCGGAAGAGGTGCTCCTCTTCGGCTTAACTGTGACACACGCCCGCCCTCCTCCCCCGGAGCTTCCACTCGGTTAAACTTAGGGGCCGCTTGGCACCACCCGTGCTGGGGAAGGTGCTCCTCTACGGCTTAACTGTGACGTGAGCATGCCCTCCTCCTCCGGAGCTTCCATTCGGTTAAACTTAGGAGCCGCTTGACACCGCCCGTGCCCGGGGAAGGTGCTCCTCTTCGGCTTAACTGCCACGCACGCCGGCCGGCCTCCTCCGGAGCTCTGGTACGGTCCGAACCGCGCGAAACGTCGCCCCCAATCTTGCCCGGGGGAACGTGCTCTTCTTCGTCCACTCTCCTCTTCGCCCACGCTCTTCTTCGGCGCACGCCGGCCGTCTAACCGCTCCAGCGCCCCCTCGTGCCGCTCAGCGAAACTACAATGCCCCCGAATATTTTTTAGACCCGCGAAACACTGAACCCGCGAAAGGTGAACCGCGAAGTAGCGAGCGTTCACTGTATATCTCGCTGCAATGTTAATTTATTGTTGAGCTGTTTTATAATGTGACCCAGATTTATATGTACACTTCCACACCGCACGCAAAAAATACCAGCAATTGCCTTGGAAACTGGCAATTTGATGGGCAGCTTCCAGGCAACCACAGATCTTCTTCACACATGAAATAATGAGCTGCAGGGACCACTGCAGTTCTTACAAAACATTAAAGGCAACACTATATGACGTTCCGCACCACGAATCCAAAGACTTAAAGATAGCGACTATGCCTTTTTTGTCCAAAGGGGGTAATTAATGATGATCACCGGATTTCTTGGGTCCTCTGACTGCTTTGAGATAATGCTTAATGCGAAGTCAACAAATAGAAGCAGTAGCACGCTTACAAGCTCTGTGATACTGTGATGCTTCAAGAATATGTTGCTGGATAACGTCCTCTGCCAATGACCTGCGGGCTTCCAGGTGTCATTAGAAGCATACTTGGGTAGTGTGTCTTTTATGGCCACTGTTAATTTTATGAGCGCTGTGAAGTGGAAGTGTATGCTGCCAGCAACCCTGCTGCTGGAGATTTGCATTAGGCAACTCCCAGAGGCCTGCATGAGATTTTCAAAAGGATGTTTTGTGTCCATGAAATGAAAGTAGATTTTTTTTTCATTTTATTTTTTTTACAAGGGCCATTAAATTGGCTCTTTGCCCCAGAATTTACAAAATGACCGTGACATCATTAGGGAGGTACTTGATCAGCACCAGTGGCCTCAAATGGAGCGTCAGTAGGATCTCTGGCTTTTAAAAGTCACACTAGGCATTCCAAAAAACAATTGTTGTGAACGGGAACACAAGCTCAAAAGGCAATACAAAGAAATCGAAGTTAAGTCATCATGATTTTGCATTTTGATGCATTTAGATTGCAGGTGAATTGGAAGAATGTGTACCAATTATATACTAAGGTCAAAAACAAAACGTACAAACTAGCCACGCCACGCAGTGTAATGGAAAGTATGAGCTATATATATCCACACATTGTAATGCTTCCACAAATATTGACCACTGTGGCAGCATCGCATACCTATACCATAGTAGTGATTGGAGCTTTTTTTTAAGGTTAAGTTACTACTGTCCAAATTTTTGCTTCAAATTTTCACATTAATTATTCCGTACTCTGCAGAAAATGTCTCCAGACGTGGCATACACCAGCTGACCCTGAATTGAGTGCTCGGGGCCGCCGAGAGTCACTTTAGATGAAGGTGACAAGCAACATTTTACCCCTTCCTCTTGATTTAAGGATTAAACTCACAGATCCTTCGCCAGCGGCCCTTTTTCCTAAAATGACTTTGGCTGCCATGTGCCCTTAGCACTCACACGCTGTGCATTAACCCACCCTACTGGCACTTGATCAATAAACCTTTGGGAGACATACCCACACACACAGGCAGGCAAACAGGAAGTCATGCCTTCCTCCATTAAAACTATTAACACAATGCCAAGATCGATCAGTCAACCCTGGCTCACCTTCTCTTCATCTCCGCCCCATCACCCTGATTTCAGAGGGCATTCGCACGTGTGAGGGGATGCATGATAATTTGCACTCAATCACATCAAGTTTCACAGGGAGGCAAGGGGGACAAATAAATAAGCTGCAAGATCAAACATGCAGCGGGTGGATAAAAATGTCTCCGTAAATGAAGAGTTGACCTTTTGCAATAGGAGTGTAAGTTGGGGAAAGATGGAACACATCCAGCTGCAGGTTCACTGGGTAGCACTCAGCATCCGTCTCTTCCCTGGCAGTGTCATTAATAATGGGAGGCGATGTTCCTCTCTGCGCTGTGGGAAATGTAGTCATCTGTAGCCCAGTGGCATGGCCAGTTAACTGCTGCTAATTGGTATGGACGGTGGGAGCCTCTCAGTGTGCAGATTGGAAAGTGGCGGGTTGCAGGAAAAGACGAGCAAAGACAAGTACAGACAAGCAGAGATGAATTAATGTGTGGCACAAGCACTCATGGCGGACGGACACACACTAATGTCCGTTTGTAAGCATGCAAAATTCCAAATATACTTCAGGAATAAGCATGGACTCATTTTTAGCCGTTGTGTGTGTGTCTGGCACTTGACAGGTACAAGACATTCTCTGTGAAGTCGTGCTTTGCAACAAGATGGACAACTTCTCCCCAGCTGGCAAGACAAATGTCTCCTCCAGGACTTGTCTATTTACCACACTTGACAAGCTTATAGTGTCTATTTGAGACGGATGTCCCATCAGCAGCCTTTATGACTGTCCGTGAGTAATGGCGGTCTCCCCCTCCCCGTACAACTATGGAGGTACAAAACCTACAGGGTGCAGCTGGACAAACTTCAAAGCCATTTCCTTGGCATAAAAAGCCGCATGCTCAAATGAAAATACGAAATGCGGGCTACATTGAGGTTTGAATTTGACTTTGTCTCTTCCTCTTGGTTATAGTCACGACAAACACTTGGTGCGCCCTGCACTATTCACACTATTCAAACAGGATGAGGAGGTGTTGCTTTTACCAAGAGGCATTGCGGTATTTGACGGGCTCCTACTGTATGCTTTATCGGAGAGCGTCACCAATGCCCTCACAACCCCTGTTATTGCTGAGGTAAAATATATTGAAATCATTTATTTGTGTTTACCCGGGAATAGAGAGGAGAGAGAATAAAGTGTGCTTTTGATGGAAGCTGAATGAATGAAATCCATTTCAAGTGGTGCTTTTGCTTGAAGGAGATAGAGGGATTATGCGCACAAGTTCAAAGGAGCATCTTTCAGATTCACAGTGGTTAGAGTAGTATGTGGGCTTTTGTTTTCAATTTGAGTAAGTGGCACAAAAAAAAAGCCGAACAACGGTGCTGGGTTGATCTTCAATTCAAATAAAGTTTTGCGCTTTTAAAGGAACAGATTTTTTGTGCGCTTGCATGCTCCCTGCATCTGTCAGCTTGCATATTTCCCTCATTGTGCGAGCACATTCCACCCCAGCCCAAATCACCTTCATTAAAATATGTGTCTCATTACGTTAATGAGACGACTTCATTATCACTTAAACGACCTTGTCCCTTGTGCTAAACAAGGCCGACTGCTTGCAACACAATGGGCCTCTTGCGTAGGATCATGATGGGGGGCCTGCAGGCGTGCCAGTCGGCAGGTGTTTGCAAGATGTAATTAAAAACAATGAAGACATCTATTTTGAAGTCCGTGTACATTCAAAGAAAATAAAAATTCAAGTTGCTCCGGTGGGCGGGGTGTCCCGTGTGGGCGAGTAGTAGTGTAAGAAAGTAAAGCTTGTGTTTGAATTAAACCTCCAAAAACGACAGTGTTGAGAGTCGGGGTTAGCAATTCATACCAAGTTCCGACACCTAAATTCTTTTTCATTTGATGTTAGCGAGTGGTCCGATCTTGGCTCAAGAGATGTACACGTACCTGGACACAGCATAAAACACGCATGCAGACACACACTCACACAACTTGTATTGGGCATCTAAAACAGTAATTGAAGTTTGGACAACTTCAAAATAAAAATTATTGACATTTGTGTAAAAAACATTTGCTGAGTTATTTTTCCTTATATCTTTAAGTTGGCATTTATGGCATTTTATTGGAATTTGTTGCCTTGATATTTTCAGTCGACCTTTTTTTTTTTTTTTTTGCAGGCCTGATTCCGCTTATGCATGAGCACCCAGGCTGAACATGTGGTTCAATCAAAGTGATTCCTCTCCCTGTCAGTTATTAATTATAACCACCTCCTTGCACAATAAAAAAAAAAACAGAATCATTCACAATACTTTTGAAAGTCAGTCATGAAGTTGCATTAATGCAATGTTGTATTATGAAATCATACGGAGGCTTGAATGCAGCGAGGTGTGAGTGTGGGCCAGTTGGAGGGAGGGTTAGGAGGGAGTCGTGCCGCTCCTGGCCAACTTCAAGTCTGAACCATCATGTGAGTTCTGTCCCCTTATCTTGTTCTGTCAATGTCACCAACATCATTAAATTAATTCTATACCTTTTTCTGCCCTCCGCACATTCAGTGCCACTATTTTATTAAGCTCTGCTCTACCTGGCTGCCACAAAAGATCTCCTCTCATCCCCTTTAGCACTCATTCTGTTTGGGGAGTGACCTATCCCCTTGTAGCCATGTATTAATCCTCCTAAATAAACACTGTCACTCTAATCCCTTCTCCTCCTCACACACACTGTTTGCTTTCTCTATAACCATCTTCAAGTCACCAAGCTCATGCAGGTTAATGTCCCCATTGCCGTTTTACTGGAGTGGATGAGTTGCTTCCCATTTCCCTGTGTATAGATGCATCATTGCCTATTCAGTGGTGCTGAAAACTTTGGCCAACAGTGTGTTTTCATTGTGCACACGCTGTTATGCGTCTCACTAGCGTGTCTTCCATGTGTTTGACCAGCATGGACGGGCATGGACTGGTGAACACACAACCATCGGGGTACATTTAGGACGATTGCTGCCATACAGGAAGGGATTAGGAGCTCAAACCAAAGCTGCACTGGCAGAAGCCCTGAATTAGCATTCAGCAGGCTTGAGGTGCGCAAGTGTGTGTGCCAACCCCAAGGGGAACAGTTCCTGGTCACAGTCTGTGGATGAAAGTAATTGCCAGTGGAGGGCAACCTGCAGCTGAGGCCCAGAGATTGGGGGAATGCATGACATCCAGGGCAGCTGATTTTTCCCACTTGGCCTGTACCTCATATATAATGCACCTCTGAGCTCTGACTAACATGAGGCCGATAGCTGGCACATGATTGATTGGTGCACCTAAATATACTTAATTCACTGCTTCTGATGAACAGAAATTCAAGAAAAGTCACTTAAATGATCGCCTTTGTACCTGAAAAAATGCCATGCATGGAAAAGTTAGCCTGCCTAAGGCAGTATTCTCCCTTTTTTTTTTGCCATCCATCCATTTCCAATGCCACTCATCCTATTCAGGGTCGCAAGAAAGCTGGAGCCGATCCCAGCTGGCTTTGGGCGAAGGTTGGCAGTGAAAATGCGGGTCTCACGTGAAGACAGGCAACCATTCACACTCACATCCACAGCAACTGACACGAAGATGGAATAGATCCTGGACCCTGGACGGCAACATTGGGAACCGTTACACTAACCCATTAAATGATGCATGCCATGTGCAGGAGCTGGCTATCTATGAAGATGTTCAAATTGCAATATTATCGTCTTTTTCTCCCCTATCATTGACTGGTATTTCCTGTTTGAAATCCTGCTACATTGGCAAACTGCCCTTCTGATACATTCAATCACCACCAGGTGGTAGCCTAAACTAACAATTACAATGACATAGCCGCTCCAAACAGATGCGTCTCATTCACTCTTTTTTTTTAATTCGTATCCGAAAGCAGACACAAAGAAAAATTGAAACCAACCACGGATATCAAGAAAAATCTTATCTTTTAATTTCCTTTTTATGAGGAAAAAATATGAGATTACATTATACATCACTGTATACACTAAAAGCCATCAGTAATATTACTCCCCAAACTCTCTTTTTGTTTCCCTCTTGTTTTGAATTCTTCACAATGTAATTTAACGTGAATCCTACAAAATAAAAGATACAGCGCAAAATAGGAGGCAGGAAAAAAAGTCTGTAAAAAACATGGCTAACAACTTCCAGCAAGTGTGCAATAAAACCCAAATTAGAGCGCAATGGGCCATGGACCATGTGACAGGAAGGCTAGCGCCCCTAGGCCTCTCTCTTACTAGAACACTACTGTTCACCAGCTGTTATCTGATTTATTTATTATTTAGGAGGTGTGGGGGGCTTACGAGGCCACCATGTACTGTTACCTGGAAGTGACTCAGAACAACAGTCAATAGAGGGAGTCAACACAAAAGCAGAGGTGCCTCCCAAGTGTATTGTTTGAGTCACAAAAGCAATGTTAGGCTTTAATTAGAAGTGAACAACAAACAGGATATTGGCCTCTTTTGTTATGTTGAGGATTAAGATGAGGGGTCTCTATAGAGATAAACTGGAGCGGTGTCAGATGAACAACTCACCTGGGACACGAACAGACAGGTGTTCACAGGATGGAAAATGACGTTGGCCACATTATCAGCAATGTTCATATGATACTTATGACTCACAGTGGGAAAAGACCTGGTACTAAGGGGAAGGGCACTTTGTGACCAAAAGATGGATAATAAGATTTAGGCTAAATAATGGATTAATGGGGTCCAGGCAACACGAGTGATACATTTGACCGATGAGTTTCCAGCCTGTGTGGGAAAGGTTGCGCGGCTTGCTTATTCACTAGCTCTTATCTGATGGTCAAATCCCATCCTTTGGCAAGGATGAGGGCACCTCATGCTCAAATGACTTAAAAGCCCCAACTCAATAAAACAGAATCTGAAAACACGAGTGTGGGACCTTTTCTGTATGCACGAGTACCGCTCATGCCTCACAGATGATAGCTTGCGATCATCTACAGCTATGATGTGCTGATGCTGTACATCGAGATTCAATCACATTAAACAGGTAAAAGAAATATTCTAGTTGGCTGTTTTGTGCAAATATACTGCAGATTTTACATTGCCAAGTGAAATGTTTATTTTTAATAGACGTTATCTACTGACAGGAAGATGACGGGGCTCTTTTGGAACGTGGCAGTTGGATCATTTCCTGTAAGTTTGGCTTTAACTTGATGAATGACTCAAATCGATATTGACTAGCTTAATTATATGAAAAAAAAGCTTAAACAATGCATCTTTTTTAAGAGTTGAAATGTTTTGTTACATGCAGGCATAAGATTTTGTGGTTGATTTATTTTGCATACATTATAGTTTTTTTATGCATACAGTAAAAAAAATTGTGGAAAAAACTGTGGTGTTCTCCTAGCTATAGGTTTGGTGGATGCAGGTTTTTTTTTTGTTTGTTTTGTTTTGTTTTGTAGATGGGCTAAATGGCTCTCACATTGCCAACCTCTGAGCGCGGGTAATGCAATGGGTCCATGTTCTTCAACAATAGAGCAGCTGGATTTGCTTCAAATTCAGCACAACGGGGAATACAACAAGACTTGTTTTCCTGTCAACTCAGTCAGGAGGCCGCAAGCACCTGTTTCATGCCCCCTCCTGCCTTGTGAAGTGTGTCTCACTCAAATCGGACACCTGTCATGCTTTCTCTCCAGCTGGGGCCCTTGCATCTGGCTGCCTTGTGTTCGTCAACCATCTAGGTTCTTATCCTATAGTTGAGCTTTACATTTAACATACAAAAGTGTGTAACATGAGGATTTGGTCAATTTCCAGGAAGTCTACCGCAGCTGGTTTTGCTCAGTGGGGAGCACCCTCGACTGGCAAGGCACATATTGGCAATCAAGCATTCACAATCACATTCCCACCTACAGACAATTTAGAAAAAAAAAAAGTGTTTTTGGAATGTCAGAGGAAGCTGCAGTACCTAAAGTGTGCCGCCCTAACAGCATATAGCGTTATTATAATAATGTCATGTTTTTCCTTTCTCCTCACCACTTAAATGTAAACCTCATGCGTTGCCTCGTGCTGCCAGTCAAATCATCATAAACCAGAGCAAATGTTTTTGCAGCATCATGCTATAATTAATCTCACTTACCCCTTTTTGAATACAACAAAAAATAAAAAGAGTTAGACCTCAATTTCCACAAGGTGCATGTGATACAGTATGTAACAACACAGATATGTGTATCTCTGGAAGTGATAAGACCTAGAATGTGGCGGGAAAGCATGCTCTACAAGCCTGGACGTGAGTCAGCGAGGGAAATTAGCATGCTTCCTTCATCACAAAGTGCCGCCTCTCAGCGTGTTTGTCAAAAAAGGCTGCAGTGTCGTGACAAAGAATACTCCCTCTATGTCCGGGGTGACCCTTCGGAGTCTGCATATCTCTGCAAGAAATGGAAAAGTTGATGACCTAATTTTGAAATGTGATGAAAGTCAAACTCCACTGAAGAAAAAAATTCTTAATGTACATGTAGGGGTACAATTGCTCGTCTCTGCTGTGGTACCATCAAAGCAAATAGTTTTGTTCCCTTGATACTTTGATTTGACTTTTAAAGTTTACAAAACAAATAAGGTGTTTTGAGGGACATAATGAGCCCTCACTGTGTATTTTGGTTTGTTTTTATCAGACGATTAGGCTTGAGTACATACAATTTGGCATTTTGCCCTTCATTTAACCACAATTTACGAGCGCATTCTGGCGTGTTTCTACATGTGAAAGAATAAATTCAGATAATGTCAACAATCTCAAGGATCTCGACTAACGTTTTGCACGGGTTGTACTGGAATGCACAACTTTTTTTGTTTAGTGCCAGCACCAGCACAAAAGTTAGGTGCACCCACGGCATTGCATTCAACACCGCACTTTTATCATTTCACTCTTTTTTGTTTTTTTAACCAAAATCACTGACTGTCTTTTTAGCCGATATTGACTACTCAACGATTAAATAACTGTAACAATCTTATCATCTTAAAATTCTTTAATTTATTTATTATTTTATTTTATTGTATTCTATTTCTGTTTCAGAGTGCTAGTTAGGACTTTTTAATATATTGGGGCTGAACTTAACAATCGAGATGAATAACAATCGACGATTTTGTTGAACAATTTTTACGGTGCGGATATTACGATCGCATCTTTGTATCTAGTTTAAAAGAGCAAATAACTTTTAATTCTCAAGAACATTGGACATTGACATTGTAATACAGAACAACAACAAATATTAGATAAATTTAAGAATATGTAGTTATAATAGATTCTGTTCACCAAAATTGCAAATTATTTGGTACAAGAGAGTCGCTAATACATTCCTCCTACAACGGTGGAATGGCTGATTGCACTAGTGCAACCTCTTTTTTATTTAACACTCTAGTATAAAATCACAAAATGTGGTTGCCGGGGCTCTCAAATTGTTGTCAGACTAGAACCCTAAATCTGGAGCACAATGGCTTGCTACAGGAATCTTTGAGCAAACCAAAGCGGCGATCAGGCTGAAGAAAGGATACTTATACCAACCAGACAACAACATTGGGATAAAATGTATGAGACTGGTTTCCAGTTTACAGAGCACACTCACATTCATACGATGGACAACTTAGACTGCCGGGGTGGGCCAACTTTTTGATTGGTGGGCCACAATAGGTTCTAAATTTTGACACAGGGGCCGGACCAAGAGCAGATGGATGGAGTGTTTTGATAACCTCACCTTATGTGATAAAATTTTTTAAATGATAACGAACAAAAGCATTACAACAAAATATCTGTCTTTGACACACCACAGTTTTTAGAAAATAAAACATTAAGGTTTATTCATTTAAGTTTTTCAAGTTCAGCGGGCCGTATTAAAACATTCAACGGACCGCACGTGGCCCCCGGGCCGTAGTTTGCCCACCCCTGATTTAGAGTCATCAATTAGCTTTTGAGTTAAGTAAGTCGACTCATCTGAATAGATTGTATCCTGCTGGAGAGAAATGAATGTTGTCCTCATGTCCTAATGTACTTTTTCTGCCCATGGATAAGAGAGCTCCATATTGTCACGCTAATAACATAACTGCCTAACTCAATTTTTTTGCCTGTCACATTTTTTGGGCAGTTACGCTATTAGTGTGACGGTATCTTTGTGACCTGAAATGACCTCAACAGTTCACGTGTGCACTTTGAAACTGAGAGAGGAAAAAAAAAGATGCTGATGCAAAAAGGAAGTAATGCATTTTGTCGACGACCAATAGCTGTCTTGTCTTGTACATCCCATCATGCAGCTGTGTATTACTCCTTTGGCTCCTTAGGTACTAAGACGCTCCAATGAAGATGACTTATAGTGACATCAGAGGTAGGGAAAGTAAGAGTGTGGCGGATGCAGCTCAGTATGGGAAGCAGAAAATGAAGAAGAAGACAAGGCCTTGGGGTCTAAACAAAGGCAAGATTGCATGTAGAGCACACATTTTGCTAAAACCAAAGGATGACCTACAAAAGACAAAACATAAAACTTTGCCTTTCCAATATCTACATTACAGATGCATTATTATTTAATGATGGAAATATGGCCAAGTCCAGGCTATTTAAATTTTTTTTTTTTAAATAATATATCAAACCTGCGATGACTTGACTTAACCAATTGCTTTCTTTAGCATTCCTGAAATGCTTTTCCAAGTCTTTTCTGCATCCTCTGCCAGATATTGTTTGTTTCAGGGGCTTTCTCCCTTCAGTGTCCTCTTCAGGAGGTAAAATGACGGTTCTATTGGGTTAAGATCCGGGGATTGACTTGGCCCGTCCAGGAACTTTTCCACCTGATGAAGTCCTTTTTTGTGTCGGCAGTGTGTTTCGGATCATAATTATATAATGTTTTTTATACTGTCAATTATATACAATGTTCATTTTCGTAACTTGGCACAATGATAACAAATCTCTGCCATGTTTTCCTTTTATTCACTTGCATAGTGCTTGTGCTATGAAGAAGGCGAGTGGTGGGGGATCATTGGGTATAGCTTTGCTGCAAACTACATTTGAGAAAGATATTCAGGTCTGAACTGAGAACAGGTCAAGCATGAGCACAACAAAGCGGCGTAAAAAAAAATGCTACATCAGCGCATGATAACAACTGAACATTCAAATGAATTCAACTCACACTCTGCTGTGTATTTTGTGTTGCACACCACGCAGATGCAGCTCGCACACATGCAGGCACACAAGGGGAGATGTCAGCGGCAAAGGGGCGTGCAAAATAGTGCTTCACCACATGCGTTTGTAGGGAACGGTGCCTTGCTCAAGGGCACCGCGACAGTAGCCGGGAATCAGGTTGGCATGTAAAAGAGTTTAAATGGAAAAGCAGACAACTGCATTTTCTCTAACTTGAGTAAATTTTGTTTTTATTTTTTCAGGTTCCTTCTGAAAGCTAATCATCTTTGAATTGAATAACCATGAGAAAATTACAAATTGTTATTCCAAATTAAACCTTATTACACCTGCTCTAAAGCCAAGTTGACTTTCTGTCACCAAATGGTCAGGTATATGCAACAGAAAGCAAAAAAAAAAAGGCTATAATTTTAAGAAATTCAAGCCGTATCTGTATTCAGCGCCAGCATTTGTGGAGTTAATCATTGCTTCTTTTACATCAAATTAACACTTCAAAATTATGTAACACACCAAAAATAATCATGCAACACTCCAAAAATAACATCTCTGTTAAAAATCCCAATCATAAATCAATGAGCTCGGATCCTTAAAATCAACCATCAATATCAAGAATGCTCAAAGCATCACTCAACCTTGCTGACCCAATGAAATCCTGACCCAGCACACAGCTTTATTGCTTTAATTACCATACGAAATGAGGAAGCTTAAGAGCGCTCTCTCACCAGGCGCCACTAAGAGGATCGAGTAGGGTACAGTATATTTACTCTAAAAGAGTCATGTCTGTAAGTTATTTAAAGAGCAGCTCTGTAAAGTCAATTTAAACACACCGTTTTTGAACTAGAGGCATTTGAACAATGACTAAAATAAAAAAACTGCTTATTTTAGCTGTTAATGTGGGAAAAGATATTCACTCGCTGATCCTATGCTCAGACTAGGTCACAAGTGAAGTGCGGTAGAAACTTGCTGATGCTCCAGATGGGAACGTAATTCTCCCTAAATCTGGTGACAAACCCACTCGGGCTCCAAGCTGTGTAAAGCCATGTGGCCCGCCCATCTGAAAGCGATCAGTATGTAAAGGCTGCAGAGAATTTAGAGGGAGGAGGAATCAGTTACCATTTGGGCTTTGTCATATGGAGGCATGAGCGGCAATAACGGCCAGTGTGGAATAATACCCAACAATGGGGAGGTCAAAGGTTGCCCCAGCCTCAAAGGATGCCATCCGAGCTGAACAAACGTGCACACACTTGATTAAGCTTTTCTTCATTCTACAATCTTTTCCTTTATCTGCCTCGCATCATTTTTGTTATCCTCCACTGGATGATAGAATATGTTTACAGCTTTCTTGCTACCTGTCTATTATATAACAGTAACCATTTGAATGACGCTGCAGCCGAGCTATTTAAAGCACATCAATTCATTCCCCCCCCCCCTCTCTGGAAGATACTCCAAGAGGAGGGAGTTGAGTATGTCCCTGCTGTATGATTAGACCACACATTTAGATTGGTAAATACCGGAAGTTTCTCATTTGAAAGACATGTAATTTTTTTTTGTATAGGTTACTACAGTATTATTCCTTCTAACCCTCTATAATATTAAACGTATTAAATAATACTAAAATGTCTTCAAAGACAGCTGTTAGTTAAATTACTGCTGCCCAAAAAAGGCTGCAGCGTTGATGCTTTATACAGATCAATGCTCTTATTTTGTCAAGCTTTACCGGATGTTTAGTTGCCTTTGGTTTTTACACTTCATCTAACTCCCCCCTTTCACTGTATTGTACCTCCACAGCATGCAAATTAAGAAGCAGAGCCAAGGCGTCGCAGAGTTGTTAACGCTTTACAACGCGCGGTGCTGTGAGAGCTCAACGTTAAGGAACACACCTTTAGTTAATATGCGGTGCGCGTGTGTGGAAAAAGCAACAAACAAACCAGCCGATTTATCTCACACCGCACTTTCCCCCCCATTTTTTCTAAAAAAAATATTTTAGGCTGGGAACTTAAGACAATTCATTCTGAGGAAGGTGGCGGCGGACTTGTGTCGCTCATCGTCCCGATAGCAGAGGAGAGAAGACATTTTTCCACGCGTGTGTCAGTGACCGGGGCAAGTGGAGACCTGACTCTAGGAAGTTCAACCTCACCGCTTCCGCGCACTGATGGACTCTGCGCGCTGGCATTTGGAATAGCTTCTTTTCCATCACTTTTTGTTGGTAAGAACGACTGTCATTGAATTGTGTCTCTTCTATATATTCGATTTTATCTATATTGGTGAGCTAGATGAACTTTCGGAAGGCTAATTTAGCGTGTATCCATGGACGCTACTATTATGGGATGTACATGCACGACATCCGATTAATTATCAATAATCATATAAAACTCACCTGTAATGCAGAGCATTTTAGATCACCGAGAGACACGATTCGAACACAACTTCCATCTATATGTTGGAAAAAAGAAACCCTTGAATTTGACAGCTAACCTTGAGCCCACCTGCATTCTGCCCCGTTGACACGATCGACGGCACAGTACGGACTCACGTTGGCACTTTCACTGTCTTTAGTATCGCAGTACCAAAATTAATTTCTTGCTTTTCCCTCGTCACTGTGTGTTTATGTTACAGGCGTGTTAAGCGTACAAAAGTCTATTTGCGTAAACCCGAGGCTTCTCAGGTACACTCTACTCCATTCGAAAGCCGAAACATGTTTTTTTAATAGACACCGTTACATTTTAAATTCTACTGCACCTCGAAAATAAACGAATCCATCCGTCACTTTGACACCGATTTCATATTTTTTTCTCTCCCTCTCTCTCTCCCTCTATTTTTTTTAGAAAGTAAATGCAATGTCTGGGTGCAACACTTTCCTGATTATTGCTAGGATTTGTTAGGTTATTTTATTATGCAAAGCACCGCTATTCCCTTTTAATTTTAATTCAGCATCAGTTAATTTGGCACAGTACGGATACTGGTTAGCATGGCTGCCTCACATTTCCAAGTTCTGGGTTTGAATCTTGGATGTGGCCTTCCTGTGTGGAGTTTGCACGTTTTCCCTGTGCTTGTGTGGGTTTTTGCTCAGTACTCGGCTTCCTCCCACTTTCCCAAAAAAAATAAAATAAATCCACGACCCTGAATTGTCAGATGTGAAGCTAAGTGTAAATGGGTGTTTGCTTCTATATGGCCTGTGACAGGTTGGCGACCTCTGGTCCAAATATGTTTGGTGCAGAATCCAGCTGAACCCCAAATGGATGGCTAAAAGGTTTGCTGTTGTGGTAGTTGTAGTAGACGGTTTACAGCATCTGAAACGCAAATGTGGCAGTCACGACTGCCTTTTATCACAAGTCTGCTAGAATAGGCTCAAACTCATTGAAATTCTTACCTCGATAAGTGGTTATAGAAAATTCTGAATTTGCATGAATCTTGATGCATGGATTATAGGACTGGGCATTGTAAAGAACCTCATGATCAGGGATGGGTATGGTTAGGATTTTAACGAAACTGCTCTGCTTAACGATTCTGCTTATCAATCCAGTACTTAAACGGTATTCATATTAATACTTTTTTAAATGGAACAACACTAAAACTAATTATTAAAACTGTATTATTGAAATAAGAATAATTATAATCACAATAAATTGACTTGTCTTGTACAACAGCATCAATATAAAATAAATGCATAAAAAAAACAATAATTTACAGAAAAAGATAGTTTGAGTAATTGTGATTGGAAGATTTAACATGATATAAAGTTATTTAGTGTTAAAGAAAAATGCTGTAGCGCAACAAGGTACATGCAGCGGTTTCAGAAAAAGCACTTTTGTGTTTGTGAGGTAAAATGCACATTATATATATATATATATATATATATATATATATATATTTTTTTTTTTTTATTAATTTTTTTTTTTTTGAGGGGGGGGGGGTTGTGTTTTTCCCTTTTTAACAACATGCATTGTCATCATCAACCTTTGAGAAATATTACCACAGCTTTGACCATTTCAATCTATCGTCATGATAGTCCATCACGAGGAGCACCAACGTTGCAATCAGCGGTGTTGTGCTAAAGGTGTGCGATTGATGCGGGAGCTCCTAAAGCCCGGTTCACATGGCAGGATATTTAGCCCCAAATCTCTCCTCCCGACCATCGTAATGATGCTCCGATACTCCGATTACTGATCAAAAAGATAACCTTAACATATATTCCGACCTTGTTTGGTGTGTTCAAACTAATCTAGATTGCTTGAAAAGACGTTTAAGCCGCACCTTGTTGGATTTTTTTGGCCTGGCTTCTCACCATGTGTGGCATGCCCCAAGGACAAACAACCATGCAGCTGGTTGACCGTGACATGCAGCCAATCAGCAAGCCAGGTGACGAGGCAGCAAGTAAGCACGGTGTGGAATCCAAAATGAAAACTGAAATTCCGTGCTTGCACTTTCTCCACTCCTTTGACCAACGCCTTTTCATTCTATGTACGGTTCTGCTAAAAATTTCTTGGCGGCAAGAAAAAATGTTTGCGACCAATTGCAACCCTGATGAAAAGTCATTACATTCTCAAACACTTGCTGCTTTGTGGGATACATACAGTATATGAATCTTTTGTGCTTGTTAGAAACAAGGTCAGAGAGGTAGACAGTGCAAAATAACGTTAAAATCGTCTAAATACATAAAATTAATTGGAGTAATTTCTCCCTGACCGTGAACAGAACTGTTAAGGTTGGAGTTTATAAACACTCAATTCAAATTTGATTTATGCGGTTGCAATTGAATTTTCCATTCTTTAGGTTGTGATTCCATTCAATATAAATTTAATAAGAAGTAATAACAAACAAATATGAGTACATTTTGTTAATTTTTAAATATTTAACCCCACCATGTAAACACGTATCCCATTTTTTCTCAAGAAAGCATCTGAAAAAAATGTGATACACATAGTAAAAACATGTAAATTGTATTTTTATATTGAAAAAGTAAAGTACACACAAATATGAATAATTATTTTCTCTTAGAAATTGTAATAATAAAAAGAACAACAATGTGATTATGGAGTACAAGAGTAAAAATTATGATGGCAGCTCTGCATTGAAAAATTAAAGTGGATGTAATCAGAATATTTCTTCAGTCTCAATGAAGAGAGAAGTGATCATTAGGTTGGGGTTCGTTGCTATCTTGAATGGAGTTAGAGTGAGTTGCTTGCTCGAGTGGCAGCCCCAAGTTTGACGAAAATAACGAGTCCTCATAAAGACAGCAGAAGTATTGTCAAACAACCACATTCTGCAGTTCATCAAAGTGTAGCTTATAGGATGCCAACACTTATGATTTTAGCTAACACAAATGTTCCAAACCAACAACAGCTGTGCTTAGCTTTCAGCTTTAAAATGATAGTCTCCAAAGAAGTAAAGCAAATGGCGGATCTTTGCTTTAAGTCACCAGTTCTGATGTCACATAACACCAGACACGGGCAATTGGAAAAAAAAACTTGATTAACCACCAAATTGATGTGAAGGCATTCACAGACTCTGTACACAACTGATTATTGTCCCAATTCTTCATAAATTGATTCAATAAAATTTAGGCATCTGAGAATGTAAAATGTGGCTGCCATGCTAGTTATCCTCGCATTTTCCATAGTACTTATTAGTGTTGCGGTTGAGTTGGAGCTGATGCCAGCCGTCTTTGTGCAAGAGGCAGGGTACACCCGGGATTGGTTGGCAGCCAATTGCAGGCTAAGTATTGACAAACAGGCATTCGCGCCCATATTTATTCATACACAACGGACGATTTAGAGTTTCCGTAAACCGAACGAGCATGTTCTTGGAAAGTGGGAGGAAGACAGAGTACGCGCGCATGGGGAGAACATGCAAAGTCCTTTTTTTAGTTTTGAAGGTTTCGTCGCGCAAACGCCATGAACAATTAACCACACCTGAAGTTTGGGTTATCACATGGGATCAACGCAGGTTGACAAAGAGTGAATCAGTCATGTGTTCGGTGAAATGTGCTGCGTGGCAAAAGGAGAAGTGGATATTCCTCGGTTGTCGGAAGTATCATTAAATCAGCGTTGTGCTGGAGTGAATCTCTCTTGCTCTTGCACGTTCGAAGGCATAGTAGTGGTGTTGACCCCTGCAGGGCGAGCCACATCACTTCCATTACTACGGATGAAAAAGGGACCCTCACTCCCTCAGTAATTGGCTCCCGGGATCACTGCACGGCGCCATCGCATGCGACGATGAGAGTGCGCACGTGTGCATAAAAAAACGGCACAAAAATGCACTCACATTTCTGCACAGTCAAGCAATAGAGCAGAGGAGGGGATTGTGTGTGTGCCTGAAATGAAACCGCGCCTGGCTGCATGCAACAAGTTGTACTGTCTTTGACTGCCTTCTCATTTATGCCTGCAAGCAAAAGCAGTTGGACTTGATGTAATAGCGGACACACGCGACCGTTGGCTTTTGACCTCCAAGGGACTCGGTTGAAGCATGACTGCTCTTAAGGCAGGTCATGTTTTGCAGCGACACATGTAGACATTGTGGACAGAGATAAATAGCACAGAAAAAAACAAAGATAACTCAAGAAGCTGCCTGCTGAGGTTTCAGTGCTTTGGGCTCCAAAATGGATGACTGCATTCACAAAACAACCATTCCATTAATATTCAATGTATTTTCCCTGCAGTTGAAGAAACAGGTTAGTTCTAAACAACTCCATTCGTGGTTGATTTGCCTTTTTTTGCGCGCTGTAAATATATGCAGTTCTGAAAAGTCCATTCAAGCGATTGATGGGATTTCTGTAGAGGATCAAACATTATTTAAGCAAGATAACGTTCGTTGACGCTGCATCCTGTGTGGTGATGTTCTCTCATTGGAGAGGAGCTCTTGACTGCTAAAGCCTGCAGCCTTTTATTTTGCCCGGGTTTTAAGCATTGCAAGGCCATCCAAAAACAGGTAGGGAGATAGGGAGTTAGTTTCATTTCCATGAGTTGACTTGGCTTTGTTCTTTTGACATGTCCCAACAAGGGCTGAGGAGCTTTTTATCTTGCGTTCTTACAGAATTGTTCTTGAACGCTCTCCTTTTGGTAGACAGTGCAGGCCAGCTGAGTCTCGACATTTAGTTAATTCCTGCGATGCTTGTGGGGGGGGTTTACCATATTCTAAACGGCCCTCCTCCCAACCTGCATCAAAGCTGCTGCCGCTGCTGCTTTGTTTACCACAATGACAGACTGATTCCACTGACAGCATCACTAATGCCAATTGTCTGCACTTTTGGGCATGATTATTATTTAACTCACCACATCCTGTACTGTGCATGTTTAGCTAGTCAGATTCTCACACATTATATGTGTTTTCAAATAAACCCGCAGTATTTGTTTTACTTTGTATGTTGTCAAACTCCTGACTTGGCTTCAAGACGCCTGCGTCAATCATGGAAATGCTTTGTAAATAAACTGTATTTGGTGAGGGACAGCTTGTCACATTTGGCTTCGGAAAGGCCCTTTTCTGTTCTGTCGTCTTTACGGCCTTTTATGATCATTTGATGTCAATCAGGCCATGGCGGATGAATTTGGTGTGGAAAAATTTCAGAATAAGCTTCAACCTAATTATCGATGAGTGGAAGCTGCATTATTTAATGTGCATCTTTTTATTACCAATCCTAGTTCCCGTACTTCAATCATTTTCTCAACATAATTTAGTAATATCACATATACTCTGCATTGCTTTGTGCAAGTGTTGGTCATTTGAGATGTTTGTGTATGAGACAGCAGCAACACCTATTTATGGAGGGAATCATAAGACTATCATTGCCAGTACCCTGTGGCCTTTCTCGCTGAATGTGGTTGCCGTGTTGAATCGAGCAATTCAAGTAGTGAAGAACAGATGAAGCCTGAAGGAATTGGACGACCGGGATGTAGAATATTGCACCGGGAGGTGGAACTTCACGCTATATTGGAAGTAATATGATGCTTTTCATGCAATGTTTGCACTTAGAAACTAAAGTCTACCAAAAGGCAAACAATATGCACACAATAATTGAGTGAGAAAATTTCCCAGGATGACATCATCATTGCCACATTCAAGAGTTAAAAATTCAGCGTCACTTTTCAGCTCAGGCTTGATCCTAATTCCATACTCCAGTCTATTTGGGAACTTAAGCAAATAAAGAGTACTTCTTCAACATTGCTGCTGTCAAGCACTATAAATCACAGAATGCAGGTACAGGAACTTGTTAATGAGGGTGAAGCTCATGAATAAAATGTGAAGAAATGACTGTGCAGATTTTGGAGGTGAACTGAAAACCAAGCACATTTCAGAATCATGACTTCACTTTCGTCTCAAAATGTGTCGGCACTTTTGTTGATTTGGAATCCAAAGATTATGGCTCACAGACCATTTTTTTCATTGATTGGTGGAATTGGGCTTCACAGTAGAGCTGCACAATATTGGAGAAACATGATATGCAATATGAGTGTTGAATATTGTGACATGGATATAGCAATATTTAACATGTACAGAGAGAGAGAGAGACTATATTTATATATTTATTGCTTGCTTAAAGATACAGAAAACAAAAAAAAAACATTTCCTCTTAATATTGAACGGCCAACTTTATTTTATGTTAAGCATTTTGACGTGATACTTAAATTCAAACTGTGCACAACTGCGCACTTTTTTCCTCTCTAGAAACAGTGAAAATTTATATAAATCTCTCTCTCAGATTTTAGTCTGTAAGACAAAGTGACTTAAGAAGCTCAGTAGCAATTTTGTTGGCTGGCGCTGAACGTTGGTAACTGGTGCTGAACAATATAATGTCAGCGTAAATAATGCCAGTGCCAGTAATTTGCGTGCGTGTGTGTGTGAGTGTGTGCACAATATATTTACTTATTTTTTAAGTTATTTATTGTTCGTAATGTCATACAGTTCTGCTGTTAGATGTGTATTTAAGGTTGCATCCTAAACGTGCTGCACATTTGTGATACGCAAATTGTATGGGCCATTATTGCGATGGCAATCTTTGTTCGAAAAAATGTGCAGCCTAGGTGTGCCTATGTCACAGTTTGCTCAATTTCATTGGATTCCACTAATAACCACGGTGTGCAACGCCGCATAATGACAATGATCATGATATGCTCACAACTCTGCACTGTCTGAATTCAGATTGGTGTATTGAGTTGATTCTCTGCAAAGTGTGACACTGTGGATAAAAATAACACTGTAACACGTGAGGCATTTTGTGCACAGGGCGTACAAAATAAACGGAAAACAAGGGTATTATGCCGTCAGTGAAGATCACATGCTTTGCGATGCCCCGTTTTCAACGTAACAATGAGCATTTGTGTGTTGCAGAGGTTTGTTCATGTCAGAATTGCACGCACCAACGTTGGTATTTAGCTCTGGTCTTTAGAGCAGGTTTAACAATAGCCTGTTTTTGCAAGGGAGCCACAAATTTAATCGTCTGAACAGCAAAGTGATGCATATTTGAATGGTGAATGTGGAGCAGCAAGACTAGAGCTGAAAGACGTTATCTCACACTCCTCTGACGTGGCGTCCCATGCAACTTTCATCTTCTTGAGGATACAAAAAAGATTGACAAAGTCTGTTGAAAATGAAGATAGAAAATGTGTGAGGCTAATGTCCTTCTATATTTGGATTCTGCTGTCATATTTTTCATCAGATAACATTGGATCATAGTCTGGGTTTTATTTCATGTTAAGGTGAACTTCTTCAGTATGAGGACCCCGGATAAAAATACTGATAATGTATTAAAAGGAAATTGCCATACTGCTGCTGTATTGCGCATGTGCATCAACTGCTTGACCTCTTAGGTCTTATATACCGCCTTCGGGATACCCATCCAAAGAAGTCATCTTTTAACTCCACATATTGGAGGTCTTTGTTAAAAGGTAGAATTCTGGGCCAGAACTTACACTAATGGAACTACAATAAAAGCTGTGGTTCAACAGAGATGCACTTCTGCTGTTACAGGGAAGTGGACATTTTGTAAAATGTCCATTTGTACCAACAGCATGTGATACTGCTGCAAGCGTAAACAAATGGGCCAAAATCAGTGGAAATTTTCAGTTCTAAGTATGTTTGCTGTGTGATTTGATAAAACGTCACAGATTGGTCATATTAGTTCTGCTCTTTGAGTTGCTAAACAGGAATTCCGGCATCCATTACTTTATTCCATTCCTTTGTGTTGTTTTAGCCATTCCATTTTCCATGAAAAGAAAAACAAAAAATATTTTGTCAACACAAAATCAATCACCTAAAATCAAGGCAGCTAAGAACAGCAGATATTGATATGTTATTGAATGTCTGCTGTAGCCTCTGTAGTTTGAGAAGTATCGCTAAAAATTATTTTTGCTACTTACCGTGAATCATAGAGCTTCGCAAGTGCCGCCATTTCATAGCTGTCATATTTGTTGTTACCCCGTCAGGTTGACGTCACATTGGCATGGGATTAAGCATCTTAGATTAATATAAAGCAAAAACACTCATCTGTGATTTTGTAATACACTGTACCTTGGACATGCACTATAATAATTATATTTACACGTGTTTCAATATAATTCTTTAGATCAGCGGTTCTCAATCCTGTTCCTCAAGGGCCGATGTCCTGCCTGTTTTCCAACTCTCCCCGCTGAAACACACATGGTTCAAATGATCTGTTATTTAGCACGGTCTGCAGAAGCAAGACAACGATCGGGATCATTTGAATCAGGTGTGCAGCAGGGAGAGCTGGAAAACAGGCAGGACACCAGCCCTTGAGGAACAGGATCAAAGAACCCTGCTTTAGCTTAAGGATTTGGTTCCGCGCTCAGTATCAGTGTTAACAGTACACACGCAGCAGAGCTATTCCGGTTTCCCGTACTTCATATTTAACATTTCTTTGAAAAATCTAATAACGTACAAACTCTACGCATAATACTTTTGAGTGTTGATACCATGGTTACCACAAAGTATTTTGTGAACGCAGCCTGGTGCGGTCCTAAAACAAAGCCTTGTTGCATGAACTGATGAAGCCTTCTCTGATGAGAGGTAAAACGTCTTTTCAGACAACCAAAACAGTCCAGATGCAAACAAGTCAATGACCAGAATGAATGAGAATATTCACAAGCTTGCAATGGAGGTTAAACTCACCTTGTGGCTGAGCCGGAGCTCATGAGAGTGTATCGCTGGTCAAGACGCGATACAGTTGATTGATCGGCAGCCCCTAAAGTTTGACTGCAGTCTCAACTTTCCACCACTAGATGGTGCCAGTAGATTGTTAAAAATTACGAGTTTTAATACAGTTTCGAGTTGGATCTAAACTGAAAATGTGAGTAGAATATGGCTAGTACAATACAAGAATATGCCACCTATTTATCTTTGAAGCAGAGAGTCTGTGGTCACCACCTGTTTTTGTAGCCGATTTATCCAAGTTGTTTGATATTTTTTTTCCACAGCCCTACATATTAGGTAACAATCAGTGATCGGTAAATGAAATTTCAAATCTGCTTCATGAACCAGTTGTAGTATTTTTGGACTCCTCTAGATGGCACTCTCTGTTCAACATTGGGCTGAAAGCACAATTAATTGCCATTTTTCAAACCCTTTATTTAAACCATCAGTGCCATCTAGAGGACTCAAAAAATACTGCAGCTGGTACATGAAGCAAAAGCGAAGCTTAATTTTCCCATCACTAACAATCATCAAATCAGCATAGCGAAGTTTTTAAGAGTACAAAGAACATTTCGCTTTTGAAGGGGTAATTTTAGGGTGCGTGTAATATTTATGAGTACGTGTGATTCTTGAAAAATGGCAGATATTCTGACTGATAGACTGGATTTAATAGGGATGCTCCATTGAAATTTCGTTGATGGAGGAGTAAGGTTGGAATATTTTTCTCGTTGTCATGCATATGGCGCTGCCCATTAAAGGTTTGCCTATGACAGATTGGGATTGGGTGAAGCATGTTGCGGATGCCCACCTCAAAGTAGATACTGGAGTCGCTGTTGCTGTGGCCCAAATTCCCTGTTGCTGCCTACCCCACTTTGTACGCCCTTCTGGTGAAATATCATGTACCCGTTTCCATGCTTCCAGATAAACTATAACCGACAAGGTTATTTATGCAGTTGTCTGCTTTCGTTAAGAGAAGTCATGTTTGATTTCCGGTCTTGGTGTTTCATTCATGTTTATCTGGAACTATTCTCTGTGATAACAGTGCTTCACACTTTTGCAGAGCGCTAGTGTCTGTGTTGTGTCTGGAAAGTGACCTTGGAACTAGATCATTTGTGGCAAGGATGTTTACATTGTGAGACACAGAAAGGTGCTGAGCAATGAAAAAAAGCAGAGCTCTACATACAGCGTCCTAAATGCTGACAAGGTCGAAGAACAGAACCGATGCTATTTCGCGATTCAGATTTTGTGACCCTTCTCTTTTCAAATGCGCTATATAAATTAAGTTGTATTGTATTGTGATCGTATATACTGAGTTTTTACAGTATACAAGCACGTTCAAGTTTAGACTTGGCTCGGCTTGTTATTTTTTCAGGTCTCAGCTTTCTACGTCACGGCAGAGAGGCAAGCGTTGTAATATTGCTTGCGTTGTCAGTTGTGTTGTCTAAAACGGCGACCGATCGCCACCAAAATGCAAATGCACATTACTACTCTTGTCCACCTCAACCAGTGGAAATATAAAAGCATTCTGCACAATAGTTTGAATTTATTGAGATCAAACATTCTCATGTGATCCCTAACACAAAATCAAAAATACAGTGCGGATTTCTTCTTCACTTACACAGGCTGAAGCAGACAAGAGCATGAATGCGCACCTGAAACCTGACTGGTTATATTTTGGACATTTAGCTATGCTAAAGTTGTGTCAAGTCTTAGGAGTCAGACACCAACTGGCAGCAAGTGGGCATGGATCCCAGAGAGACATGGAAAGAGCGCAGAGGGGCATGGCCATATTCCTCATTTAAAAGTAGGGGTTTTCCAAATCATCACTTATTTCTTAATTTCTCCAAAATGAATGGATAAAAAAATTAAATGATGACTAATTTCAGTTTCCTGATCAAAAAATATACAAAGTGAGATTCTCAGTGTAAAATGGGTCATCACAGCTGGATTATTGCTTGAATGAATTTTAACTCCTTTTAATTTAAAGTGTTCATGCTCTAAAGCATGTTGTCGCCATACAATCACGCATGCATGGTTAATCCATGCAACGCTGTTTAAAATTCATTGTCGGTGTGCGCATTGGAACGTACCAATATTGATGGTAGTTGGTGTTGCTTTCTAAATGAAAAAACGAGAACATTTAAAGGCTAATACTCATCTCATTTTTTCAGTCGCAGTTGTTGGTCGTTGAACGCTGGACACTCCTCTGTTTACATGGACCATTATCGAGTTGGGATGAAGTAGAAATGTTTTGAGATGTCTGTTCAATGCTTTGGTCACTCCTCAATGTCATCACTTCATGCGACATCTATTAGATTTTCACGCAACGACACAAATTTCACCTTTATGTTGTTTTAAGTGGGATGAAGTTATGAATCAATATTCAAATTGCTGATGAAAAGATGATCGTAATTGGTCCATCTAGAGCCCGTCGCTCCCTCCCATTATTTAGTCAAAGCTGGTCAAATATTTCAATATGTGTTTGATCAATTAGTCGGTGTAAACACTCACGCAAGTGCAAGGTTGTGCGTTAATTAATTTTTAACGTAATCACATGACGTTGTCGTGTTTATTAGGTTAGTAGCAAAGGTTTGTGACTGCGAACGGCCCCAAGCAGAGCTTGGAAGACAATTCATTTCAGCTGTTACACCACGACACGTTGCCGGCAACAACTTCAAAATATGAGCATTCCCAGGCATTCATATATTATTTGGAAAACTAAGGTTCGTTTTGAAGTTGGCCTTCTTGCCATGTTGACAGTGTGTTACTGAAACCGGAGTACCCGGAGAAAACCCACGCAGGCACTGGGAGAACGCCACACAGGAAATCACCTGGAAGGCCAACATGTTTCTTTTTCTTTATTTGGTTGTCCACTCTTGTTGCCAGATCCCACGACCTCTGCACTGTGAGGCCATCATGCTAACCAGTCGGCCACCTATGTTACTGTCATGCATACCATAATCAGTTGTTGCTATGGTTAGCTAAAATGCCTCGAGTATTTTTTTAAATTGAATCACTCGAGGATTCGTTTCAGCCCTACTTGAGATTTGAAGGTTACGACAGACTTTCCTTCCGGTTACGTTACAGTCCTACTTGTGACTTGCACAGATGTGACTTACTCATAGCTTTGTAAAAAGGTCGGTTTTGTTTCAACGTTAGAGGTGTTTGAATTTTCATTCATTTCCTGAACCGCTTATCCCCACTAGCGTTTTGGGCGTCTGGCCTTCATTTATACAATATTTAATCCTTTTTGGTTTTATATTTCAATCCCAGTGAGCATCTGATGTCAAGTTAACATCAATATGACATCAAAAACATTAAATTGATGTCATCTTGATGTTGAATTGACATCAGATGCCAGCTGGGATATGTTTCCGTAAACCTCAATGGGTAGAGACAAATCAACAGCTTGAAGCACGCATGCTTGTTCTCTTAATTGGAAAACTGTGTAAAGCTTTTTTGTTTCCTCAGGATTTTGTTTTACAATAATCTCCCATTGCTTGACAGCGAGAGTAAGAACAGGCACTAAAAAATACTACAAGTTAAATATGTTTATAACATGTGGGCGTGATAAAATAAAACACAAACATTTATAAGGTCTCCTGATGGAAAATTTGTATGTATCACAGGGTGATCCTGAACAGACCTCCCGTGAAAAATGAAACTAATAATTAAGCATTTTTGTTATATTTGACATAATATTATTTTCTTGAGTTATGCACACAAATTGTCCCAGTCTCGCATGTCTCAGAAATATAAAATAATACAGAAGAGAAAACAAACAGTACTGTATGTCCTGTATAAATGGAATGGTGGGTTTTGATATCTGAAGCATACACACTTGCATAGTTTTGTGCCATGAAGCATTCCTGATGCTGAGTTTTGTAAAGAATGCATACCCATCATTATGTTACGTATTCATGATTCAAGATACCACACAGACAGTTCATGAGAAGGCTTCATTCAGCCTTTGATCTCTTGTCACTTTAATCAGATTAATGGACACATTTTGTTAATGTTGCATCAATGCTCATACCATCACTTGTGTTGGTGTCCATTCAGTGCACTTGAGAGATAACTGGTCAAGAAGTTATTCTAAATGTACTCTTGAGTAAGACATGAGATGACATTTGAACCGAGTAGCTCTCTGTGAGTCATATACAGTCGATGCATGGCATAGGCTGGGCCAAATACTGAGTCAAAGGAGAGACATGTTTTCAAACGCACCATTATCCCACTGTGAGTCATAAGAAAAAGATGCCGTCTTTGACTTGTCTCCCAGCCTTGAAATATATTTATTATCTGTAAGTTGTTGTTAAAGTGTATCATTTGGGTTCTCATTAGCTGCTAAACATTCTTGTAGTACACCTTTGTAGACTTAGCTCTGTTTCACACACTGCTGTATAATGACACCATGCAACTGATTTTAGTTAAAAAAAAAAGAAAAGAAACTATTTGCATTTAATAGTGTTTTCTCCTCTCCACATTTTGTTTTACAGGTATCACAGACCATCATGTTGCCCTGCCTCATTTTTGTCAGCTTTTTTTTAAGGGTGATCCAATCTCAAGAATCCCATCCCTTAAAGCCTTCAACCTTCATTAGCGAGTCATGTGACTCCTTGTGCTCTTGCGAGGCAAAGGACGGTATCTTCTATATTAACTGTGAGCAGAGAAACATCAGTACAATCTCTCAAATTAATGTTCGGTCCAATGTGCCCTTCCATTTGAACCTTTACAAAAATGACTTGGTTGAGCTTCGTGCAGAAGAAATGGAAGTGCTCAAGAATGCCCTTTCTCTACACGTCGGCGGTAATAGCATACAAGAGTTGGAACCGGGAGTCTTTATTGCCCTTGGTTCGCTGAAAAAACTCCACATCAACAGAAATTTCCTTGTCACACTCAAAGAGGACACTTTTCAAGGCCTGGTGAATTTGGAGTTTCTCCAAGCGGACACAAATTTCATTCGGGTCATCGAGCCAGGGGCCTTCAACAAACTGATCCGCCTCAAGGTCCTAATCCTCAATGATAATTCCATTGAGTTTTTACCAAACAACATTTTTCGTTTCGTGCCTCTCACCCACCTGGACCTACGAGGCAATAAACTCCAGACGCTGCCTTTTGTTGGCTTTTTAGAACACATCGGACGGATTATGGAACTACTCTTGGAGGACAATGACTGGGTGTGTGACTGTGATATTTTGCATTTAAAAATCTGGATGGAGAATATGAGGGGCCAGTCTGCTATTGGGGAGGTGGTATGCAGCGCACCGCGCAACTTCAAGGGGACCATCTTAGCAAAAGTCAAGCGAGAAGTTCTCTGTCCATCCCACGCAGATATCAATTTAGAAGAGCCCTCTAAGTCACTGGATATGGTTGTCACACCATCATCCAAAGGGGCACAGCTTCCCAAGCTGACTGATGCCAAAGACGACGCCAAGCAACCAACGCCATCTCACATTCCGGGTAGTCCTTGCGTAGAGCATTGTTCGTGTCACAATTATCCGGTGGCTGGCTTTTTGATGCATTGTCAAGACCGAGGAATTCAAAAGGTGTCAGATATCGGAGTACCTCCTCAAAGCCCCACTAAATTGGTCATGACGGGAAATATGATTCAAAAACTCTACCGGTATGATTTTGTTACACATGATGGCTTGGAATTGCTCAATTTGGCAAACAATAGAATTGACTACATTGACAATGAGACTTTCCTCAGCTTAAGCAGTTTGAAGAAACTGCATTTGAATGGCAACCGAATTGAAAAACTGCACTCCACCATGTTTGTGGGTCTCCACAATCTCGAATACTTGTATCTGGAATATAACCTTATCAAGGACATCGCTCCAGGCACATTTAATCCGCTGCCAAACCTTAATCTGTTGTCATTAAACAACAACCTGCTCAGCTCTCTTCCTGCACAGATATTTCGCAATGCACCCCTCACAAAATTGAATCTGAGGAAAAATCTGTTTATGCACCTGCCAGTGAGCAACGTGCTTGATCAACTCGACTCATTAGAGCAGATTTATTTAGAGGACAACCCTTGGGACTGCAGCTGTGACTTGTTTAGCCTGAAACAGTGGGTAGAGAAACTGAGAAAAGACACAGTAGTAGGCTCTGTTTTGTGTCACACCCCAAAGAAAGTCATGCAGGCGGATCTTAGAAACCTTCGTCACGAAGTGCTATGCACCGGTTTGGGCACCCACTCTTTAGTTCCAGATGGAGAGGAAAGCGTGACTGCCACGTTGGGCCCCGATGGCACTGGCAGAAGCTTGCTCAACTCTCTCACAGACACCGTCCCACTCTCTGTGCTTATCCTTAGCCTTCTTGTTTTGGTCCTCATGATAATATTCTGCTCCGCCGGGCTGGTTGTGTTTGTGGTGCATAGGCGGCGCCGCAAAGCGAAAAGAAAAGTAGCAGGAGATCATCCAAGAGATAGCAGCAGCAGCCCCATTCACTTGCATTATAGCATGTATGGGCAGAAAACAACGCACCACACACTGACACAAAGACCCGGGTCTGCCACACTGTATGAGGAGAGATCGCACAGTCCCATTGTGCAGATATGTCGCAACCCCACCTACTGCTCTCAGCACAAAGATCACGATACCGATCTGGATTATGGCCTAGACCAATCCAGCTCCAAGAATCATGTCTGCCGGAGCATCATGGAGAAAGAGAACACCTCCCCACTTACAGGAAACCCGAGCTCCAAGTTCAAACCCATGGCGGGGGAATGCCCGGCCGAGTTTGTTACGCTTGGAGACCCCAACTCCTTGTATAGGAATATCCTGGAGCGAGAGAAAGAGTTGCAGCAGCTTGGAATAACGGAGTACCTTCGAAAAAACATGGCCCATCTTCAGCCTGCTGTGGAAAGGCAGGTCCCGGGGCACCAGGAGGAGTTAAAGTTAATGGAGACAATTATGTACTCCCGGCCACGCAAGGTCATGCTCGAGCAAACTAAGAATGAGTACTTTGAACTTAAGGCCAATTTGCATACTGAGCCAGACTACTTGGAGATTGTAGAGCATCAACCGGCATATAACTGAGCTCCATCACAAATACAAATCCCGTGTGACGATTCAAAGCAAGTGCCTTGCCCTCTTTGCCCTCCTCTACTTTCCACAGTGTGAAATTCTGTATCTGTAACGGGCACGTCACTTTATGTCAAACTGTAGCACAGAATGTAACTGCGCAGATATTTTATCTATTGACAGCCACGTGATGTAGCCAGTGGAAGGTGTACTTCTTTCGCCAAATGTAACATAAATAGGCTATTTTTTTGTACCCATTCATTATGCCCGGCTTCCAGATGAATTGATCAGTAAGGATTCAACCACCCCCCGCCCGTCCGGTCAGGATAAAACAGATGTTAGAAAACAGTGAATTTGAATCACCACTTGACCTAGAATTGCTGTTTAATCAGTCTATCCTCACTCTGGGTCTGACCTGATTACACCCTCTGTCAACATAAGCCAGCTGGATCGCTCGAACCGGAATGCTCATTGTGCTGTGGGCCAGGGGGTGTATGTTGGGTGGGGGGGCTTTCGGGTCATCATTATACTAACTGTACATCCAAAACACTGAAGCCTGGGCGTGGTGTTTTTTTTTCTCGTCTGCTCTCCCGTCCTATACACTGAACACGTATCACAGAATATTTATTTATTTTTATACAAATGTGTTATAGGGCACATAGAGGAGGTTTTTTTTTGTCTAAACGAACAATTTGAGTACTCAGAAGTACAGTCTGTTTATGGTACTATTGTCTTGTAAAACGCATTGCACTAATCAGATGCCACAAGAAGGTGCATGACAATCAACTGAGTCCTGCTGAATTTGTGTTTTTCCTGCGCCAAATATACAAATAGCCCCAATTTATCTGATCTGAACATATGTCGCAAACTGGACTGATTTGGAATGTTGCATAAGAGTGCAGTTCCCTTTTGTGACTCTCATCAGTGACTCTAAGCAAGACTGTCAGCGACTGATTTTCAAAACTTGGACATCATTCGGGATTCCATCTAAGCAAGCACATACACCATTGCTTTTTTTTTTTAAACTTAACTTGATTGATTTATTTATTCTGTACATCTTGTAAATAGTCATGTTACATTCTATATTTTGGTTTTGTGTGCCTTCAGTGCTGTACAGACCATAAAACGAAGTTGTAACTAATGAACAGAGAAAATAAAGAATACAACATAAATATGGACGTGTTAATGTGAGTTGAAGCACTGAGCATGGACATCTCAGTCTTTGCTTTCTTGATCCCCTTCCCCACTCCCCTCCAATCAGCTTCCTGCAATACAGGCTGACACTTATGCAAACAATAATTTGGTTATTTCACTGCTGTTGTAGCCCTGCTTTCTGCGCAATGGCTCAAATCTAGTCCTTAATCACACAACAATGGCTGTGGGGGTTGTAGCTAGCCAGCACAGTTTCTACAACAATTGATGCTGCAAAAGCTCCTTGCGAGAGCAGCACATACAAACTCAGCAGGGGACATAAAAACATGGCACCGGCATACAAACACCACACCACAGGGGATTAATGTTTGTTTGTGGACTTGTGTACATTACATACCATGCATGTGCATGGAGGATGTACTGTAGTGTCACACAATTGCTAAGAAATTTCTAGTCTCGTGTCCACTAGAGTGGTTGGGAAAAATGTCCAATAAATCACTGTTTTCCATTTCGTTGTGGATTAAATGATTAATAAGGGAAAACGTATGTACAGGTCCAATGTGGTGCAAGAATATCCTGCTAGGATCTTGTACATTATGCTGCAAAAGACCTTTGCCAGTGGGAGAGTGGGATTTAGTTTTACTCAGATCACTTGATACAAAGCTTTAGAAAAGGACGGGCCTTTTGTAGATATTTTTGTCCATGTTACATTCTTATGCTAAACATTACTGGAAATAAAATTACATCGGTCAACAGCTAATTTCTTATCAAAGATGGCTTTAAGTGTCCCTAAAAGTATTTTTGACGCGGATTAAATAATGTTGTTACTTTTTTCCTAGCACATTAGGTTTAGTTTGATATAAAAAAGATTTTGCAAATATATAGCTATAGCGTTTAAGAAAAAAACCCTCAAAATATTACCAGAATACATTTTATATTATCCTCATCGTCGTTATATTATTATTGTCTTATAATAATAATAATTATTATTATTATGATTATCCTTATTGAAACTGATGTACTAAACAAAAAATTAGAGCAGTTTCAAGAACCAGACAAAAGAATAATCTAGAAAAAAAATACTTGCATCCCTGAATAAAATCATTTGTAAAATGTGTAAAACCGTATTTCAAAACACCTTTTTTGATAAATGATCAAATGAGGCCTCAAAATTAAGGTGATCGTCTCCAGAAGAGATGATGTGATATAATATTTAACTGCATAAATATTCACAGTGCTGATGAAAAATGGTGGTTCATTAGGGCTTAGTTCTGCTTTTTAGCTTACCTGATGGAAAGCTAGTGCTGATACAGGCAACATGTCAAGGCAGCAGCTGCGCAGTGATTCTCTTTTCACACACTTTAATTACACGCACGGAATTTATGTGGAAAAAGAAATCTCTCATTCAAGTGGAACTAACTTAGAAAAGTTTCTTACAACAAGTGTACAAAATCCATTTTCCGATGCATTACAAAGCAGTTGGCCAGAACAACACATCAGCCACTAATTACAGCCCTTTGACCGTATTTGTTTTCCATCACGACCAACCATCACCCCTGTGTCCTGAAGTCAAACTGGCCACGCTAGTGATAACATTTGGGAATTTCCAGTCCCATTTTCCCTTTGACACTCATAAGAATGTATGAACTCATTGAGGGATGAAAATATTATGGAATTGGCAGTAATGCTTTGGAACTTTAAAATACATCAGGCTTTCACAAAGAAGAGAAGAGCAAATATAAAAATTCTACACACCCCTGTTCAAATGCCATGTTTTTGTTATATCCTAAAATGAGGACATGCCTTTTCCAGCATTATTGTGCTCAATAACACACACAACTCCATAAAAAAATATATTTTGAGAGTGTAAGTCAAAATAAGCAACTGAGATACCGTGGTTGCACAAGCGTGCATACCCTCGCATAACTGTGGATGAGGTTGAGTTTTTTTTTTTTTTTTTTAATTAACCAAATCACATTCAAAAGCTTGCCGAATGGGCGACCACACTCAGCAGATATCTGCCAGCAATTAAAGTGCCTCTGATTTAGCCCAAATGAAATTTAGCTGTTCTGTTTCAGATTCTGTTCCGCAACAAAACATCCACACCGTCGACTCTAGTACAAAAATGCATGTATGGAGGATAGGATGTTAATGAGAACCAGGTCAAGTCAGGTGGGAGCCAACGGGAGCAAGGACCACTGCTCGAAGCATGCATGCGTTTCCAGGAAAAAATAATAATATCCAACCTGAGGGGGTTCTTAAATTTCTGGACAAGAATAATTATTTTACTTAACGATATTGCATTCTCTGATTGTATTTTCACTCATGGATGACAATCACTTCCCCTCCGTCAACACCTGCCAATTACTCGTCAGTAAGTGTGTGACCCTTGTGCTGATTTTAAATTGTAAAACACCAAAATAACCAAATTGGGTGACTACGGACAATTGTAATATTTGTGTGATATCAGTCTAATACCTTTGAATATTTTTAACAAAGTGTGTTTAAACTGCTGTACAAACTAGCCTCAAGTGTTTGCTCAAAAACTGCTTTGAAAATGCACAAACAGAAATTGACTCACTCCATAATCCATGTCAGCTTTACACCGAGCATTGTAATTTATCACCACATACAGTAACATACGTTATATGAATCAAACATCATGACGATAGTATATATTAAAAGCTTTATCTTGAAAACTTTTAAAGAAAATTAGAATACTTCAACCACACTTACCATTTACATAAACTTACAAAAGACGGACTAGCTTCAACAATCAATCAATTTGTATTTGTCAAACACTAACATTAGAAAATGCTTAAAAAGAGCTTGCGTGTGAACGGGCACAGAGATGATACAGTGCAACCTCGATTTAATAGACTAAATACACAGATTACAGTAAAAAATACTTTTGGACTTTTATTGTGACCTAAGAATTAATTGCAAAATTGTCAACACATAACAAATAACTTGAAAGTATTTGGAAGGTTTTAAAGATTAGCCAAACTTAACTCGCAGGTGAGAATAATGTCTGGAAGCCCGTCACTAGGGCCACCATGTTATAGCTCCTCCTTGACAAGAAAAGAAAATGTTTACTGTACCAAATATATCAGCATTTTAGTGGCCAGACAATGTCGTGGGGGGACAGTACTGGATTTGACACAATCCTTTTGCCTCAGATGATGCAAAGTTACTGTCCATGCTTTCCATTACCTTTGATGGGGATGTCCCCCCCACCCCCCGCAAACATGGCTGCCACTTAGGCGACGGATGTGAGCCTGCTCTAGTCTACTGCTTATCTGTGACAACAGCAGCACAACCTGGAAATACAGTATGTGTAGGAAGAATGGGGAAAGGTGAGCCAATTTTCTTTTTCAGGATCACTACAGAAAATAAGTGTAAATAAATTATCAGAGTGCAACAAGACTGGAGATTTCTTGGGCAAACTAATATATGAATTTATATTTCAGGATATTATGCATCCCTTCATTTGGAGGGTTGAAAGTGCCACAATTAAATAAATAAATACATTGTTAAATGTTTAATTAAAAATTGTAATCAATTAATTGTTTCTCTCATTAATTAAGTATGGATTTTATTGACTCATTAAATGAATGTGTCGTTGGAAAATTAGAAATATACATTTATTAAGTAATGACATTTTAATTAAATATTTCATTGTGTATTTATTGATTTAAAGTGGTACTTTCAATCTACTATAAAGTTAAGCCGTCAGCATTGTTTCCCTCCCGATGTTCCCTCCTTTCCTCTTTCAAACTTCCATCTGTATAATCCATCCATTTTCTTCCTCCCTCACTCTTCCATACTCCTTCTTTTCATCTTTTGATCCCTTATCTCCACTATTTTCGCAACATCCCCACCTTATTCTGCATTCAATTTGTCCAGGTTGAAGGAGGATACAGACTTTGCCTCTCTCACATCCTTGGCTGCTTTGTCAAAAACTTCAGTGGGGTGCTGAACCCATGTTCAATTTGCATTTATACACACAGGGCATAACATCCAGGCCAATTTTGATTTTTTTGTCCTTATGGGATTTTTTTCATGTCAATGTGAACAGTACAATTCAGATTTATTCTTTTTTTTTTAACCAAAGGTGACCCAGGCCTCCTTGAATATGGATACAAATCAAATACATACACATTGCAAGTTAAGTCTAGATAATTGGTTCTCAACTGTTATCAAACGATGACCCGAATTTTTCTTTTGTAGCAAAGTTGCCACCCACTTTAATAGATGTTAAGCACAATAAAGAAAACGTACTGTTACAATGCAACCTTAAAACCATATTTGTCCCATATTTTAAGTATGAGTGCTTAGGGTACATTTTCAAAGTGCCTTTCAGAGCACCCTATTAAGAAACTGATGACGAACATGACAATTATAAATACATGATGAATTCTTTACATTGACGTCTGTAAAAATGAAATGGGGAGGTGTTGCGAATGTTTCCTAAAAAAATGCACTTACTATTGCCACCAGTGCATTGTAAATAAAATATATGGTTAATTGTATATTTATTACTCAGTACCATATTGTTTTGTCCGTACTATACTTTTCATCTGGGTCCTTCCAGGCCCCTGTCGATCATGGGCCCCTTGAATCCCTCTCCTTATTCCCCCCTTTTCGATGCCCCTGCTTGTGTCCGTCATGCCACTGCAAATTTGTACTGTAAGCGACCCACACAGAATGGCTCCACGATCCACTTTTTGGTCCCGACCCAGCAGTATGGGATAACTGTTACTACTAACTAATTAGTCGCTTCGTTTGTGCTCAGCTGACCTATACGCCAGCAAAAGTCAACCAACATCACAACTGTTCAACAAAATAGACAAGTTTGAAAAGCTATGATAGATAAACGTCTTCAAAACAGTCAGTGACAAAAAGAAAATGCTTTAAAATTGTTCATATGTGGGGAGACCAGTCAGTTCGAGCAAAAAACGATTGAAATTGCTTCTAGTGCATCAGGGCTCACATGAGAAGTCAACGCTTGTTTTTATAATATGAACCAGTAAAACGATTGATTTAATAAAAATTCTGATGCTGTATGAACATAACCTATGCTGCATCCACATCATATTAAAAGGTTTTGACCATCGATCTAATGCACCCCTGCTGGACAGGCAGTGTATTGTGACAATGCACAAAACTTTGTACTTTGGTCTTGACGCAATCATCATGAACTTTTTTGTGATATAAATGTCCAACCATTTCTGCCATGTGGCTATTCTATTACCTACAATGAGCCCATGGAGTGAAGTATTTGCCCAAAACGTTTAGTCACATGCAAATCTTTTTTAATGGTTTCCTAAAAACAAGTGGTGGCTCAATTCAAATCCGGGCTCCGGCCATCCTGTGTGGAGTTTAGATGTTTTCCCCATGTTGGCAAGGGTATGCATGGTAGGTTGATTAGATGCTCTAAATAGTGTTGAGTTTGATTGTGAGTGCGAGTGGTCGTTTGCGTTTGTGTGCCCTGCGATTGGCTGCAAACCAGTTCAGGGCGTACCCAGCCTACTGCCTGTAGACCCCAAATTGCTCCAAATTGCCTGTGACCCTTGTGAAGGTAAGCGGCTCAAATAATGGATGGTTGGATGTTAATGGGTTCGAGGCCTACCATATGATGCAAGAAATTATAATGGAATGGAACATCTGGAAGGCCTGCGGTCATTGCAGTTGTTGTATTTTTTGACTCCTCAAGCTGGCATTCTCTGTTCAACACTTGGCTGAAAGTAAACGTTCTTAAATACCTGTTTTAAACCCATTGCTCCCTCTACAGAGTCAAAAAATACAAAAACTGGTTCATGAAGCGTCTTGAAGCTTCATTTCCCATCACAATGGGAGTGTGTTTTTCACAGTAAGGGCCTTCTGCATCACAAATTCAGATGTAGGAAGTAAAGGAATCTTGTAAAATGTCCAGTGCAGCAATTAGAGGCGTCATGGTAGAGCAATAATCAAGCTGGAACTGGTACTCTTTGCCTTTGAAGCACATAGCTCCCAGCTTGATGCACAGAGTATTCAGCTCCCTGATGGTCATTTCTGCAATTCTCCTGTCAGCTTCAAGATAGCAATTGCACCTTGTGGATGCTGGCCCCAGGAGCCTTTTTTGCTGACCCCCTCCACTGGTTCTGATGCAAGGGGAGATCTGCTTGATTCAATCCAAGGATCTGTGCATTTTGCTGTGCTCCTCCGACAAATAGCCTTGCTCTCTGCATTACTACTTAAGTATTTCTCCACATCACTTGTAAAAATTGAATTGATGGTGTGTGAAGCACACCTGCAGTGCTGGGGAAGCGACAGCTGGCCATTGCTTCCATTCGCAGCTGAGAGGATTTCTGACAAATCCAAAAAAGTGACATCGTTATCATTATTAACTGAGGGAGTGGACTCTTCCGTTCCCATTTCTGTCTCATCATCAAACTCTGTGACAGGCTGACAAACTTAAAATTCCTTGACAAGTTGGATCCATTTACAGTCACTGTTGCAACTATTTTGTTGAGTAGTCCATATGAGGAATGAATGCCTTCATTTTCTGCTCATATCTCTAATCTCGTTGCACACTGAGTACAATGACAATAAAGGACATTCTCATCCTAATATTACATCATACAAATTCTCCTTCCTAAAGGAGCTGCATTGCGCTATATAGTAGGCCTCCAGATCCAATGACACATAACTAACTCCCTTATGGTGTCTGTTGTCATCCAGTAATGAAAGTTTTGGCTGTATTTGTGAATGAATGAATAATATATCCATGATGAAGCCTTTGACTTTAAGTGACCAGAAAAGCTCTATGAAATTCTGATGCATTATTATTAACTCGGGGCGGCACGGTGGCCTCGCAGTTCAGAGGTGCAGGGTTGATTCCGGCTCCGGCCTTCCTGTGTGGAGTTTGCATGTGCCCGCGTGGGTTTCCTCCGGTTACTCCGGTTTCCTCCCACATTCCAAAAACATGCATGGCAGTTAGATTGGACACTCTAAATTTCCCCTAGACGTGTTTGCGAGTGCAGATGGTTGTTCGTCTTTGTGTGCCCTGCATTTGGCTGGCAACCAGTTCAGGATGGACCCCATCTACTGCCCGAAGGTAGCTGGAAAAGGCTCCAGCACCCCTGCGACCCTCAACCAGTAGGGTGTTGACGACATCATCCCATAATGCTTCTCGATTGTGTTCCGCACCACAGTTTGGTGTGCCGATCAATGAATTGCACCTCATGTTATTTTTTTTCCTGGCGCTATAGTCTGCTATTCCATGATTTACAGATGGCTATTGTACGACTGAAAATCTTGCTAACTCTGCCTGGTAACAAAGTAACACATTAAGTAGTTGAATA